>NC_086161.1:27459579-27759579 GCF_035149785.1 Candoia aspera | reverse complement strand
TCCAGCGTATAACTGGCTGGCGGGGAAATCCACAGGGTGGCCTTCCAACCAGCATGCGCTGTACCTGCTCTTGGGAAAGAAACCCACCTCTGTTCCAGCCACTGCCTGGGTCTTTTCATTCCCGGCTCGGGACGACCCCTCGGTGAGTTTTCCTGTATGAAACAAGATTGGTAACGGTTCGGGTGCTATGGGAAACGCCAGGATCTCTCTTCTGCTAGATTGGCAAAAGGCAAAAGCTGTGCGCTCCGAGAACTGTAAAACGTAAGCTTTAGTTTTGATCGCAGTCTTCGTAACGTAGAAGGCGGCGGGATAAATCCTGGACCAATGCTGTCCAAGGTGGGTGGTCTCGGTCATTTGAAGTTATCTCCGGAATGGCAGGCAATATCAACGCAGCTGCTGGACCGCCACAGTCACCACCTTGTGGTTGGGGCCGAGCCGTTGAACGCATCCGCTTTGGGGCGCCGTAGGCGGGACTTGATGGGGCGGGATTCCTTTTATCGTCTCATTTTGTGGGCTGAACACAAGGGATAAACGCTCTTGCAATCTCGTGCTTCTTTATGCTAAACTCGTGTATTCCGAGCTGTGTTCGAAACAGACCCTGTTGGCAGATGCTGGGAAAGCCTTTAGCCCAGGAGAGGTCAAAAAAGTCACACACCAAGCTTTTCTATAAAAATAATTTATTTACCGGAAGCAAAACAAAAGCAAAACATATTTAAAGGACGTAGCTCCCCTTTGGAGCAAGCCTTGCTTGGCTACATTGCCGGCAGAGAAAAAAAAGAGGAAGTGAGAAGTCTGGGCAGGTCCTCCTCCCCCCAGGCGATTTGCATGAACCACGTGAAGGAGTCAATCAAATACAACCTCTTCACCCAGGCCAAAATGATTAGGTACAATAGCAGTCTTAATCGTTAGTAGGAAAACCTCAACAGACCCATATAGTAAAACCCCAAATAACCTCAGAGTTATTCCGAGCTGCTGTGTCTGAGAAAGCTCCCTCCTGGAGAAATCAGCCCGTTTTCGCCCGCCGCTCCCCAAAAATTGACCGAATATTGGCACCTCTCCACAAACATTCCTTAATCCGTCTGTCCCCATTGGAACCGGGCGGTTTTGGGCGTGGCAATTCTGGCCTATCGGGAGGAATGCCAGGTTAGGACAAGGCTGATCCAAGCCGTGCGCAAGTATTTCACGAGCGTTGTTTTGGCTCCAAGTGTGGAGGAGACGGGAGAGCACGCGCTAGCCCGCTACGAAGCAGAGCTTCCCTTAGACGGACTGCCTTCAGGGGGCGTTTGTAATGCGTTCCTCGGAAGGCACTTAAAGTCTCCTTGTGCCTTCCTGGTCAATTTGGATGAATGGATACCGCGAGAAACAAGACGGGATGCGCTTCGTCTTTGACCTCGGTGTTTCTCCACCTCAGCAACCATAAGATGGGGGGACTTGAACTCCCTGGATTCTCCAGCCAGCCGTTCCCCATGCTGGCTGGGCAATGCTGGGAGTTGAAGTCCCCCCATCTTAAGGTTGCTGAGGTGGAGAAACACTCGTTGATACCATGCACATTCTTTTAATCGCTCCCATTAGACCTGGAGCCCCAAAAGCAAGCTTGCAAAAGAACCAGAACTTCCAGTCAGCTTGCCTGCCAACCACTCTCTGTGGCATCTGGATGGTCTGAAGCGTTGGGGCAGCAGGAAAGGGGAGAGTGGCGTCTGAAACTGAATTATAGACCCATTTCACTGTTGAATAACAACTCTAAAATATTTGCTTCAATATTGGCCGAAAGAATGAAGGAAATTCTACAGGACTTTATTCATCATGCTTTGATATTGCAAGAGCCTTTGGATAATGTAGAACATCTCATGAAGAATTCGAGAGAGTTTGTGTCATTGGCAGGGCTGGAAGTAAAGAAACAAAAAACAAAGATGCTGCCCCAAAATATGACTTTGTCCAACCAAGAATTGCTGATGAGTAAGACTGGTCTAAGACTGAGAGAAAGGTTCGATATTTGGGGGTGATTTTATCAACTGAGAAGAGTATGTCGTTTCAGAATAACGACGTTACAATTCGGAATGATGTGAAAGAAGACTTGTTAAGATGGGAAAAACTACAATAGTCTCTTACGGGGAGAATTTCTGTGATTAAGATGAATGTTTTGCCTAGGATGTTGCCTCTTTTTCAGATTATACCGATTTTGTCAACAGATTTACCATTTAAACAATGGCAGGCTGTCTCTGAGTTCATTTGGCAAGGCAAGAAACCAAGAATTAAATATAAATTGTTACAAGATGCCAAAGAATGAGGAAGTCACACACACACACAAACAGAGCGGAAGATGAGTACATGACAAGAGAAAGGCAACTACATACACGCAGTCCACACGACTGAACACAAAAGTCCTGAGGGGATACAGTAGCGGCCTCATCACTGGATGGGTTTACCTGATGTAAGGTTGTATTTTTATGCTTCTTGTCTGCTTTGGATGAAGGAGTGGATGCCCTTGAAGAATACTTTGGAAAATAATAAAGTTCTTTGGGAAAAAAAGAGCCACCAAGAAGGAAACCACCCTCCCACCTAAACTGGCAGGGCAGCTGCTGTATAGACACAGACGGGACATCCGACACAATTTCGCATTTAAAGGCACTCCTCGCTTAATGGTCATTCGTTTAGTGACAGATTGGACTTAAGACGGTGCTGGAGAAAAAGACTTGTGGCTGGTCCTCACACTTACGGCTGCCGCAGCAGCCCCACACTCACGTCACTACGATTTGGGCGCTCGGCAACTGGTTCCCATCTACCGCCCTTGCGGCATCCACATCTCTCTCTCTCCCGGGTCCTGACTTTCAACGTTGCCAAGCCTTGATCCTTACGGTGGGCTCATCTCCTTCGGCTTGGCTCTTCCAAACGTGGCTTTTCAGACTCCCTTGCCTGCTACTTGAAGGTCGGGCCTTACTTTCCAAACACTTTTCCGTGCTGCCAAGAAGCCATTCTTGGATTTTTGACTTCCCTTTCCTCCTGCCCGATTCCGGCTCTTGGCTGTTCCGTGTTTGGTTGCCCGACTTCTGCTCTTGCCTGTGCGATGTTGGGCTGCTCAGTTTCACCTCCTTCCTGACCGAAGTTGGGCTGCTCCAGGTGTCTCTGCAGGACGCCCACTCTCGGCTGGGCGTGTGGCTCAGCGGCCCTTGGGCCCCTCTGCAGGGCCGTCCCAGGTTGTCTTTCCGCTCCCGGCTCTGCGACCACAGCTGGAGCCCAGACTTCATGCCGAGTGTCTTTCCTGGAATTGAGCCTCTGACAGAAACGGTCTCATCCGGGCCCTTGTGGGGTTGGCGAGTCTGGCTCGTGCCAGGGCAACAGGCTCCCGGGGTGAGCTCGCCCCTCCTGGTCTCCCGGAGCGGTTGTGTCCCCCTCAGAGACAGGTCCCCAGGGCAGTCATTTCTCGCCCCCCCTCAGGCGTCCCCCATTCTCTCACCCCCAGACGGGAGTGGCGGGAGACAGAGGACGGGCCACCATCCACCAGAATGGGGGCGGACGGTGGGACCGGAGCCACTGGCCGAGTTCCTTTCCTCTCCTGATGCGTGGCTCCCTCCTCCGGGTCCCTGTAGCCCAGGACTCGGGGGGGACGACGTGACTGCTGTCCCGCAAGGGGAGGGGCACTTCTGGCACTTTCCCCCCAGCGGTGTCACTTCTGGACCCCGGACGCACCAACTTCGACGTCTCCGGGATCCCCTTTGGCAAACCCCGCTGCTGACATAGCTTCACCTTCTGCGGGTGGATCTCAAATTTACTCTGGATGTCCCTGGGCAAAAAGAAGAGGTCCTCCTTCAAGTTGTTGACCCAAATCTTAGCTTTTTGGTTAGGAGGCAGCTGGGGATGGGGGTGCGGCAGGAAGGCTTTTAGGGATTTTTCAACGAGAGCCAGGAGCCCCTCCCCCCCATGTTGCATCTCTTCTTTCAGATACGAACTTCCACCTCGAGCCACTCGCGCTGGAGAAGGAAAGGGGGACTCGCCTCTTTGGGTTCAGAGGCTGCCCTGGGGACCTGAGAGGCTGAGGAGGGGACTCGGGGGCCATCACGCCACAGACGCACCCGTAGCGCATGCCCAACCCCCAGAGAGAGGGCAAATGGTGCCCAACGATGGACGGCTCGAGGTGGTTCACATCTCCCGCGCAAGCCAAAGGTGAGAAACCGCTGCATCGATGAAGGGATTTCTGGCTTTTCCCACAGGTGAAGCTCCACGAGCGTCTGACCAGCAGTGGGGTGGCTCCCAGCTGAACCTCCAGAGATCTCTTAGCCAGCTGGCATTTCACATTCTCTACCCCCATCTCTGGGGGATGGCCCTTTTCTGCATCTTGAACTCCAGCTTTTGCCTTGTTTCTCGACCAAAGAAGCAGAATTTAATCTGGTGAATGTTTACACTCCTGTGCCCCCCCCCCCGGCCTTTGGTGTTTGAGTCGGGGGACCTTCATGAGAATGCAGGAAAGGGAACGCTGCCCCAGGCCTGGCAGCCCCCAGTTGTGCTGCAACTGCTTCCTTTTAAGGTGCCGCTGCAACTCCGCCTGGATCTCCTTTGAAAGGAACAGGGTGCATCTTGCGACAAAGCGGACCGCAGTGGCTTGGGTGCTGCAAGTGGTAGAACCGGGAATTGGTGGAGCCATTCCTTGGAAGAAGCAGCACAAAGACCAGTGCTGTGGGCAATCCCACACAACGGATTCTGGGTGTCACCTCGAGGCTTCGAGGAACCAGAATGGCCTGCTCCGCAAAGGGAAGGTCTTGGGAATGGAGCCACCCTGTTCTCAGCCCAGATGGGAGAGCACTGGAAAGGGTGACTCTTCCTGGTTGGTGGCTGACGTCTTGGGAGTAGCAAACCACAGCAGAAACTCGGTCCTGCAGAGCGTCCTTTGCCAAATGGCTTTGTGGTTTTTTTCCATCACAACGCAGGGGCTTTCTAAAGCTTGTGTGTGCAAAGAGTGAGCAAGTCCCTCTGGGGGTGTTGGGGATTTCTTTGGCGGAAGCCTTCTGATTCTGGGCTTCCTCCTCAGCCTGAGGTATGGCCGTGGACTCCTCCGTCGACCGTCTCAGAAGCGGGGGAGAGACCGGCACGAACACCCGTAGCGGCTGCACTGCCCGCCTGGGACGACCCCGCCGCCCTGCGTGACCATCATTCGGACGTGCACCACCAGCTGCCTTCGGGTCTCTAGCACGATGAGGACCAACTGGTTGAGGAACAGAAGCTTTATCCTTGCCAGGTAGAGGGCTGTGAGCAGATGTACGGCCGAGGGTGGTGGGGGAGCTGGATGGAACCCCCGCAAGGACTGCCGGACCAGCATGGGCACGTCCCACAGGCGCCGAAGAGTCTTATTCAGCATATGGGATCCCCAGAGTTCCTGCTCAGATGGTCGGAGGTGCCTTGGCACGTAGTCCACTGTGCGGAGGGAGCTGACGTCATGTGAGCTGGCCTTAGAGGAACAGAAGCTTCCGCTTGGCACACTCCAGCATCCTGAGCAATAAATGCGTTCCTCGTAACCGCGAGGACGCCAGGCATCCTTCTCAGCCCTCTGCCGCCCGGAAAAGTGGGACGTCTTCTTCTGCTTGGTCTGCTCTGTCTCCATCCTCTTGGGAACCATGTAGAGGTGGTTTTGTATGTAGGGGCTCCATTTCCTAGACAGAGTGACCGGAAGATAGCTGATGGTGGGGCTGGGAGCACTGGCACTCCGTGGCACTGTGGCATGATGGGGGGGCTCAGGAGGGTCCGAAAGCCTGGAGCGTCCCATCCATGCAAAGACCGGTCCCGGGGACAGCAGTGGTTCGGTGCTGTCACGCTGACCTCTCTGGAAAAGGTCCTCTTCTGCATCATCGAAGAGGACTGTGCTGAGGTCTGTAAGGAAGGACAACATGAGCAAGCTCCCCATCCCCTGGAGGCAGCCTTTGGGCCTTCCAGAAGCCAGAGAGCTCCCTTCTGCAGGAAGAAACCACGTGCCTGTTCCCTTCCGGCTCTGCAAGTCCAGAAAGGGGCATTTTCCAGCATTGGAGAGGGGAAGTCGCGTCTTTGGGAATCTGGGGAAGCGGCCTTGGGGAGAAGCATCAAGCAGGAGAGTCAAGGGAGGACTGGGCTCCTGCCAGGAATTAGGATTCACCGATTCCTCCTCCACAGCAGGCGTGTCCCTGCCACACGCCTCCGCAGGTCAGGTGAAGACCCAGCGGCTGCATTGTGGAACGTGCTAAGCACGGTCAGAGGTAGCTTGGCTTGGTTGCTTAGTGGTTGAAGACTTTGAAGGAACTCAGCCCTCAGCCATTCTGGGCTGGAAAATGGAGTATATCCACAAGCAAGCGATACATGTTGTCCGAAGACAGCCTTCAGCCTGCATCACAGCCCTGTCCTACTTAGACTGTGTTCCCACGGCTACACTTGCCCACTGCAGGAAAGGATCTCGCCCTTAACCTTGCTGAACATCTTTGGGGCATAAAGCGCATGAACCTGGCTGGTTACTCTGCGCTTCAGGGATTTAGTCTGGGCACCCGGGTGGGCTGTAGGGAGCCAGCCGTGGGACCCCCCAGGAGCTGGGATAAGGAGTAAAAGGGGAGAGGAAGAGCCCTTCCTGTGGCTGGCGGGGCCACGGGGGCACGGGGGGGGGGTGTGCCTTCACGTTACCTTCTACGATTCCCATGATGTCCTCTTCCTGGTCTCGGAGGTTGGGGGGACCCTGCTGGGAAGAGAGGGCAGAGGGAGTTACTTGACGGGCAGAGGCTCCTCGGCCTCCGGGCTGCAGATGTGCCTTCCAGAGAGACCCTGCATCTGCCCCATTTGACTTTTTCACCCCTTGTTGAAAAATGGGAGTAGAATGTTGAAGTTGAAAGCAGTATATCAAAAGTGCCTCTGTAGTCTCCCTTTCACATACATGATCTTTTCAATAAAATTGATCAAAATAGATATAATTTAGAGGGTTTTTTCTTTTTCTTTTCTTTTTCAGTTTTAATCACTCTGCTGCTTTCTCAAGTAGGTCCTGCCTTTACTCCCCAGGGCTGGAAAAGCCATCCATGCTGCCGTGCCCAGCCCACTTCAAAGCTGTCAGTGTTTTATTTTTATTTTAAAAGTGATATTTCCCCCTTCCCGCTTTGGGTTACTTTGGATTAGATCTTTTGTGGTTTAGCCTATTGTGCAGAACCAATCCCTTTATTGACCTGAAGGTTCAGTGCATTGGGCCAAGGCAGAAAACCGGTTAATTCGGTGGCTACATTAAGGGTGTTGCTAGAATGTGCTGAAAGAGAAGACTCTGACTGTAGCCACCGAATTCAGATTGACCACAGTTATATTTTTCTCCTGACCCTGCCTGCCTTTCTGTCTTCTCCGTGTCAACCGCTTGGAGCACAGGCCCTGGTGGCCAAGCGTAGCCATTTGCTCAGAAGACCTGCGCAAACCTGGTTTCAAGCAAAGAATCCAGCAGGAGGCAGTTGAAACATTCCTAGCACTTTGCTTAGGAACAAAAGTGACCTTTGATGGGGAGACCACGAGACTGAAGTTTTGCAGCCTCCTCCTCCCCGAGAGCTCTTCAGGAAGGTGGCCCTCGGAGCACAGGACGGCTTGTCTTTGCTCCCCACCCCTTTAGGCACCTCCCAATCGGCCTCTGTGCTCAGCAAGACGGCCTGTGCAGGGACCTCCCAAACCCTTGGATGCCCTCCGCTCCCGTCCCGGAGCAGAGCTGGGGGGCATTACCCACGGCGGGAATCGGGCATTCCTGGGGTGGGGGGGGAGGAGCCATTTGGGATCGCTCGTCTGTGAGTCGAAGGTCCAGTTTGGGACTGCCGCTGCTGAGACCCTTGTGGAAAATCACAGATGCTGACAGGTTTCTTGTGGGGCCAATGACATCCTTCAAGACCGGGAGAAGGGATCAGGGGGTCAAACGGTTCAAGAACAACTGTTCTAGGGTGTCCACAGGGCATGGTCAAATGTATAAAGATGGCAGCCATGTCTCGTGATTTCTTTTGTCACACCCTGTGGACAGCCCTGGTTGAATCCTTGGGGAGAACCACCGCCCCCAGCCCACCAGCCAGTGATCCACCCACCTGCTGGGCTCCAGACCACCTTCGGGACCTGGCTTGGCTGCTCCTCCGAGGTTGGAGGCGCTCCAGGTCAGCAGAGCATTGGCCATTGAAGACCTTCCTGGTTAGGAACAGGACAAAGGCCAGGATGGCCATGGCCAGGAGGAGGAAGCCAGGCTCCCAGGAGCAGCCAAAGCTGAAATCCATTTCACCTGCACAAAGGAAATCCACGTATGGATTTCAGGCTGTCTCTTGATTGCCCCCCAAAGAGCTGAACCTCTCAGGGCAGGTCACAAAATGACCCAGGCCTGCTAAGTTGTCTCCTGATGTCTGCCGATGCCCAGGGCGTGTCATAGAGCAGCTGGGCTAGGTCCCCACCTGCAGACAATGCCCCCAAGTGCCCCCTGGGGAAACCAAAAATGGTGAAGCTGCTCATTCACTTAGCCTATTTTCTCGTTCACCAGCTATCCAAGGAAGGAACCTAGAGTTGGTTTACCAGCAATTTCTAGCTTCCCCTGAGCTAGAGGAAGATCCAAACTTAATTCTGGTGGCAGATTAGGTTACCTCTAGAACTACCCAGGATTGATGTAATTTGCAGGCACGATCTAGAATTCCGAATGAGGTTATTTTGGGCAGAATAGCCGAGAAGATGGGTAGCTCAAGTTTGCAATGCTGGGAACACCAAGATCCCACTATTTCAGGGGTCGCCAATTATGCCCTCAAACCCTGTCCTAACCTTTCATCAGGATTTAACATTTTTATCCTGCTTTTCAGAACAAAACCCTTCCCAAAGCAGATTCAACTTAATTAAAAATGCTAAATGCTTACACCCAAATCCTAAAACAAACAAAGCAGAACTCCAATATCTAAGTCATTCTAATAAGAAACAAGTGAAATCCCCAGTGCTGGCCTGTCTCAGGAGAAGCAACTGAGTATCTTAAAATACCTTGTAAATGAATAAATTTAGTCCCGCCAGGGGGTGGGGGGGTGGCTGGGGGTGGGACTTCATTCAGAGCCAGCTGGCCCAGTTCATGAAAATCAACCAAATGTCCAAAAGGGATCAATATATCTTGATTTAAAGATTGGGGGGGGGTGAGGAAAGGAGGAAGGGGGACGACTATTTGAAACCTGGGGTATTCAAGGGGGGGAACTATTTGAAACCTGGGGTATGCCAGGGACAGAAAAGCCTCTGGTTCACAGGGGCCGAGTTCTTACCACAAGGTCTTAAAAAAACGTCCCAGGGAAGTTACAGACCCACCATTGGCACGCATTCTCTAGGCTAACCTGGGTAGTTTAACCTTGATTGGGTTGCTCTACTCTGCAGGAGTAAGACGCGAGTGGAAGCTTTGTCTTCCCTTCGCAGCGCTACGAGAGCGGAAGATGTGACAGGCGACTTCCATAGCACCTTCTCTCTGGGCCAGTCGTGCTCCAGTTTGTACAAGTGGAGATGGATCTGCCATTCCTGAACGGTGAATCCTGATGGGGTGAAATTATGCTTCCCGGCCTTTGATCCAACCCGTGGCGACCGTGGTGTAAAATCACCCTGCAGTAAATCCTGTGTTTGGACCTCTTCTTTCTACACGGGGAGTATGTTTATTCTACATCCTATTCTAGGTCGTGTCAGGCTTTGTTAAGTCTTGACCAAAAAAGAGTGATTTCTTGAGGTCTTGGGAGTCTGACTGGGTGATCACCTTCCTCTCTGGGTGAAAAAGACCTTCAGTTTCCCTACCGATTAAATCTTGCCTTGGGCCTCTGCCATTCCCTTCCGAGGTGACAAGGGGAAGGATCTGAAAAGGCGAAGCGATGGCTGGGTTTGCTTTTATGAAGAGGCAGGGCAATCATTTGCTGCCTGCCGCGGCTAAAACAGCAGCGGCAGACAGCGCTACGATCCCCCCAAAGGGGGCGTGGCACGCATTGCAGCGTACGGGAGTCCCGCCCCAAAGATGAAAACAAGAAGAGGGGGACTCCCGAAGAGCGGAGAAGAGGCCCCGGGGAGCCGTGTTTCGGAGGTCGGTGCCGGAAGAAGGGCGGGCGGGCGGGCGGGCGGGCCGGCTTCCCCCGCTCAGGAGGAAAAAGCGCGCTTGGCCTGCGGCGGCGGCGGCGAGGGCCAAAACTCCTCCAGCGCGCTTCGTGATTCCGCTCCTCCCCCCTCCCTCCCTCCGCAGGTTCTGAGCGGGAGAGCGGGAGGGAGAGAGGCGCGCGCGGGGATGCCAGGGAGGGGCTGGCGCGTTGCCATGGCAGCCCGCGGCGGGGTCCCGGATGCAGGTCTTGCGTCGTCGCCTTCTTAAGGCTTCCCGGCGGCCGGCTGTCAGCGGAGGGGTCGGTGTAGCGTAGCGGGTCCGGGCTCGTTCTGCGCGGTGGCGCAGGACGAAGGCAAGCGCACCGCGATCGAGCCCCGGGCGCTCCCTCCTCAGGGCAGCCGTGCGAGGCACGGCTGCGGATGATGGCCTGTGGAGTTAACAGGGAGTTGTAGCTCCCTGAGTCTTTTTCTGAGCCCACCTCGCTGGGGTGTTGTGATGGGAGCCTTGAGCTGCTGCAGAAAAGCGGGGATCCCAAGGAAAAAGGATTAATTTAGGATGGCCCTTTATATGGCTGCTCTAGCCCATCTTGTGGTTGCACTTCTGGCTAGGAAAAGTGCGAGAAAAACCGAATCAGAATAAGAATAATAACAGCTATTATTACACCACTTCTTCTTCTTCTCCTTCGCTCCCGTGACTTACATGAACTTAAATTAAGAACTTTTTAATATCTCCCTCTTGGATTGTAGGTTTATTTTTATATTTCAGTATACTGTTTTTATTGTATTTTAACCTGTGTTTATCTTCGTTTTATTTGCTCCTTGAGTGAGATGGGCAGTGACAAAATTGGAAATAGAAATAAATCCATAAAATGATAATGATGATAATAGTTCATGGCCTCTGTGACTTACATGAATTTAAACGAAGAACATTTTAATATCCCCATCTTGGATGTTATATTTATATTTCAGGATTCTGTTTCTATTGTATTTTAGCCTTCATTTGTGTAGTTAGTTAGTTTCCCTTCTGCCGTTATTATTTTTATACCTAACTCAAGGTGGCAAAGGTACCTAATACTCCTTCCTCCTCCTGTTTTCCCCACAACCACAACCCTGGGGGGTGAGTTTGGCTGAGAGAGAGTGACTGGCCCAGTCACGATTGATTGATTGACTGATTGATTGATTGATTGATTGATTAAAGGCTGCCCCATGGGGCAGTCTAAGCCAATCTTGTCATGATTGTGATGAGAAAAATGTCCTCCCGAGGTGGCCCGTCCAGGCCCTGGCCAAAGCCACAGCCCCGCAGGGAACTCGGCCCATGGGAGCAGGAAAGGCAAACAGCAGGGGGCCTGAGCACACAGCGCCTCCTCTCTGCAGCCCGGGGGAATTACACCTCGCTCAGGTTCCGAGGAGGCGGGAACACCGTAGCACAGCAACAGCCAAGCTCCAGCGTATAACTGGCTGGCGGTGAAATCCACAGGGTGGCCTTCCAACCAGCATGCGCTGTACCTGCTCTTGGGAAAGAAACCCACCTCTGTTCCAGCCACTGCCTGGGTCTTTTCATTCCCGGCTCGGGACGACCCCTCGGTAAGTTTTCCTGTATGAAACAAGATTGGTAACGGTTCGGGTGCTATGGGAAACGCCAGGATCTCTCTTCTGCTAGATTGGCAAAAGGCAAAAGCTGTGCGCTCCGAGAACTGTAAAACGTAAGCTTTAGTTTTGATCGCAGTCTTCGTAACGTAGAAGGCGGCGGGATAAATCCTGGACCAATGCTGTCCAAGGTGGGTGGTCTTGGTCATTTGAAGTTATCTCCGGAATGGCAGGCAATATCAACGCAGCTGCTGGACCGCCACAGTCACCACCTTGTGGTTGGGGCCGAGCCGTTGAACGCATCCGCTTTGGGGCGCCGTAGGCGGGACTTGATGGGGCGGGATTCCTTTTATCGTCTCATTTTGTGGGCTGAACACAAGGGATAAACGCTCTTGCAATCTCGTGCTTCTTTATGCTAAACTCGTGTATTCCGAGCTGTGTTCGAAACAGACCCCGTTGGCAGATGCTGGGAAAGCCTTTAGCCCAGGAGAGGTCAAAAAAGTCACACACCAAGCTTTTCTATAAAAATAATTTATTTACCGGAAGCAAAACAAAAGCAAAACATATTTAAAGGACTTAGCTCCCCTTTGGAGCAAGCCTTGCTTGGCTACATTGCCGGCAGAGAAAAAAAAGAGGAAGTGAGAAGTCTGGGCAGGTCCTCCTCCCCCCAGGCGATTTGCATTAACCACGTGAAGGAGTCAATCAAATACAACCTCTTCACCCAGGCCAAAATGATTAGGTACAATAGCAGTCTTAATCGTTAGTAGGAAAACCTCAACAGACCCATAGAGTAAAACCCCAAATAACCTCAGAGTTATTCCGAGCTGCTGTGTCTGAGAAAGCTCCCTCCTGGAGAAATCAGCCCGTTTTCGCCCGCCGCTCCCCAAAAATTGACCGAATATTGGCACCTCTCCACAAACATTCCTTAATCCGTCTGTCCCCATTGGAACCGGGCGGTTTTGGGCGTGGCAATTCTGGCCTATCGGGAGGAATGCCAGGTTAGGACAAGGCTGATCCAAGCCGTGCGCAAGTATTTCACGAGCGTTGTTTTGGCTCCAAGTGTGGAGGAGACGGGAGAGCACGCGCTAGCCCGCTACGAAGCAGAGCTTCCCTTAGACGGACTGCCTTCAGGGGGCGTTTGTAATGCGTTCCTCGGAAGGCACTTAAAGTCTCCTTGTGCCTTCCTGGTCAATTTGGATGAATGGATACCGCGAGAAACAAGACGGGATGCGCTTCGTCTTTGACCTCGGTGTTTCTCCACCTCAGCAACCATAAGATGGGGGGACTTGAACTCCCTGGATTCTCCAGCCAGCCGTTCCCCATGCTGGCTGGGCAATGCTGGGAGTTGAAGTCCCCCCATCTTAGGGTTGCTGAGGTGGAGAAACACTCGTTGATACCATGCACATTCTTTTAATCGCTCCCATTAGACCTGGAGCCCCAAAAGCAAGCTTGCAAAAGAACCAGAACTTCCAGTCAGCTTGCCTGCCAACCACTCTCTGTGGCATCTGGATGGTCTGAAGCGTTGGGGCAGCAGGAAAGGGGAGAGTGGCGTCTGAAACTGAATTATAGACCCATTTCACTGTTGAATAACAACTCTAAAATATTTGCTTCAATATTGGCCGAAAGAATGAAGGAAATTCTACAGGACTTTATTCATCATGCTTTGATATTGCAAGAGCCTTTGGATAATGTAGAACATCTCATGAAGAATTCGAGAGAGTTTGTGTCATTGGCAGGGCTGGAAGTAAAGAAACAAAAAACAAAGATGCTGCCCCAAAATATGACTTTGTCCAACCAAGAATTGCTGATGAGTAAGACTGGTCTAAGACTGAGAGAAAGGTTCGATATTTGGGGGTGATTTTATCAACTGAGAAGAGTATGTCGTTTCAGAATAATGACGTTACAATTCGGAATGATGTGAAAGAAGACTTGTTAAGATGGGAAAAACTACAATAGTCTCTTACGGGGAGAATTTCTGTGATTAAGATGAATGTTTTGCCTAGGATGTTGCCTCTTTTTCAGATTATACCGATTTTGTCAACAGATTTACCATTTAAACAATGGCAGGCTGTCTCTGAGTTCATTTGGCAAGGCAAGAAACCAAGAATTAAATATAAATTGTTACAAGATGCCAAAGAATGAGGAAGTCTGGGTGTACACAAACACACAGACACACACACACACAAACAGAGCGGAAGATGAGTACATGACAAGAGAAAGGCAACTACATACACGCAGTCCACACGACTGAACACAAAAGTCCTGAGGGGATACAGTAGCGGCCTCATCACTGGATGGGTTTACCTGATGTAAGGTTGTATTTTTATGCTTCTTGTCTGTTTTGGATGAAGGAGTGGATGCCCTTGAAGAATACTTTGGAAAATAATAAAGTTCTTTGGGAAAAAAAGAGCCACCAAGAAGGAAACCACCCTCCCACCTAAACTGGCAGGGCAGCTGCTGTATAGACACAGACGGGACATCCGACACAATTTCACATTTAAAGGCACTCCTCGCTTAATGGTCATTCGTTTAGTGACAGTTTGGACTTAAGACGGTGCTGGAGGAAAAGACTTGTGGCTGGTCCTCACACTTACGGCTGCCGCAGCAGCCCCACACTCACGTCACTACGATTTGGGCGCTCGGCAACTGGTTCCCATCTACCGCCCTTGCGGCATCCACATCTCTCTCTCTCCCGGGTCCTGACTTTCAACGTTGCCAAGCCTTGATCCTTACGGTGGGCTCATCTCCTTCGGCTTGGCTCTTCCAAACGTGGCTTTTCAGACTCCCTTGCCTGCTACTTGAAGGTCGGGCCTTACTTTCCAAACACTTTTCCGTGCTGCCAAGAAGCCATTCTTGGATTTTTGACTTCCCTTTCCTCCTGCCCGATTCCGGCTCTTGGCTGTTCCGTGTTTGGTTGCCCGACTTCTGCTCTTGCCTGTGCGATGTTGGGCTGCTCAGTTTCACCTCCTTCCTGACCGAAGTTGGGCTGCTCCAGGTGTCTCTGCAGGACGCCCACTCTCGGCTGGGCGTGTGGCTCAGCGGCCCTTGGGCCCCTCTGCAGGGCCGTCCCAGGTTGTCTTTCCGCTCCCGGCTCTGCGACCACAGCTGGAGCCCAGACTTCATGCTGAGTGTCTTTCCTGGAATTGAGCCTCTGACAGAAACGGTCTCATCCGGGCCCTTGTGGGGTTGGCGAGTCTGGCTCGTGCCAGGGCAACAGGCTCCCGGGGTGAGCTCGCCCCTCCTGGTCTCCCGGAGCGGTTGTGTCCCCCTCAGAGACAGGTCCCCAGGGCAGTCATTTCTCGCCCCCCCTCAGGCGTCCCCCATTCTCTCATCCCCAGACGGGAGTGGCGGGAGACAGAGGACGGGCCACCATCCACCAGAATGGGGGCGGACGGTGGGACCGGAGCCACTGGCCGAGTTCCTTTCCTCTCCTGATGCATGGCTCCCTCCTCCGGGTCCCTGTAGCCCAGGACTCGGGGGGGACGATGTGACTGCTGTCCCGCAAGGGGAGGGGCACTTCTGGCACTTTCCCCCCAGCGGTGTCACTTCTGGACCCCGGACGCACCAACTTCGACGTCTCCGGGATCCCCTTTGGCAAACCCCGCTGCTGACATAGCTTCACCTTCTGCGGGTGGATCTCAAATTTACTCTGGATGTCCCTGGGCAAAAAGAAGAGGTCCTCCTTCAAGTTGTTGACCGAAATCTTAGCTTTTTGGTTAGGAGGCAGCTGGGGATGGGGGTGCGGCAGGAAGGCTTTTAGGGATTTTTCAACGAGAGCCAGGAGCCCCTCCCCCCCATGTTGCATCTCTTCTTTCAGATACGAACTTCCACCTCGAGCCACTCGCGCTGGAGAAGGAAAGGGGGACTCGCCTCTTTGGGTTCAGAGGCTGCCCTGGGGACCTGAGAGGCTGAGGAGGGGACTCGGGGGCCATCACGCCACAGACGCACCCGTAGCGCATGCCCAACCCCCAGAGAGAGGGCAAATGGTGCCCAACGATGGACGGCTCGAGGTGGTTCACATCTCCCGCGCAAGCCAAAGGTGAGAAACCGCTGCATCGATGAAGGGATTTCTGGCTTTTCCCACAGGTGAAGCTCCACGAGCGTCTGACCAGCAGTGGGGTGGCTCCCAGCTGAACCTCCAGAGATCTCTTAGCCAGCTGGCATTTCACATTCTCTACCCCCATCTCTGGGGGATGGCCCTTTTCTGCATCTTGAACTCCAGCTTTTGCCTTGTTTCTCGACCAAAGAAGCAGAATTTAATCTGGTGAATGTTTACACTCCTGTGCCCCCCCCCCCGGCCTTTGGTGTTTGAGTCGGGGGACCTTCATGAGAATGCAGGAAAGGGAACGCTGCCCCAGGCCTGGCAGCCCCCAGTTGTGCTGCAACTGCTTCCTTTTAAGGTGCCGCTGCAACTCCGCCTGGATCTCCTTTGAAAGGAACAGGGTGCATCTTGCGACAAAGCGGACCGCAGTGGCTTGGGTGCTGCAAGTGGTAGAACCGGGAATTGGTGGAGCCATTCCTTGGAAGAAGCAGCACAAAGACCAGTGCTGTGGGCAATCCCACACAACGGATTCTGGGTGTCACCTCGAGGCTTCGAGGAACCAGAATGGCCTGCTCCGCAAAGGGAAGGTCTTGGGAATGGAGCCACCCTGTTCTCAGCCCAGATGGGAGAGCACTGGAAAGGGTGACTCTTCCTGGTTGGTGGCTGACGTCTTGGGAGTAGCAAACCACAGCAGAAACTCGGTCCTGCAGAGCGTCCTTTGCCAAATGGCTTTGTGGTTTTTTTCCATCACAACGCAGGGGCTTTCTAAAGCTTGTGTGTGCAAAGAGTGAGCAAGTCCCTCTGGGGGTGTTGGGGATTTCTTTGGCGGAAGCCTTCTGATTCTGGGCTTCCTCCTCAGCCTGAGGTATGGCCGTGGACTCCTCCGTCGACCGTCTCAGAAGCGGGGGAGAGACCGGCACGAACACCCGTAGCGGCTGCACTGCCCGCCTGGGACGACCCCGCCGCCCTGCGTGACCATCATTCGGACGTGCACCACCAGCTGCCTTCGGGTCTCTAGCACGATGAGGACCAACTGGTTGAGGAACAGAAGCTTTATCCTTGCCAGGTAGAGGGCTGTGAGCAGATGTACGGCCGAGGGTGGTGGGGGAGCTGGATGGAACCCCCGCAAGGACTGCCGGACCAGCATGGGCACGTCCCACAGGCGCCGAAGAGTCTTATTCAGCATATGGGATCCCCAGAGTTCCTGCTCAGATGGTCGGAGGTGCCTTGGCACGTAGTCCACTGTGCGGAGGGAGCTGACGTCATGTGAGCTGGCCTTAGAGGAACAGAAGCTTCCGCTTGGCACACTCCAGCATCCTGAGCAATAAATGCGTTCCTCGTAACCGCGAGGACGCCAGGCATCCTTCTCAGCCCTCTGCCGCCCGGAAAAGTGGGACGTCTTCTTCTGCTTGGTCTGCTCTGTCTCCATCCTCTTGGGAACCATGTAGAGGTGGTTTTGTATGTAGGGGCTCCATTTCCTAGACAGAGTGACCGGAAGATAGCTGATGGTGGGGCTGGGAGCACTGGCACTCCGTGGCACTGTGGCATGATGGGGGGGCTCAGGAGGGTCCGAAAGCCTGGAGCGTCCCATCCATGCAAAGACCGGTCCCGGGGACAGCAGTGGTTCGGTGCTGTCACGCTGACCTCTCTGGAAAAGGTCCTCTTCTGCATCATCGAAGAGGACTGTGCTGAGGTCTGTAAGGAAGGACAACATGAGCAAGCTCCCCATCCCCTGGAGGCAGCCTTTGGGCCTTCCAGAAGCCAGAGAGCTCCCTTCTGCAGGAAGAAACCACGTGCCTGTTCCCTTCCGGCTCTGCAAGTCCAGAAAGGGGCATTTTCCAGCATTGGAGAGGGGAAGTCGCGTCTTTGGGAATCTGGGGAAGCGGCCTTGGGGAGAAGCATCAAGCAGGAGAGTCAAGGGAGGACTGGGCTCCTGCCAGGAATTAGGATTCACCGATTCCTCCTCCACAGCAGGCGTGTCCCTGCCACACGCCTCCGCAGGTCAGGTGAAGACCCAGCGGCTGCATTGTGGAACGTGCTAAGCACGGTCAGAGGTAGCTTGGCTTGGTTGCTTAGTGGTTGAAGACTTTGAAGGAACTCAGCCCTCAGCCATTCTGGGCTGGAAAATGGAGTATATCCACAAGCAAGCGATACATGTTGTCCGAAGACAGCCTTCAGCCTGCATCACAGCCCTGTCCTACTTAGACTGTGTTCCCACGGCTACACTTGCCCACTGCAGGAAAGGATCTCGCCCTTAACCTTGCTGAACATCTTTGGGGCATAAAGCGCATGAACCTGGCTGGTTACTCTGCGCTTCAGGGATTTAGTCTGGGCACCCGGGTGGGCTGTAGGGAGCCAGCCGTGGGACCCCCCAGGAGCTGGGATAAGGAGTAAAAGGGGAGAGGAAGAGCCCTTCCTGTGGCTGGCGGGGCCACGGGGGCACGGGGGGGGGGTGCCTTCACGTTACCTTCTACGATTCCCATGATGTCCTCTTCCTGGTCTCGGAGGTTGGGGGGACCCTGCTGGGAAGAGAGGGCAGAGGGAGTTACTTGACGGGCAGAGGCTCCTCGGCCTCCGGGCTGCAGATGTGCCTTCCAGAGAGACCCTGCATCTGCCCCATTTGACTTTTTCACCCCTTGTTGAAAAATGGGAGTAGAATGTTGAAGTTGAAAGCAGTATATCAAAAGTGCCTCTGTAGTCTCCCTTTCACATACATGATCTTTTCAATAAAATTGATCAAAATAGATATAATTTAGAGGGTTTTTTCTTTTTCTTTTCTTTTTCAGTTTTAATCACTCTGCTGCTTTCTCAAGTAGGTCCTGCCTTTACTCCCCAGGGCTGGAAAAGCCATCCATGCTGCCGTGCCCAGCCCACTTCAAAGCTGTCAGTGTTTTATTTTTATTTTAAAAGTGATATTCCCCCCTTCCCGCTTTGGGTTACTTTGGATTAGATCTTTTGTGGTTTAGCCTATTGTGCAGAACCAATCCCTTTATTGACCTGAAGGTTCAGTGCATTGGGCCAAGGCAGAAAACCGGTTAATTCGGTGGCTACATTAAGGGTGTTGCTAGAATGTGCTGAAAGAGAAGACTCTGACTGTAGCCACCGAATTCAGATTGACCACAGTTATATTTTTCTCCTGACCCTGCCTGCCTTTCTGTCTTCTCCGTGTCAACCGCTTGGAGCACAGGCCCTGGTGGCCAAGCGTAGCCATTTGCTCAGAAGACCTGCGCAAACCTGGTTTCAAGCAAAGAATCCAGCAGGAGGCAGTTGAAACATTCCTAGCACTTTGCTTAGGAACAAAAGTGACCTTTGATGGGGAGACCACGAGACTGAAGTTTTGCAGCCTCCTCCTCCCCGAGAGCTCTTCAGGAAGGTGGCCCTCGGAGCACAGGACGGCTTGTCTTTGCTCCCCACCCCTTTAGGCACCTCCCAATCGGCCTCTGTGCTCAGCAAGACGGCCTGTGCAGGGACCTCCCAAACCCTTGGATGCCCTCCGCTCCCGTCCCGGAGCAGAGCTGGGGGGCATTACCCACGGCGGGAATCGGGCATTCCTGGGGTGGGGGGGGAGGAGCCATTTGGGATCGCTCGTCTGTGAGTCGAAGGTCCAGTTTGGGACTGCCGCTGCTGAGACCCTTGTGGAAAATCACAGATGCTGACAGGTTTCTTGTGGGGCCAATGACATCCTTCAAGACCGGGAGAAGGGATCAGGGGGTCAAACGGTTCAAGAACAACTGTTCTAGGGTGTCCACAGGGCATGGTCAAATGTATAAAGATGGCAGCCATGTCTCGTGATTTCTTTTGTCACACCCTGTGGACAGCCCTGGTTGAATCCTTGGGGAGAACCACCGCCCCCAGCCCACCAGCCAGTGATCCACCCACCTGCTGGGCTCCAGACCACCTTCGGGACCTGGCTTGGCTGCTCCTCCGAGGTTGGAGGCGCTCCAGGTCAGCAGAGCATTGGCCATTGAAGACCTTCCTGGTTAGGAACAGGACAAAGGCCAGGATGGCCATGGCCAGGAGGAGGAAGCCAGGCTCCCAGGAGCAGCCAAAGCTGAAATCCATTTCACCTGCACAAAGGAAATCCACGTATGGATTTCAGGCTGTCTCTTGATTGCCACCCAAAGAGCTGAACCTCTCAGGGCAGGTCACAAAATGACCCAGGCCTGCTAAGTTGTCTCCTGATGTCTGCCGATGCCCAGGGCGTGTCATAGAGCAGCTGGGCTAGGTCCCCACCTGCAGACAATGCCCCCAAGTGCCCCCTGGGGAAACCAAAAATGGTGAAGCTGCTCATTCACTTAGCCTATTTTCTCGTTCACCAGCTATCCAAGGAAGGAACCTAGAGTTGGTTTACCAGCAAGTTCTAGCTTCCCCTGAGCTAGAGGAAGATCCAAACTTAATTCTGGTGGCAGATTAGGTTACCTCTAGAACTACCCAGGATTGATGTAATTTGCAGGCACGATCTAGAATTCCGAATGAGGTTATTTTGGGCAGAATAGCCGAGAAGATGGGTAGCTCAAGTTTGCAATGCTGGGAACACCAAGATCCCACTATTTCAGGGGTCGCCAATTATGCCCTCAAACCCTGTCCTAACCTTTCATCAGGATTTAACATTTTTATCCTGCTTTTCAGAACAAAACCCTTCCCAAAGCAGATTCAACTTAATTAAAAATGCTAAATGCTTACACCCAAATCCTAAAACAAACAAAGCAGAACTCCAATATCTAAGTCATTCTAATAAGAAACAAGTGAAATCCCCAGTGCTGGCCTGTCTCAGGAGAAGCAACTGAGTATCTTAAAATACCTTGTAAATGAATACATTTAGTCCCGCCAGGGGGTGGGGGGGTGGCTGGGGGTGGGACTTCATTCAGAGCCAGCTGGCCCAGTTCATGAAAATCAACCAAATGTCCAAAAGGGATCAATATATCTTGATTTAAAGATTGGGGGGGGGGTGAGGAAAGGAGGAAGGGGGACGACTATTTGAAACCTGGGGTATGCCAGGGACAGAAAAGCCTCTGGTTCACAGGGGCCGAGTTCTTACCACAAGGTCTTAAAAAAACGTCCCAGGGAAGTTACAGACCCACCATTGGCACGCATTCTCTAGGCTAACCTGGGTAGTTTAACCTTGATTGGGTTGCTCTACTCTGCAGGAGTAAAACGCGAGTGGAAGCTTTGTCTTCCCTTCGCAGCGCTACGAGAGCGGAAGATGTGACAGGCGACTTCCATAGCACCTTCTCTCTGGGCCAGTCGTGCTCCAGTTTGTACAAGTGGAGATGGATCTGCCATTCCTGAACGGTGAATCCTGATGGGGTGAAATTATGCTTCCCGGCCTTTGATCCAACACGTGGCGACCGTGGTGTAAAATCACCCTGCAGTAAATCCTGTGTTTGGACCTCTTCTTTCTACACGGGGAGTATGTTTATTCTACATCCTATTCTAGGTCGTGTCAGGCTTTGGGAAGGGTCTTGACCAAAAAAGAGTGATTTCTTGAGGTCTTGGGAGTCTGACTGGGTGATCACCTTCCTCTCTGGGTGAAAAAGACCTTCAGTTTCCCTACCGATTAAATCTTGCCTTGGGCCTCTGCCATTCCCTTCCGAGGTGACAAGGGGAAGGATCTGAAAAGGCGAAGCGATGGCTGGGTTTGCTTTTATGAAGAGGCAGGGCAATCATTTGCTGCCTGCCGCGGCTAAAACAGCAGCGGCAGACAGCGCTACGATCCCCCCAAAGGGGGCGTGGCACGCATTGCAGCGTACGGGAGTCCCGCCCCAAAGATGAAAACAAGAAGAGGGGGACTCCCGAAGAGCGGAGAAGAGGCCCCGGGGAGCCGTGTTTCGGAGGTCGGTGCCGGAAGAAGGGCGGGCGGGCCGGCTTCCCCCGCTCAGGAGGAAAAAGCGCGCTTGCCCTGCGGCGGCGGCGGCGAGGGCCAAAACTCCTCCAGCGCGCTTCGTGATTCCGCTCCTCCCCCCTCCCTCCCTCCGCAGGTTCTGAGCGGGAGAGCGGGAGGGAGAGAGGCGCGCGCGGGGATGCCAGGGAGGGGCTGGCGCGTTGCCATGGCAGCCCGCGGCGGGGTCCCGGATGCAGGTCTTGCGTCGTCGCCTTCTTAAGGCTTCCCGGCGGCCGGCTGTCAGCGGAGGGGTCGGTGTAGCGTAGCGGGTCCGGGCTCGTTCTGCGCGGTGGCGCAGGACGAAGGCAAGCGCACCGCGATCGAGCCCCGGGCGCTCCCTCCTCAGGGCAGCCGTGCGAGGCACGGCTGCGGATGATGGCCTGTGGAGTTAACAGGGAGTTGTAGCTCCCTGAGTCTTTTTCTGAGCCCACCTCGCTGGGGTGTTGTGATGGGAGCCTTGAGCTGCTGCAGAAAAGCGGGGATCCCAAGGAAAAAGGATTAATTTAGGGGAGAGTGGCGTCTGAAACTGAATTATAGACCCATTTCACTGTTGAATAACAACTCTAAAATATTTGCTTCAATATTGGCCGAAAGAATGAAGGAAATTCTACAGGACTTTATTCATCATGCTTTGATATTGCAAGAGCCTTTGGATAATGTAGAACATCTCATGAAGAATTCGAGAGAGTTTGTGTCATTGGCAGGGCTGGAAGTAAAGAAACAAAAAACAAAGATGCTGCCCCAAAATATGACTTTGTCCAACCAAGAATTGCTGATGAGTAAGACTGGTCTAAGACTGAGAGAAAGGTTCGATATTTGGGGGTGATTTTATCAACTGAGAAGAGTATGTCGTTTCAGAATAATGACGTTACAATTCGGAATGATGTGAAAGAAGACTTGTTAAGATGGGAAAAACTACAATAGTCTCTTACGGGGAGAATTTCTGTGATTAAGATGAATGTTTTGCCTAGGATGTTGCCTCTTTTTCAGATTATACCGATTTTGTCAACAGATTTACCATTTAAACAATGGCAGGCTGTCTCTGAGTTCATTTGGCAAGGCAAGAAACCAAGAATTAAATATAAATTGTTACAAGATGCCAAAGAATGAGGAAGTCTGGGTGTACACAAACACACAGACACACACACACACAAACAGAGCGGAAGATGAGTACATGACAAGAGAAAGGCAACTACATACACGCAGTCCACACGACTGAACACAAAAGTCCTGAGGGGATACAGTAGCGGCCTCATCACTGGATGGGTTTACCTGATGTAAGGTTGTATTTTTATGCTTCTTGTCTGCTTTGGATGAAGGAGTGGATGCCCTTGAAGAATACTTTGGAAAATAATAAAGTTCTTTGGGAAAAAAAGAGCCACCAAGAAGGAAACCACCCTCCCACCTAAACTGGCAGGGCAGCTGCTGTATAGACACAGACGGGACATCCGACACAATTTCGCATTTAAAGGCACTCCTCGCTTAATGGTCATTCGTTTAGTGACAGTTTGGACTTAAGACGGTGCTGGAGGAAAAGACTTGTGGCTGGTCCTCACACTTACGGCTGCCGCAGCAGCCCCACACTCACGTCACTACGATTTGGGCGCTCGGCAACTGGTTCCCATCTACCGCCCTTGCGGCATCCACATCTCTCTCTCTCCCGGGTCCTGACTTTCAACGTTGCCAAGCCTTGATCCTTACGGTGGGCTCATCTCCTTCGGCTTGGCTCTTCCAAACGTGGCTTTTCAGACTCCCTTGCCTGCTACTTGAAGGTCGGGCCTTACTTTCCAAACACTTTTCCGTGCTGCCAAGAAGCCATTCTTGGATTTTTGACTTCCCTTTCCTCCTGCCCGATTCCGGCTCTTGGCTGTTCCGTGTTTGGTTGCCCGACTTCTGCTCTTGCCTGTGCGATGTTGGGCTGCTCAGTTTCACCTCCTTCCTGACCGAAGTTGGGCTGCTCCAGGTGTCTCTGCAGGACGCCCACTCTCGGCTGGGCGTGTGGCTCAGCGGCCCTTGGGCCCCTCTGCAGGGCCGTCCCAGGTTGTCTTTCCGCTCCCGGCTCTGCGACCACAGCTGGAGCCCAGACTTCATGCTGAGTGTCTTTCCTGGAATTGAGCCTCTGACAGAAACGGTCTCATCCGGGCCCTTGTGGGGTTGGCGAGTCTGGCTCGTGCCAGGGCAACAGGCTCCCGGGGTGAGCTCGCCCCTCCTGGTCTCCCGGAGCGGTTGTGTCCCCCTCAGAGACAGGTCCCCAGGGCAGTCATTTCTCGCCCCCCCTCAGGCGTCCCCCATTCTCTCATCCCCAGACGGGAGTGGCGGGAGACAGAGGACGGGCCACCATCCACCAGAATGGGGGCGGACGGTGGAACCGGAGCCACTGGCCGAGTTCCTTTCCTCTCCTGATGCATGGCTCCCTCCTCCGGGTCCCTGTAGCCCAGGACTCGGGGGGGACGATGTGACTGCTGTCCCGCAAGGGGAGGGGCACTTCTGGCACTTTCCCCCCAGCGGTGTCACTTCTGGACCCCGGACGCACCAACTTCGACGTCTCCGGGATCCCCTTTGGCAAACCCCGCTGCTGACATAGCTTCACCTTCTGCGGGTGGATCTCAAATTTACTCTGGATGTCCCTGGGCAAAAAGAAGAGGTCCTCCTTCAAGTTGTTGACCCAAATCTTAGCTTTTTGGTTAGGAGGCAGCTGGGGATGGGGGTGCGGCAGGAAGGCTTTTAGGGATTTTTCAACGAGAGCCAGGAGCCCCTCCCCCCCATGTTGCATCTCTTCTTTCAGATACGAACTTCCACCTCGAGCCACTCGCGCTGGAGAAGGAAAGGGGGACTCGCCTCTTTGGGTTCAGAGGCTGCCCTGGGGACCTGAGAGGCTGAGGAGGGGACTCGGGGGCCATCACGCCACAGACGCACCCGTAGCGCATGCCCAACCCCCAGAGAGAGGGCAAATGGTGCCCAACGATGGACGGCTCGAGGTGGTTCACATCTCCCGCGCAAGCCAAAGGTGAGAAACCGCTGCATCGATGAAGGGATTTCTGGCTTTTCCCACAGGTGAAGCTCCACGAGCGTCTGACCAGCAGTGGGGTGGCTCCCAGCTGAACCTCCAGAGATCTCTTAGCCAGCTGGCATTTCACATTCTCTACCCCCATCTCTGGGGGATGGCCCTTTTCTGCATCTTGAACTCCAGCTTTTGCCTTGTTTCTCGACCAAAGAAGCAGAATTTAATCTGGTGAATGTTTACACTCCTGTGCCCCCCCCCGGCCTTTGGTGTTTGAGTCGGGGGACCTTCATGAGAATGCAGGAAAGGGAACGCTGCCCCAGGCCTGGCAGCCCCCAGTTGTGCTGCAACTGCTTCCTTTTAAGGTGCCGCTGCAACTCCGCCTGGATCTCCTTTGAAAGGAACAGGGTGCATCTTGCGACAAAGCGGACCGCAGTGGCTTGGGTGCTGCAAGTGGTAGAACCGGGAATTGGTGGAGCCATTCCTTGGAAGAAGCAGCACAAAGACCAGTGCTGTGGGCAATCCCACACAACGGATTCTGGGTGTCACCTCGAGGCTTCGAGGAACCAGAATGGCCTGCTCCGCAAAGGGAAGGTCTTGGGAATGGAGCCACCCTCCATTCTCAGCCCAGATGGGAGAGCACTGGAAAGGGTGACTCTTCCTGGTTGGTGGCTGACGTCTTGGGAGTAGCAAACCACAGCAGAAACTCGGTCCTGCAGAGCGTCCTTTGCCAAATGGCTTTGTGGTTTTTTTCCATCACAACGCAGGGGCTTTCTAAAGCTTGTGTGTGCAAAGAGTGAGCAAGTCCCTCTGGGGGTGTTGGGGATTTCTTTGGCGGAAGCCTTCTGATTCTGGGCTTCCTCCTCAGCCTGAGGTATGGCCGTGGACTCCTCCGTCGACCGTCTCAGAAGCGGGGGAGAGACCGGCACGAACACCCGTAGCGGCTGCACTGCCCGCCTGGGACGACCCCGCCGCCCTGCGTGACCATCATTCGGACGTGCACCACCAGCTGCCTTCGGGTCTCTAGCACGATGAGGACCAACTGGTTGAGGAACAGAAGCTTTATCCTTGCCAGGTAGAGGGCTGTGAGCAGATGTACGGCCGAGGGTGGTGGTGGAGCTGGATGGAACCCCCGCAAGGACTGCCGGACCAGCATGGGCACGTCCCACAGGCGCCGAAGAGTCTTATTCAGCATATGGGATCCCCAGAGTTCCTGCTCAGATGGTCGGAGGTGCCTTGGCACGTAGTCCACTGTGCGGAGGGAGCTGACGTCATGTGAGCTGGCCTTAGAGGAACAGAAGCTTCCGCTTGGCACACTCCAGCATCCTGAGCAATAAATGCGTTCCTCGTAACCGCGAGGACGCCAGGCATCCTTCTCAGCCCTCTGCCGCCCGGAAAAGTGGGACGTCTTCTTCTGCTTGGTCTGCTCTGTCTCCATCCTCTTGGGAACCATGTAGAGGTGGTTTTGTATGTAGGGGCTCCATTTCCTAGACAGAGTGACCGGAAGATAGCTGATGGTGGGGCTGGGAGCACTGGCACTCCGTGGCACTGTGGCATGATGGGGGGGCTCAGGAGGGTCCGAAAGCCTGGAGCGTCCCATCCATGCAAAGACCGGTCCCGGGGACAGCAGTGGTTCGGTGCTGTCACGCTGACCTCTCTGGAAAAGGTCCTCTTCTGCATCATCGAAGAGGACTGTGCTGAGGTCTGTAAGGAAGGACAACATGAGCAAGCTCCCCATCCCCTGGAGGCAGCCTTTGGGCCTTCCAGAAGCCAGAGAGCTCCCTTCTGCAGGAAGAAACCACGTGCCTGTTCCCTTCCGGCTCTGCAAGTCCAGAAAGGGGCATTTTCCAGCATTGGAGAGGGGAAGTCGCGTCTTTGGGAATCTGGGGAAGCGGCCTTGGGGAGAAGCATCAAGCAGGAGAGTCAAGGGAGGACTGGGCTCCTGCCAGGAATTAGGATTCACCGATTCCTCCTCCACAGCAGGCGTGTCCCTGCCACACGCCTCCGCAGGTCAGGTGAAGACCCAGCGGCTGCATTGTGGAACGTGCTAAGCACGGTCAGAGGTAGCTTGGCTTGGTTGCTTAGTGGTTGAAGACTTTGAAGGAACTCAGCCCTCAGCCATTCTGGGCTGGAAAATGGAGTATATCCACAAGCAAGCGATACATGTTGTCCGAAGACAGCCTTCAGCCTGCATCACAGCCCTGTCCTACTTAGACTGTGTTCCCACGGCTACACTTGCCCACTGCAGGAAAGGATCTCGCCCTTAACCTTGCTGAACATCTTTGGGGCATAAAGCGCATGAACCTGGCTGGTTACTCTGCGCTTCAGGGATTTAGTCTGGGCACCCGGGTGGGCTGTAGGGAGCCAGCCGTGGGACCCCCCAGGAGCTGGGATAAGGAGTAAAAGGGGAGAGGAAGAGCCCTTCCTGTGGCTGGCGGGGCCACGGGGGCACGGGGGGGGGGTGCCTTCACGTTACCTTCTACGATTCCCATGATGTCCTCTTCCTGGTCTCGGAGGTTGGGGGGACCCTGCTGGGAAGAGAGGGCAGAGGGAGTTACTTGACGGGCAGAGGCTCCTCGGCCTCCGGGCTGCAGATGTGCCTTCCAGAGAGACCCTGCATCTGCCCCATTTGACTTTTTCACCCCTTGTTGAAAAATGGGAGTAGAATGTTGAAGTTGAAAGCAGTATATCAAAAGTGCCTCTGTAGTCTCCCTTTCACATACATGATCTTTTCAATAAAATTGATCAAAATAGATATAATTTAGAGGGTTTTTTCTTTTTCTTTTCTTTTTCAGTTTTAATCACTCTGCTGCTTTCTCAAGTAGGTCCTGCCTTTACTCCCCAGGGCTGGAAAAGCCATCCATGCTGCCGTGCCCAGCCCACTTCAAAGCTGTCAGTGTTTTATTTTTATTTTAAAAGTGATATTCCCCCCTTCCCGCTTTGGGTTACTTTGGATTAGATCTTTTGTGGTTTAGCCTATTGTGCAGAACCAATCCCTTTATTGACCTGAAGGTTCAGTGCATTGGGCCAAGGCAGAAAACCGGTTAATTCGGTGGCTACATTAAGGGTGTTGCTAGAATGTGCTGAAAGAGAAGACTCTGACTGTAGCCACCGAATTCAGATTGACCACAGTTATATTTTTCTCCTGACCCTGCCTGCCTTTCTGTCTTCTCCGTGTCAACCGCTTGGAGCACAGGCCCTGGTGGCCAAGCGTAGCCATTTGCTCAGAAGACCTGCGCAAACCTGGTTTCAAGCAAAGAATCCAGCAGGAGGCAGTTGAAACATTCCTAGCACTTTGCTTAGGAACAAAAGTGACCTTTGATGGGGAGACCACGAGACTGAAGTTTTGCAGCCTCCTCCTCCCCGAGAGCTCTTCAGGAAGGTGGCCCTCGGAGCACAGGACGGCTTGTCTTTGCTCCCCACCCCTTTAGGCACCTCCCAATCGGCCTCTGTGCTCAGCAAGACGGCCTGTGCAGGGACCTCCCAAACCCTTGGATGCCCTCCGCTCCCGGCCCAGAGCAGAGCTGGGGGGCATTACCCACGGCGGGAATCGGGCATTCCTGGGGTGGGGGGGGAGGAGCCATTTGGGATCGCTCGTCTGTGAGTCGAAGGTCCAGTTTGGGACTGCCGCTGCTGAGACCCTTGTGGAAAATCACAGATGCTGACAGGTTTCTTGTGGGGCCAATGACATCCTTCAAGACCGGGAGAAGGGATCAGGGGGTCAAACGGTTCAAGAACAACTGTTCTAGGGTGTCCACAGGGCATGGTCAAATGTATAAAGATGGCAGCCATGTCTCGTGATTTCTTTTGTCACACCCTGTGGACAGCCCTGGTTGAATCCTTGGGGAGAACCACCGCCCCCAGCCCACCAGCCAGTGATCCACCCACCTGCTGGGCTCCAGACCACCTTCGGGACCTGGCTTGGCTGCTCCTCCGAGGTTGGAGGCGCTCCAGGTCAGCAGAGCATTGGCCATTGAAGACCTTCCTGGTTAGGAACAGGACAAAGGCCAGGATGGCCATGGCCAGGAGGAGGAAGCCAGGCTCCCAGGAGCAGCCAAAGCTGAAATCCATTTCACCTGCACAAAGGAAATCCACGTATGGATTTCAGGCTGTCTCTTGATTGCCACCCAAAGAGCTGAACCTCTCAGGGCAGGTCACAAAATGACCCAGGCCTGCTAAGTTGTCTCCTGATGTCTGCCGATGCCCAGGGCGTGTCATAGAGCAGCTGGGCTAGGTCCCCACCTGCAGACAATGCCCCCAAGTGCCCCCTGGGGAAACCAAAAATGGTGAAGCTGCTCATTCACTTAGCCTATTTTCTCGTTCACCAGCTATCCAAGGAAGGAACCTAGAGTTGGTTTACCAGCAAGTTCTAGCTTCCCCTGAGCTAGAGGAAGATCCAAACTTAATTCTGGTGGCAGATTAGGTTACCTCTAGAACTACCCAGGATTGATGTAATTTGCAGGCACGATCTAGAATTCCGAATGAGGTTATTTTGGGCAGAATAGCCGAGAAGATGGGTAGCTCAAGTTTGCAATGCTGGGAACACCAAGATCCCACTATTTCAGGGGTCGCCAATTATGCCCTCAAACCCTGTCCTAACCTTTCATCAGGATTTAACATTTTTATCCTGCTTTTCAGAACAAAACCCTTCCCAAAGCAGATTCAACTTCATTAAAAATGCTAAATGCTTACACCCAAATCCTAAAACAAACAAAGCAGAACTCCAATATCTAAGTCATTCTAATAAGAAACAAGTGAAATCCCCAGTGCTGGCCTGTCTCAGGAGAAGCAACTGAGTATCTTAAAATACCTTGTAAATGAATAAATTTAGTCCCGCCAGGGGGTGGGGGGGTGGCTGGGGGTGGGACTTCATTCAGAGCCAGCTGGCCCAGTTCATGAAAATCAACCAAATGTCCAAAAGGGATCAATATATCTTGATTTAAAGATTGGGGGGGGGTGAGGAAAGGAGGAAGGGGGACGACTATTTGAAACCTGGGGTATTCAAGGGGGGGAACTATTTGAAACCTGGGGTATGCCAGGGACAGAAAAGCCTCTGGTTCACAGGGGCCGAGTTCTTACCACAAGGTCTTAAAAAAACGTCCCAGGGAAGTTACAGACCCACCATTGGCACGCATTCTCTAGGCTAACCTGGGTAGTTTAACCTTGATTGGGTTGCTCTACTCTGCAGGAGTAAGACGCGAGTGGAAGCTTTGTCTTCCCTTCGCAGCGCTACGAGAGCGGAAGATGTGACAGGCGACTTCCATAGCACCTTCTCTCTGGGCCAGTCGTGCTCCAGTTTGTACAAGTGGAGATGGATCTGCCATTCCTGAACGGTGAATCCTGATGGGGTGAAATTATGCTTCCCGGCCTTTGATCCAACACGTGGCGACCGTGGTGTAAAATCACCCTGCAGTAAATCCTGTGTTTGGACCTCTTCTTTCTACACGGGGAGTATGTTTATTCTACATCCTATTCTAGGTCGTGTCAGGCTTTGTTAAGTCTTGACCAAAAAAGAGTGATTTCTTGAGGTCTTGGGAGTCTGACTGGGTGATCACCTTCCTCTCTGGGTGAAAAAGACCTTCAGTTTCCCTACCGATTAAATCTTGCCTTGGGCCTCTGCCATTCCCTTCCGAGGTGACAAGGGGAAGGATCTGAAAAGGCGAAGCGATGGCTGGGTTTGCTTTTATGAAGAGGCAGGGCAATCATTTGCTGCCTGCCGCGGCTAAAACAGCAGCGGCAGACAGCGCTACGAGCCCCCCAAAGGGGGCGTGGCACGCATTGCAGCGTACGGGAGTCCCGCCCCAAAGATGAAAACAAGAAGAGGGGGACTCCCGAAGAGCGGAGAAGAGGCCCCGGGGAGCCGTGTTTCGGAGGTCGGTGCCGGAAGAAGGGCGGGCGGGCGGGCGGGCGGGCCGGCTTCCCCCGCTCAGGAGGAAAAAGCGCGCTTGCCCTGCGGCGGCGGCGAGGGCCAAAACTCCTCCAGCGCGCTTCGTGATTCCGCTCCTCCCCCCTCCCTCCCTCCGCAGGTTCTGAGCGGGAGAGCGGGAGGGAGAGAGGCGCGCGCGGGGATGCCAGGTAGGGGCTGGCGCGTTGCCATGGCAGCCCGCGGCGGGGTCCCGGATGCAGGTCTTGCGTCGTCGCCTTCTTAAGGCTTCCCGGCGGCCGGCTGTCAGCGGAGGGGTCGGTGTAGCGTAGCGGGTCCGTGCTCGTTCTGCGCGGTGGCGCAGGACGAAGGCAAGCGCACCGCGATCGAGCCCCGGGCGCTCCCTCCTCAGGGCAGCCGTGCGAGGCACGGCTGCGGATGATGGCCTGTGGAGTTAACAGGGAGTTGTAGCTCCCTGAGTCTTTTTCTGAGCCCACCTCGCTGGGGTGTTGTGATGGGAGCCTTGAGCTGCTGCAGAAAAGCGGGGATCCCAAGGAAAAAGGATTAATTTAGGATGGCCCTTTATATGGCTGCTCTAGCCCATCTTGTGGTTGCACTTCTGGCTAGGAAAAGTGCGAGAAAAACCGAATCAGAATAAGAATAATAACAGCTATTATTACACCACTTCTTCTTCTTCTCCTTCGCTCCCGTGACTTACATGAACTTAAATTAAGAACTTTTTAATATCTCCCTCTTGGATTGTAGGTTTATTTTTATATTTCAGTATACTGTTTTTATTGTATTTTAACCTGTGTTTATCTTCGTTTTATTTGCTCCTTGAGTGAGATGGGCAGTGACAAAATTGGAAATAGAAATAAATCCATAAAATGATAATGATGATAATAGTTCATGGCCTCTGTGACTTACATGAATTTAAACGAAGAACATTTTAATATCCCCATCTTGGATGTTATATTTATATTTCAGGATTCTGTTTCTATTGTATTTTAGCCTTCATTTGTGTAGTTAGTTAGTTTCCCTTCTGCCGTTATTATTTTTATACCTAACTCAAGGTGGCAAAGGTACCTAATACTCCTTCCTCCTCCTGTTTTCCCCACAACCACAACCCTGGGGGGTGAGTTTGGCTGAGAGAGAGTGACTGGCCCAGTCACGATTGATTGATTGACTGATTGATTGATTGATTGATTGATTGATTAAAGGCTGCCCCATGGGGCAGTCTAAGCCAATCTTGTCATGATTGTGATGAGAAAAATGTCCTCCCGAGGTGGCCCGTCCAGGCCCTGGCCAAAGCCACAGCCCCGCAGGGAACTCGGCCCATGGGAGCAGGAAAGGCAAACAGCAGGGGGCCTGAGCACACAGCGCCTCCTCTCTGCAGCCCGGGGGAATTACACCTCGCTCAGGTTCCGAGGAGGCGGGAACACCGTAGCACAGCAACAGCCAAGCTCCAGCGTATAACTGGCTGGCGGGGAAATCCACAGGGTGGCCTTCCAACCAGCATGCGCTGTACCTGCTCTTGGGAAAGAAACCCACCTCTGTTCCAGCCACTGCCTGGGTCTTTTCATTCCCGGCTCGGGACGACCCCTCGGTAAGTTTTCCTGTATGAAACAAGATTGGTAACGGTTCGGGTGCTATGGGAAACGCCAGGATCTCTCTTCTGCTAGATTGGCAAAAGGCAAAAGCTGTGCGCTCCGAGAACTGTAAAACGTAAGCTTTAGTTTTGATCGCAGTCTTCGTAACGTAGAAGGCGGCGGGATAAATCCTGGACCAATGCTGTCCAAGGTGGGTGGTCTTGGTCATTTGAAGTTATCTCCGGAATGGCAGGCAATATCAACGCAGCTGCTGGACCGCCACAGTCACCACCTTGTGGTTGGGGCCGAGCCGTTGAACGCATCCGCTTTGGGGCGCCGTAGGCGGGACTTGATGGGGCGGGATTCCTTTTATCGTCTCATTTTGTGGGCTGAACACAAGGGATAAACGCTCTTGCAATCTCGTGCTTCTTTATGCTAAACTCGTGTATTCCGAGCTGTGTTCGAAACAGACCCTGTTGGCAGATGCTGGGAAAGCCTTTAGCCCAGGAGAGGTCAAAAAAGTCACACACCAAGCTTTTCTATAAAAATAATTTATTTACCGGAAGCAAAACAAAAGCAAAACATATTTAAAGGACTTAGCTCCCCTTTGGAGCAAGCCTTGCTTGGCTACATTGCCGGCAGAGAAAAAAAAGAGGAAGTGAGAAGTCTGGGCAGGTCCTCCTCCCCCCAGGCGATTTGCATTAACCACGTGAAGGAGTCAATCAAATACAACCTCTTCACCCAGGCCAAAATGATTAGGTACAATAGCAGTCTTAATCGTTAGTAGGAAAACCTCAACAGACCCATATAGTAAAACCCCAAATAACCTCAGAGTTATTCCGAGCTGCTGTGTCTGAGAAAGCTCCCTCCTGGAGAAATCAGCCCGTTTTCGCCCGCCGCTCCCCAAAAATTGACCGAATATTGGCACCTCTCCACAAACATTCCTTAATCCGTCTGTCCCCATTGGAACCGGGCGGTTTTGGGCGTGGCAATTCTGGCCTATCGGGAGGAATGCCAGGTTAGGACAAGGCTGATCCAAGCCGTGCGCAAGTATTTCACGAGCGTTGTTTTGGCTCCAAGTGTGGAGGAGACGGGAGAGCACGCGCTAGCCCGCTACGAAGCAGAGCTTCCCTTAGACGGACTGCCTTCAGGGGGCGTTTGTAATGCGTTCCTCGGAAGGCACTTAAAGTCTCCTTGTGCCTTCCTGGTCAATTTGGATGAATGGATACCGCGAGAAACAAGACGGGATGCGCTTCGTCTTTGACCTCGGTGTTTCTCCACCTCAGCAACCATAAGATGGGGGGACTTGAACTCCCTGGATTCTCCAGCCAGCCGTTCCCCATGCTGGCTGGGCAATGCTGGGAGTTGAAGTCCCCCCATCTTAAGGTTGCTGAGGTGGAGAAACACTCGTTGATACCATGCACATTCTTTTAATCGCTCCCATTAGACCTGGAGCCCCAAAAGCAAGCTTGCAAAAGAACCAGAACTTCCAGTCAGCTTGCCTGCCAACCACTCTCTGTGGCATCTGGATGGTCTGAAGCGTTGGGGCAGCAGGAAAGGGGAGAGTGGCGTCTGAAACTGAATTATAGACCCATTTCACTGTTGAATAACAACTCTAAAATATTTGCTTCAATATTGGCCGAAAGAATGAAGGAAATTCTACAGGACTTTATTCATCATGCTTTGATATTGCAAGAGCCTTTGGATAATGTAGAACATCTCATGAAGAATTCGAGAGAGTTTGTGTCATTGGCAGGGCTGGAAGTAAAGAAACAAAAAACAAAGATGCTGCCCCAAAATATGACTTTGTCCAACCAAGAATTGCTGATGAGTAAGACTGGTCTAAGACTGAGAGAAAGGTTCGATATTTGGGGGTGATTTTATCAACTGAGAAGAGTATGTCGTTTCAGAATAACGACGTTACAATTCGGAATGATGTGAAAGAAGACTTGTTAAGATGGGAAAAACTACAATAGTCTCTTACGGGGAGAATTTCTGTGATTAAGATGAATGTTTTGCCTAGGATGTTGCCTCTTTTTCAGATTATACCGATTTTGTCAACAGATTTACCATTTAAACAATGGCAGGCTGTCTCTGAGTTCATTTGGCAAGGCAAGAAACCAAGAATTAAATATAAATTGTTACAAGATGCCAAAGAATGAGGAAGTCACACACACACACAAACAGAGCGGAAGATGAGTACATGACAAGAGAAAGGCAACTACATACACGCAGTCCACACGACTGAACACAAAAGTCCTGAGGGGATACAGTAGCGGCCTCATCACTGGATGGGTTTACCTGATGTAAGGTTGTATTTTTATGCTTCTTGTCTGCTTTGGATGAAGGAGTGGATGCCCTTGAAGAATACTTTGGAAAATAATAAAGTTCTTTGGGAAAAAAAGAGCCACCAAGAAGGAAACCACCCTCCCACCTAAACTGGCAGGGCAGCTGCTGTATAGACACAGACGGGACATCCGACACAATTTCGCATTTAAAGGCACTCCTCGCTTAATGGTCATTCGTTTAGTGACAGTTTGGACTTAAGACGGTGCTGGAGAAAAAGACTTGTGGCTGGTCCTCACACTTACGGCTGCCGCAGCAGCCCCACACTCACGTCACTACGATTTGGGCGCTCGGCAACTGGTTCCCATCTACCGCCCTTGCGGCATCCACATCTCTCTCTCTCCCGGGTCCTGACTTTCAACGTTGCCAAGCCTTGATCCTTACGGTGGGCTCATCTCCTTCGGCTTGGCTCTTCCAAACGTGGCTTTTCAGACTCCCTTGCCTGCTACTTGAAGGTCGGGCCTTACTTTCCAAACACTTTTCCGTGCTGCCAAGAAGCCATTCTTGGATTTTTGACTTCCCTTTCCTCCTGCCCGATTCCGGCTCTTGGCTGTTCCGTGTTTGGTTGCCCGACTTCTGCTCTTGCCTGTGCGATGTTGGGCTGCTCAGTTTCACCTCCTTCCTGACCGAAGTTGGGCTGCTCCAGGTGTCTCTGCAGGACGCCCACTCTCGGCTGGGCGTGTGGCTCAGCGGCCCTTGGGCCCCTCTGCAGGGCCGTCCCAGGTTGTCTTTCCGCTCCCGGCTCTGCGACCACAGCTGGAGCCCAGACTTCATGCCGAGTGTCTTTCCTGGAATTGAGCCTCTGACAGAAACGGTCTCATCCGGGCCCTTGTGGGGTTGGCGAGTCTGGCTCGTGCCAGGGCAACAGGCTCCCGGGGTGAGCTCGCCCCTCCTGGTCTCCCGGAGCGGTTGTGTCCCCCTCAGAGACAGGTCCCCAGGGCAGTCATTTCTCGCCCCCCCTCAGGCGTCCCCCATTCTCTCACCCCCAGACGGGAGTGGCGGGAGACAGAGGACGGGCCACCATCCACCAGAATGGGGGCGGACGGTGGGACCGGAGCCACTGGCCGAGTTCCTTTCCTCTCCTGATGCGTGGCTCCCTCCTCCGGGTCCCTGTAGCCCAGGACTCGGGGGGGACGACGTGACTGCTGTCCCGCAAGGGGAGGGGCACTTCTGGCACTTTCCCCCCAGCGGTGTCACTTCTGGACCCCGGACGCACCAACTTCGACGTCTCCGGGATCCCCTTTGGCAAACCCCGCTGCTGACATAGCTTCACCTTCTGCGGGTGGATCTCAAATTTACTCTGGATGTCCCTGGGCAAAAAGAAGAGGTCCTCCTTCAAGATGTTGACCCAAATCTTAGCTTTTTGGTTAGGAGGCAGCTGGGGATGGGGGTGCGGCAGGAAGGCTTTTAGGGATTTTTCAACGAGAGCCAGGAGCCCCTCCCCCCCATGTTGCATCTCTTCTTTCAGATACGAACTTCCACCTCGAGCCACTCGCGCTGGAGAAGGAAAGGGGGACTCGCCTCTTTGGGTTCAGAGGCTGCCCTGGGGACCTGAGAGGCTGAGGAGGGGACTCGGGGGCCATCACGCCACAGACGCACCCGTAGCGCATGCCCAACCCCCAGAGAGAGGGCAAATGGTGCCCAACGATGGACGGCTCGAGGTGGTTCACATCTCCCGCGCAAGCCAAAGGTGAGAAACCGCTGCATCAATGAAGGGATTTCTGGCTTTTCCCACAGGTGAAGCTCCACGAGCGTCTGACCAGCAGTGGGGTGGCTCCCAGCTGAACCTCCAGAGATCTCTTAGCCAGCTGGCATTTCACATTCTCTATCCCCATCTCTGGGGGATGGCCCTTTTCTGCATCTTGAACTCCAGCTTTTGCCTTGTTTCTCGACCAAAGAAGCAGAATTTAATCTGGTGAATGTTTACACTCCTGTGCCCCCCCCCCCGGCCTTTGGTGTTTGAGTCGGGGGACCTTCATGAGAATGCAGGAAAGGGAACGCTGCCCCAGGCCTGGCAGCCCCCAGTTGTGCTGCAACTGCTTCCTTTTAAGGTGCCGCTGCAACTCCGCCTGGATCTCCTTTGAAAGGAACAGGGTGCATCTTGCGACAAAGCGGACCGCAGTGGCTTGGGTGCTGCAAGTGGTAGAACCGGGAATTGGTGGAGCCATTCCTTGGAAGAAGCAGCACAAAGACCAGTGCTGTGGGCAATCCCACACAACGGATTCTGGGTGTCACCTCGAGGCTTCGAGGAACCAGAATGGCCTGCTCCGCAAAGGGAAGGTCTTGGGAATGGAGCCACCCTGTTCTCAGCCCAGATGGGAGAGCACTGGAAAGGGTGACTCTTCCTGGTTGGTGGCTGACGTCTTGGGAGTAGCAAACCACAGCAGAAACTCGGTCCTGCAGAGCGTCCTTTGCCAAATGGCTTTGTGGTTTTTTTCCATCACAACGCAGGGGCTTTCTAAAGCTTGTGTGTGCAAAGAGTGAGCAAGTCCCTCTGGGGGTGTTGGGGATTTCTTTGGCGGAAGCCTTCTGATTCTGGGCTTCCTCCTCAGCCTGAGGTATGGCCGTGGACTCCTCCGTCGACCGTCTCAGAAGCGGGGGAGAGACCGGCACGAACACCCGTAGCGGCTGCACTGCCCGCCTGGGACGACCCCGCCGCCCTGCGTGACCATCATTCGGACGTGCACCACCAGCTGCCTTCGGGTCTCTAGCACGATGAGGACCAACTGGTTGAGGAACAGAAGCTTTATCCTTGCCAGGTAGAGGGCTGTGAGCAGATGTACGGCCGAGGGTGGTGGGGGAGCTGGATGGAACCCCCGCAAGGACTGCCGGACCAGCATGGGCACGTCCCACAGGCGCCGAAGAGTCTTATTCAGCATATGGGATCCCCAGAGTTCCTGCTCAGATGGTCGGAGGTGCCTTGGCACGTAGTCCACTGTGCGGAGGGAGCTGACGTCATGTGAGCTGGCCTTAGAGGAACAGAAGCTTCCGCTTGGCACACTCCAGCATCCTGAGCAATAAATGCGTTCCTCGTAACCGCGAGGACGCCAGGCATCCTTCTCAGCCCTCTGCAGCCCGGAAAAGTGGGACGTCTTCTTCTGCTTGGTCTGCTCTGTCTCCATCCTCTTGGGAACCATGTAGAGGTGGTTTTGTATGTAGGGGCTCCATTTCCTAGACAGAGTGACGGGAAGATAGCTGATGGTGGGGCTGGGAGCACTGGCACTCCGTGGCACTGTGGCATGATGGGGGGGCTCAGGAGGGTCCGAAAGCCTGGAGCGTCCCATCCATGCAAAGACCGGTCCCGGGGACAGCAGTGGTTCGGTGCTGTCACGCTGACCTCTCTGGAAAAGGTCCTCTTCTGCATCATCGAAGAGGACTGTGCTGAGGTCTGTAAGGAAGGACAACATGAGCAAGCTCCCCATCCCCTGGAAGCAGCCTTTGGGCCTTCCAGAAGCCAGAGAGCTCCCTTCTGCAGGAAGAAACCACGTGCCTGTTCCCTTCCGGCTCTGCAAGTCCAGAAAGGGGCATTTTCCAGCATTGGAGAGGGGAAGTCGCGTCTTTGGGAATCTGGGGAAGCGGCCTTGGGGAGAAGCATCAAGCAGGAGAGTCAAGGGAGGACTGGGCTCCTGCCAGGAATTAGGATTCACCGATTCCTCCTCCACAGCAGGCGTGTCCCTGCCACACGCCTCCGCAGGTCAGGTGAAGACCCAGCGGCTGCATTGTGGAACGTGCTAAGCACGGTCAGAGGTAGCTTGGCTTGGTTGCTTAGTGGTTGAAGACTTTGAAGGAACTCAGCCCTCAGCCATTCTGGGCTGGAAAATGGAGTATATCCACAAGCAAGCGATACATGTTGTCCGAAGACAGCCTTCAGCCTGCATCACAGCCCTGTCCTACTTAGACTGTGTTCCCACGGCTACACTTGCCCACTGCAGGAAAGGATCTCGCCCTTAACCTTGCTGAACATCTTTGGGGCATAAAGCGCATGAACCTGGCTGGTTACTCTGCGCTTCAGGGATTTAGTCTGGGCACCCGGGTGGGCTGTAGGGAGCCAGCCGTGGGACCCCCCAGGAGCTGGGATAAGGAGTAAAAGGGGAGAGGAAGAGCCCTTCCTGTGGCTGGCGGGGCCGGCCACGGGGGCACGGGGGGGGGTGTGCCTTCACGTTACCTTCTACGATTCCCATGATGTCCTCTTCCTGGTCTCGGAGGTTGGGGGGACCCTGCTGGGAAGAGAGGGCAGAGGGAGTTACTTGACGGGCAGAGGCTCCTCGGCCTCCGGGCTGCAGATGTGCCTTCCAGAGAGACCCTGCATCTGCCCCATTTGACTTTTTCACCCCTTGTTGAAAAATGGGAGTAGAATGTTGAAGTTGAAAGCAGTATATCAAAAGTGCCTCTGTAGTCTCCCTTTCACATACATGATCTTTTCAATAAAATTGATCAAAATAGATATAATTTAGAGGGTTTTTTCTTTTTCTTTTCTTTTTCAGTTTTAATCACTCTGCTGCTTTCTCAAGTAGGTCCTGCCTTTACTCCCCAGGGCTGGAAAAGCCATCCATGCTGCCGTGCCCAGCCCACTTCAAAGCTGTCAGTGTTTTATTTTTATTTTAAAAGTGATATTCCCCCCTTCCCGCTTTGGGTTACTTTGGATTAGATCTTTTGTGGTTTAGCCTATTGTGCAGAACCAATCCCTTTATTGACCTGAAGGTTCAGTGCATTGGGCCAAGGCAGAAAACCGGTTAATTCGGTGGCTACATTAAGGGTGTTGCTAGAATGTGCTGAAAGAGAAGACTCTGACTGTAGCCACCGAATTCAGATTGACCACAGTTATATTTTTCTCCTGACCCTGCCTGCCTTTCTGTCTTCTCCGTGTCAACCGCTTGGAGCACAGGCCCTGGTGGCCAAGCGTAGCCATTTGCTCAGAAGACCTGCGCAAACCTGGTTTCAAGCAAAGAATCCAGCAGGAGGCAGTTGAAACATTCCTAGCACTTTGCTTAGGAACAAAAGTGACCTTTGATGGGGAGACCACGAGACTGAAGTTTTGCAGCCTCCTCCTCCCCGAGAGCTCTTCAGGAAGGTGGCCCTCGGAGCACAGGACGGCTTGTCTTTGCTCCCCACCCCTTTTGGCACCTCCCAATCGGCCTCTGTGCTCAGCAAGACGGCCTGTGCAGGGACCTCCCAAACCCTTGGATGCCCTCCGCTCCCGGCCCAGAGCAGAGCTGGGGGGCATTACCCACGGCGGGAATCGGGCATTCCTGGGGTGGGGGGGGAGGAGCCATTTGGGATCGCTCGTCTGTGAGTCGAAGGTCCAGTTTGGGACTGCCGCTGCTGAGACCCTTGTGGAAAATCACAGATGCTGACAGGTTTCTTGTGGGGCCAATGACATCCTTCAAGACCGGGAGAAGGGATCAGGGGGTCAAACGGTTCAAGAACAACTGTTCTAGGGTGTCCACAGGGCATGGTCAAATGTATAAAGATGGCAGCCATGTCTCGTGATTTCTTTTGTCACACCCTGTGGACAGCCCTGGTTGAATCCTTGGGGAGAACCACCGCCCCCAGCCCACCAGCCAGTGATCCACCCACCTGCTGGGCTCCAGACCACCTTCGGGACCTGGCTTGGCTGCTCCTCCGAGGTTGGAGGCGCTCCAGGTCAGCAGAGCATTGGCCATTGAAGACCTTCCTGGTTAGGAACAGGACAAAGGCCAGGATGGCCATGGCCAGGAGGAGGAAGCCAGGCTCCCAGGAGCAGCCAAAGCTGAAATCCATTTCACCTGCACAAAGGAAATCCACGTATGGATTTCAGGCTGTCTCTTGATTGCCACCCAAAGAGCTGAACCTCTCAGGGCAGGTCACAAAATGACCCAGGCCTGCTAAGTTGTCTCCTGATGTCTGCCGATGCCCAGGGCGTGTCATAGAGCAGCTGGGCTAGGTCCCCACCTGCAGACAATGCCCCCAAGTGCCCCCTGGGGAAACCAAAAATGGTGAAGCTGCTCATTCACTTAGCCTATTTTCTCGTTCACCAGCTATCCAAGGAAGGAACCTAGAGTTGGTTTACCAGCAAGTTCTAGCTTCCCCTGAGCTAGAGGAAGATCCAAACTTAATTCTGGTGGCAGATTAGGTTACCTCTAGAACTACCCAGGATTGATGTAATTTGCAGGCACGATCTAGAATTCCGAATGAGGTTATTTTGGGCAGAATAGCCGAGAAGATGGGTAGCTCAAGTTTGCAATGCTGGGAACACCAAGATCCCACTATTTCAGGGGTCGCCAATTATGCCCTCAAACCCTGTCCTAACCTTTCATCAGGATTTAACATTTTTATCCTGCTTTTCAGAACAAAACCCTTCCCAAAGCAGATTCAACTTAATTAAAAATGCGAAATGCTTACACCCAAATCCTAAAACAAACAAAGCAGAACTCCAATATCTAAGTCATTCTAATAAGAAACAAGTGAAATCCCCAGTGCTGGCCTGTCTCAGGAGAAGCAACTGAGTATCTTAAAATACCTTGTAAATGAATAAATTTAGTCCCGCCAGGGGGTGGGGGGGTGGCTGGGGGTGGGACTTCATTCAGAGCCAGCTGGCCCAGTTCATGAAAATCAACCAAATGTCCAAAAGGGATCAATATATCTTGATTTAAAGATTGGGGGGGGGGTGAGGAAAGGAGGAAGGGGGACGACTATTTGAAACCTGGGGTATTCAAGGGGGGGAACTATTTGAAACCTGGGGTATGCCAGGGACAGAAAAGCCTCTGGTTCACAGGGGCCGAGTTCTTACCACAAGGTCTTAAAAAAACGTCCCAGGGAAGTTACAGACCCACCATTGGCACGCATTCTCTAGGCTAACCTGGGTAGTTTAACCTTGATTGGGTTGCTCTACTCTGCAGGAGTAAGACGCGAGTGGAAGCTTTGTCTTCCCTTCGCAGCGCTACGAGAGCGGAAGATGTGACAGGCGACTTCCATAGCACCTTCTCTCTGGGCCAGTCGTGCTCCAGTTTGTACAAGTGGAGATGGATCTGCCATTCCTGAACGGTGAATCCTGATGGGGTGAAATTATGCTTCCCGGCCTTTGATCCAACCCGTGGCGACCGTGGTGTAAAATCACCCTGCAGTAAATCCTGTGTTTGGACCTCTTCTTTCTACACGGGGAGTATGTTTATTCTACATCCTATTCTAGGTCGTGTCAGGCTTTGTTAAGTCTTGACCAAAAAAGAGTGATTTCTTGAGGTCTTGGGAGTCTGACTGGGTGATCACCTTCCTCTCTGGGTGAAAAAGACCTTCAGTTTCCCTACCGATTAAATCTTGCCTTGGGCCTCTGCCATTCCCTTCCGAGGTGACAAGGGGAAGGATCTGAAAAGGCGAAGCGATGGCTGGGTTTGCTTTTATGAAGAGGCAGGGCAATCATTTGCTGCCTGCCGCGGCTAAAACAGCAGCGGCAGACAGCGCTACGATCCCCCCAAAGGGGGCGTGGCACGCATTGCAGCGTACGGGAGTCCCGCCCCAAAGATGAAAACAAGAAGAGGGGGACTCCCGAAGAGCGGAGAAGAGGCCCCGGGGAGCCGTGTTTCGGAGGTCGGTGCCGGAAGAAGGGCGGGCGGGCGGGCCGGCGGGCGGGCGGGCCGGCTTCCCCCGCTCAGGAGGAAAAAGCGCGCTTGGCCTGCGGCGGCGGCGAGGGCCAAAACTCCTCCAGCGCGCTTCGTGATTCCGCTCCTCCCCCCTCCCTCCCTCCGCAGGTTCCGAGCGGGAGAGCGGGAGGGAGAGAGGCGCGCGCGGGGATGCCAGGGAGGGGCTGGCGCGTTGCCATGGCAGCCCGCGGCGGGGTCCCGGATGCAGGTCTTGCGTCGTCGCCTTCTTAAGGCTTCCCGGCGGCCGGCTGTCAGCGGAGGGGTCGGTGTAGCGTAGCGGGTCCGGGCTCGTTCTGCGCGGTGGCGCAGGACGAAGGCAAGCGCACCGCGATCGAGCCCCGGGCGCTCCCTCCTCAGGGCAGCCGTGCGAGGCACGGCTGCGGATGATGGCCTGTGGAGTTAACAGGGAGTTGTAGCTCCCTGAGTCTTTTTCTGAGCCCACCTCGCTGGGTTGTTGTGATGGGAGCCTTGAGCTGCTGCAGAAAAGCGGGGATCCCAAGGAAAAAGGATTAATTTAGGATGGCCCTTTATATGGCTGCTCTAGCCCATCTTGTGGTTGCACTTCTGGCTAGGAAAAGTGCGAGAAAAACCGAATCAGAATAAGAATAATAACAGCTATTATTACACCACTTCTTCTTCTTCTCCTTCGCTCCCGTGACTTACATGAACTTAAATTAAGAACTTTTTAATATCTCCCTCTTGGATTGTAGGTTTATTTTTATATTTCAGTATACTGTTTTTGTTGTATTTTAACCTGTGTTTATCTTCGTTTTATTTGCTCCTTGAGTGAGATGGGCAGTGACAAAATTGGAAATAGAAATAAATCCATAAAATGATAATGATGATAATAGTTCATGGCCTCTGTGACTTACATGAATTTAAACGAAGAACATTTTAATATCCCCATCTTGGATGTTATATTTATATTTCAGGATTCTGTTTCTATTGTATTTTAGCCTTCATTTGTGTAGTTAGTTAGTTTCCCTTCTGCCGTTATTATTTTTATACCTAACTCAAGGTGGCAAAGGTACCTAATACTCCTTCCTCCTCCTGTTTTCCCCACAACCACAACCCTGGGGGGTGAGTTTGGCTGAGAGAGAGTGACTGGCCCAGTCACGATTGATTGATTGATTGATTGATTGACTGATTGATTGATTGATTGATTGATTAAAGGCTGCCCCATGGGGCAGTCTAAGCCAATCTTGTCATGATTGTGATGAGAAAAATGTCCTCCCGAGGTGGCCCGTCCAGGCCCTGGCCAAAGCCACAGCCCCGCAGGGAACTCGGCCCATGGGAGCAGGAAAGGCAAACAGCAGGGGGCCTGAGCACACAGCGCCTCCTCTCTGCAGCCCGGGGGAATTACACCTCGCTCAGGTTCCGAGGAGGCGGGAACACCGTAGCACAGCAACAGCCAAGCTCCAGCGTATAACTGGCTGGCGGGGAAATCCACAGGGTGGCCTTCCAACCAGCATGCGCTGTACCTGCTCTTGGGAAAGAAACCCACCTCTGTTCCAGCCACTGCCTGGGTCTTTTCATTCCCGGCTCGGGACGACCCCTCGGTAAGTTTTCCTGTATGAAACAAGATTGGTAACGGTTCGGGTGCTATGGGAAACGCCAGGATCTCTCTTCTGCTAGATTGGCAAAAGGCAAAAGCTGTGCGCTCCGAGAACTGTAAAACGTAAGCTTTAGTTTTGATCGCAGTCTTCGTAACGTAGAAGGCGGCGGGATAAATCCTGGACCAATGCTGTCCAAGGTGGGTGGTCTTGGTCATTTGAAGTTATCTCCGGAATGGCAGGCAATATCAACGCAGCTGCTGGACCGCCACAGTCACCACCTTGTGGTTGGGGCCGAGCCGTTGAACGCATCCGCTTTGGGGCGCCGTAGGCGGGACTTGATGGGGCGGGATTCCTTTTATCGTCTCATTTTGTGGGCTGAACACAAGGGATAAACGCTCTTGCAATCTCGTGCTTCTTTATGCTAAACTCGTGTATTCCGAGCTGTGTTCGAAACAGACCCTGTTGGCAGATGCTGGGAAAGCCTTTAGCCCAGGAGAGGTCAAAAAAGTCACACACCAAGCTTTTCTATAAAAATAATTTATTTACCGGAAGCAAAACAAAAGCAAAACATATTTAAAGGACTTAGCTCCCCTTTGGAGCAAGCCTTGCTTGGCTACATTGCCGGCAGAGAAAAAAAAGAGGAAGTGAGAAGTCTGGGCAGGTCCTCCTCCCCCCAGGCGATTTGCATTAACCACGTGAAGGAGTCAATCAAATACAACCTCTTCACCCAGGCCAAAATGATTAGGTACAATAGCAGTCTTAATCGTTAGTAGGAAAACCTCAACAGACCCATATAGTAAAACCCCAAATAACCTCAGAGTTATTCCGAGCTGCTGTGTCTGAGAAAGCTCCCTCCTGGAGAAATCAGCCCGTTTTCGCCCGCCGCTCCCCAAAAATTGACCGAATATTGGCACCTCTCCACAAACATTCCTTAATCCGTCTGTCCCCATTGGAACCGGGCGGTTTTGGGCGTGGCAATTCTGGCCTATCGGGAGGAATGCCAGGTTAGGACAAGGCTGATCCAAGCCGTGCGCAAGTATTTCACGAGCGTTGTTTTGGCTCCAAGTGTGGAGGAGACGGGAGAGCACGCGCTAGCCCGCTACGAAGCAGAGCTTCCCTTAGACGGACTGCCTTCAGGGGGCGTTTGTAATGCGTTCCTCGGAAGGCACTTAAAGTCTCCTTGTGCCTTCCTGGTCAATTTGGATGAATGGATACCGCGAGAAACAAGACGGGATGCGCTTCGTCTTTGACCTCGGTGTTTCTCCACCTCAGCAACCATAAGATGGGGGGACTTGAACTCCCTGGATTCTCCAGCCAGCCGTTCCCCATGCTGGCTGGGCAATGCTGGGAGTTGAAGTCCCCCCGTCTTAAGGTTGCTGAGGTGGAGAAACACTCGTTGATACCATGCACATTCTTTTAATCGCTCCCATTAGACCTGGAGCCCCAAAAGCAAGCTTGCAAAAGAACCAGAACTTCCAGTCAGCTTGCCTGCCAACCACTCTCTGTGGCATCTGGATGGTCTGAAGCGTTGGGGCAGCAGGAAAGGGGAGAGTGGCGTCTGAAACTGAATTATAGACCCATTTCACTGTTGAATAACAACTCTAAAATATTTGCTTCAATATTGGCCGAAAGAATGAAGGAAATTCTACAGGACTTTATTCATCATGCTTTGATATTGCAAGAGCCTTTGGATAATGTAGAACATCTCATGAAGAATTCGAGAGAGTTTGTGTCATTGGCAGGGCTGGAAGTAAAGAAACAAAAAACAAAGATGCTGCCCCAAAATATGACTTTGTCCAACCAAGAATTGCTGATGAGTAAGACTGGTCTAAGACTGAGAGAAAGGTTCGATATTTGGGGGTGATTTTATCAACTGAGAAGAGTATGTCGTTTCAGAATAACGACGTTACAATTCGGAATGATGTGAAAGAAGACTTGTTAAGATGGGAAAAACTACAATAGTCTCTTACGGGGAGAATTTCTGTGATTAAGATGAATGTTTTGCCTAGGATGTTGCCTCTTTTTCAGATTATACCGATTTTGTCAACAGATTTACCATTTAAACAATGGCAGGCTGTCTCTGAGTTCATTTGGCAAGGCAAGAAACCAAGAATTAAATATAAATTGTTACAAGATGCCAAAGAATGAGGAAGTCTGGGTGTACACAAACACACAGACACACACACACACAAACAGAGCGGAAGATGAGTACATGACAAGAGAAAGGCAACTACATACACGCAGTCCACACGACTGAACACAAAAGTCCTGAGGGGATACAGTAGCGGCCTCATCACTGGATGGGTTTACCTGATGTAAGGTTGTATTTTTATGCTTCTTGTCTGCTTTGGATGAAGGAGTGGATGCCCTTGAAGAATACTTTGGAAAATAATAAAGTTCTTTGGGAAAAAAAGAGCCACCAAGAAGGAAACCACCCTCCCACCTAAACTGGCAGGGCAGCTGCTGTATAGACACAGACGGGACATCCGACACAATTTCGCATTTAAAGGCACTCCTCGCTTAATGGCCATTCGTTTAGTGACAGTTTGGACTTAAGACGGTGCTGGAGAAAAAGACTTGTGGCTGGTCCTCACACTTACGGCTGCCGCAGCAGCCCCACACTCACGTCACTACGATTTGGGCGCTCGGCAACTGGTTCCCATCTACCGCCCTTGCGGCATCCACATCTCTCTCTCTCCCGGGTCCTGACTTTCAACGTTGCCAAGCCTTGATCCTTACGGTGGGCTCATCTCCTTCGGCTTGGCTCTTCCAAACGTGGCTTTTCAGACTCCCTTGCCTGCTACTTGAAGGTCGGGCCTTACTTTCCAAACACTTTTCCGTGCTGCCAAGAAGCCATTCTTGGATTTTTGACTTCCCTTTCCTCCTGCCCGATTCCGGCTCTTGGCTGTTCCGTGTTTGGTTGCCCGACTTCTGCTCTTGCCTGTGCGATGTTGGGCTGCTCAGTTTCACCTCCTTCCTGACCGAAGTTGGGCTGCTCCAGGTGTCTCTGCAGGACGCCCACTCTCGGCTGGGCGTGTGGCTCAGCGGCCCTTGGGCCCCTCTGCAGGGCCGTCCCAGGTTGTCTTTCCGCTCCCGGCTCTGCGACCACAGCTGGAGCCCAGACTTCATGCCGAGTGTCTTTCCTGGAATTGAGCCTCTGACAGAAACGGTCTCATCCGGGCCCTTGTGGGGTTGGGGAGTCTGGCTCGTGCCAGGGCAACAGGCTCCCGGGGTGAGCTCGCCCCTCCTGGTCTCCCGGAGCGGTTGTGTCCCCCTCAGAGACAGGTCCCCAGGGCAGTCATTTCTCGCCCCCCCTCAGGCGTCCCCCATTCTCTCACCCCCAGACGGGAGTGGCGGGAGACAGAGGACGGGCCACCATCCACCAGAATGGGGGCGGACGGTGGGACCGGAGCCACTGGCCGAGTTCCTTTCCTCTCCTGATGCGTGGCTCCCTCCTCCGGGTCCCTGTAGCCCAGGACTCGGGGGGGACGACGTGACTGCTGTCCCGCAAGGGGAGGGGCACTTCTGGCACTTTCCCCCCAGCGGTGTCACTTCTGGACCCCGGACGCACCAACTTCGACGTCTCCGGGATCCCCTTTGGCAAACCCCGCTGCTGACATAGCTTCACCTTCTGCGGGTGGATCTCAAATTTACTCTGGATGTCCCTGGGCAAAAAGAAGAGGTCCTCCTTCAAGATGTTGACCCAAATCTTAGCTTTTTGGTTAGGAGGCAGCTGGGGATGGGGGTGCGGCAGGAAGGCTTTTAGGGATTTTTCAACGAGAGCCAGGAGCCCCTCCCCCCCATGTTGCATCTCTTCTTTCAGATACGAACTTCCACCTCGAGCCACTCGCGCTGGAGAAGGAAAGGGGGACTCGCCTCTTTGGGTTCAGAGGCTGCCCTGGGGACCTGAGAGGCTGAGGAGGGGACTCGGGGGCCATCACGCCACAGACGCACCCGTAGCGCATGCCCAACCCCCAGAGAGAGGGCAAATGGTGCCCAACGATGGACGGCTCGAGGTGGTTCACATCTCCCGCGCAAGCCAAAGGTGAGAAACCGCTGCATCGATGAAGGGATTTCTGGCTTTTCCCACAGGTGAAGCTCCACGAGCGTCTGACCAGCAGTGGGGTGGCTCCCAGCTGAACCTCCAGAGATCTCTTAGCCAGCTGGCATTTCACATTCTCTACCCCCATCTCTGGGGGATGGCCCTTTTCTGCATCTTGAACTCCAGCTTTTGCCTTGTTTCTCGACCAAAGAAGCAGAATTTAATCTGGTGAATGTTTACACTCCTGTGCCCCCCCCCGGCCTTTGGTGTTTGAGTCGGGGGACCTTCATGAGAATGCAGGAAAGGGAACGCTGCCCCAGGCCTGGCAGCCCCCAGTTGTGCTGCAACTGCTTCCTTTTAAGGTGCCGCTGCAACTCCGCCTGGATCTCCTTTGAAAGGAACAGGGTGCATCTTGCGACAAAGCAGACCGCAGCGGCTTGGGTGCTGCAAGTGGTAGAACCGGGAATTGGTGGAGCCATTCCTTGGAAGAAGCAGCACAAAGACCAGTGCTGTGGGCAATCCCACACAACGGATTCTGGGTGTCACCTCGAGGCTTCGAGGAACCAGAATGGCCTGCTCCGCAAAGGGAAGGTCTTGGGAATGGAGCCACCCTGTTCTCAGCCCAGATGGGAGAGCACTGGAAAGGGTGACTCTTCCTGGTTGGTGGCTGACGTCTTGGGAGTAGCAAACCACAGCAGAAACTCGGTCCTGCAGAGCGTCCTTTGCCAAATGGCTTTGTGGTTTTTTCCCATCACAACGCAGGGGCTTTCTAAAGCTTGTGTGTGCAAAGAGTGAGCAAGTCCCTCTGGGGGTGTTGGGGATTTCTTTGGCGGAAGCCTTCTGATTCTGGGCTTCCTCCTCAGCCTGAGGTATGGCCGTGGACTCCTCCGTCGACCGTCTCAGAAGCGGGGGAGAGACCGGCACGAACACCCGTAGCGGCTGCACTGCCCGCCTGGGACGACCCCGCCGCCCTGCGTGACCATCATTCGGACGTGCACCACCAGCTGCCTTCGGGTCTCTAGCACGATGAGGACCAACTGGTTGAGGAAGAGAAGCTTTATCCTTGCCAGGTAGAGGGCTGTGAGCAGATGTACGGCCGAGGGTGGTGGGGGAGCTGGATGGAACCCCCGCAAGGACTGCCGGACCAGCATGGGCACGTCCCACAGGCGCCGAAGAGTCTTATTCAGCATATGGGATCCCCAGAGTTCCTGCTCAGATGGTCGGAGGTGCCTTGGCACGTAGTCCACTGTGCGGAGGGAGCTGACGTCATGTGAGCTGGCCTTAGAGGAACAGAAGCTTCCGCTTGGCACACTCCAGCATCCTGAGCAATAAATGCGTTCCTCGTAACCGCGAGGACGCCAGGCATCCTTCTCAGCCCTCTGCAGCCCGGAAAAGTGGGACGTCTTCTTCTGCTTGGTCTGCTCTGTCTCCATCCTCTTGGGAACCATGTAGAGGTGGTTTTGTATGTAGGGGCTCCATTTCCTAGACAGAGTGACCGGAAGATAGCTGATGGTGGGGCTGGGAGCACTGGCACTCCGTGGCACTGTGGCATGATGGGGGGGCTCAGGAGGGTCCGAAAGCCTGGAGCGTCCCATCCATGCAAAGACCGGTCCCGGGGACAGCAGTGGTTCGGTGCTGTCACGCTGACCTCTCTGGAAAAGGTCCTCTTCTGCATCATCGAAGAGGACTGTGCTGAGGTCTGTAAGGAAGGACAACATGAGCAAGCTCCCCATCCCCTGGAGGCAGCCTTTGGGCCTTCCAGAAGCCAGAGAGCTCCCTTCTGCAGGAAGAAACCACGTGCCTGTTCCCTTCCGGCTCTGCAAGTCCAGAAAGGGGCATTTTCCAGCATTGGAGAGGGGAAGTCGCGTCTTTGGGAATCTGGGGAAGCGGCCTTGGGGAGAAGCATCAAGCAGGAGAGTCAAGGGAGGACTGGGCTCCTGCCAGGAATTAGGATTCACCGATTCCTCCTCCACAGCAGGCGTGTCCCTGCCACACGCCTCCGCAGGTCAGGTGAAGACCCAGCGGCTGCATTGTGGAACGTGCTAAGCACGGTCAGAGGTAGCTTGGCTTGGTTGCTTAGTGGTTGAAGACTTTGAAGGAACTCAGCCCTCAGCCATTCTGGGCTGGAAAATGGAGTATATCCACAAGCAAGCGATACATGTTGTCCAAAGACAGCCTTCAGCCTGCATCACAGCCCTGTCCTACTTAGACTGTGTTCCCACGGCTACACTTGCCCACTGCAGGAAAGGATCTCGCCCTTAACCTTGCTGAACATCTTTGGGGCATAAAGCGCATGAACCTGGCTGGTTACTCTGCGCTTCAGGGATTTAGTCTGGGCACCCGGGTGGGCTGTAGGGAGCCAGCCGTGGGACCCCCCAGGAGCTGGGATAAGGAGTAAAAGGGGAGAGGAAGAGCCCTTCCTGTGGCTGGCGGGGCCACGGGGGCACGGGGGGTGTGTGTGCCTTCACGTTACCTTCTACGATTCCCATGATGTCCTCTTCCTGGTCTCGGAGGTTGGGGGGACCCTGCTGGGAAGAGAGGGCAGAGGGAGTTACTTGACGGGCAGAGGCTCCTCGGCCTCCGGGCTGCAGATGTGCCTTCCAGAGAGACCCTGCATCTGCCCCATTTGACTTTTTCACCCCTTGTTGAAAAATGGGAGTAGAATGTTGAAGTTGAAAGCAGTATATCAAAAGTGCCTCTGTAGTCTCCCTTTCACATACATGATCTTTTCAATAAAATTGATCAAAATAGATATAATTTAGAGGGTTTTTTCTTTTTCTTTTCTTTTTCAGTTTTAATCACTCTGCTGCTTTCTCAAGTAGGTCCTGCCTTTACTCCCCAGGGCTGGAAAAGCCATCCATGCTGCCGTGCCCAGCCCACTTCAAAGCTGTCAGTGTTTTATTTTTATTTTAAAAGTGATATTCCCCCCTTCCCGCTTTGGGTTACTTTGGATTAGATCTTTTGTGGTTTAGCCTATTGTGCAGAACCAATCCCTTTATTGACCTGAAGGTTCAGTGCATTGGGCCAAGGCAGAAAACCGGTTAATTCGGTGGCTACATTAAGGGTGTTGCTAGAATGTGCTGAAAGAGAAGACTCTGACTGTAGCCACCGAATTCAGATTGACCACAGTTATATTTTTCTCCTGACCCTGCCTGCCTTTCTGTCTTCTCCGTGTCAACCGCTTGGAGCACAGGCCCTGGTGGCCAAGCGTAGCCATTTGCTCAGAAGACCTGCGCAAACCTGGTTTCAAGCAAAGAATCCAGCAGGAGGCAGTTGAAACATTCCTAGCACTTTGCTTAGGAACAAAAGTGACCTTTGATGGGGAGACCACGAGACTGAAGTTTTGCAGCCTCCTCCTCCCCGAGAGCTCTTCAGGAAGGTGGCCCTCGGAGCACAGGACGGCTTGTCTTTGCTCCCCACCCCTTTTGGCACCTCCCAATCGGCCTCTGTGCTCAGCAAGACGGCCTGTGCAGGGACCTCCCAAACCCTTGGATGCCCTCCGCTCCCGGCCCAGAGCAGAGCTGGGGGGCATTACCCACGGCGGGAATCGGGCATTCCTGGGGTGGGGGGGGGAGGAGCCATTTGGGATCGCTCGTCTGTGAGTCGAAGGTCCAGTTTGGGACTGCCGCTGCTGAGACCCTTGTGGAAAATCACAGATGCTGACAGGTTTCTTGTGGGGCCAATGACATCCTTCAAGACCGGGAGAAGGGATCAGGGGGTCAAACGGTTCAAGAACAACTGTTCTAGGGTGTCCACAGGGCATGGTCAAATGTATAAAGATGGCAGCCATGTCTCGTGATTTCTTTTGTCACACCCTGGGGACAGCCCTGGTTGAATCCTTGGGGAGAACCACCGCCCCCAGCCCACCAGCCAGTGATCCACCCACCTGCTGGGCTCCAGACCACCTTCGGGACCTGGCTTGGCTGCTCCTCCGAGGTTGGAGGCGCTCCAGGTCAGCAGAGCATTGGCCATTGAAGACCTTCCTGGTTAGGAACAGGACAAAGGCCAGGATGGCCATGGCCAGGAGGAGGAAGCCAGGCTCCCAGGAGCAGCCAAAGCTGAAATCCATTTCACCTGCACAAAGGAAATCCACGTATGGATTTCAGGCTGTCTCTTGATTGCCACCCAAAGAGCTGAACCTCTCAGGGCAGGTCACAAAATGACCCAGGCCTGCTAAGTTGTCTCCTGATGTCTGCCGATGCCCAGGGCGTGTCATAGAGCAGCTGGGCTAGGTCCCCACCTGCAGACAATGCCCCCAAGTGCCCCCTGGGGAAACCAAAAATGGTGAAGCTGCTCATTCACTTAGCCTATTTTCTCGTTCACCAGCTATCCAAGGAAGGAACCTAGAGTTGGTTTACCAGCAAGTTCTAGCTTCCCCTGAGCTAGAGGAAGATCCAAACTTAATTCTGGTGGCAGATTAGGTTACCTCTAGAACTACCCAGGATTGATGTAATTTGCAGGCACGATCTAGAATTCCGAATGAGGTTATTTTGGGCAGAATAGCCGAGAAGATGGGTAGCTCAAGTTTGCAATGCTGGGAACACCAAGATCCCACTATTTCAGGGGTCGCCAATTATGCCCTCAAACCCTGTCCTAACCTTTCATCAGGATTTAACATTTTTATCCTGCTTTTCAGAACAAAACCCTTCCCAAAGCAGATTCAACTTAATTAAAAATGCGAAATGCTTACACCCAAATCCTAAAACAAACAAAGCAGAACTCCAATATCTAAGTCATTCTAATAAGAAACAAGTGAAATCCCCAGTGCTGGCCTGTCTCAGGAGAAGCAACTGAGTATCTTAAAATACCTTGTAAATGAATACATTTAGTCCCGCCAGGGGGTGGGGGGGTGGCTGGGGGTGGGACTTCATTCAGAGCCAGCTGGCCCAGTTCATGAAAATCAACCAAATGTCCAAAAGGGATCAATATATCTTGATTTAAAGATTGGGGGGGGGTGAGGAAAGGAGGAAGGGGGACGACTATTTGAAACCTGGGGTATTCAAGGGACAGAAAAGCCTCTGGTTCACAGGGGCCGAGTTCTTACCACAAGGTCTTAAAAAAACGTCCCAGGGAAGTTACAGACCCACCATTGGCACGCATTCTCTAGGCTAACCTGGGTAGTTTAACCTTGATTGGGTTGCTCTACTCTGCAGGAGTAAGACGCGAGTGGAAGCTTTGTCTTCCCTTCGCAGCGCTACGAGAGCGGAAGATGTGACAGGCGACTTCCATAGCACCTTCTCTCTGGGCCAGTCGTGCTCCAGTTTGTACAAGCGGAGATGGATCTGCCATTCCTGAACGGTGAATCCTGATGGGGTGAAATTATGCTTCCCGGCCTTTGATCCAACACGTGGCGACCGTGGTGTAAAATCACCCTGCAGTAAATCCTGTGTTTGGACCTCTTCTTTCTACACGGGGAGTATGTTTATTCTACATCCTATTCTAGGTCGTGTCAGGCTTTGTTAAGTCTTGACCAAAAAAGAGTGATTTCTTGAGGTCTTGGGAGTCTGACTGGGTGATCACCTTCCTCTCTGGGTGAAAAAGACCTTCAGTTTCCCTACCGATTAAATCTTGCCTTGGGCCTCTGCCATTCCCTTCCGAGGTGACAAGGGGAAGGATCTGAAAAGGCGAAGCGATGGCTGGGTTTGCTTTTATGAAGAGGCAGGGCAATCATTTGCTGCCTGCCGCGGCTAAAACAGCAGCGGCAGACAGCGCTACGATCCCCCCAAAGGGGGCGTGGCACGCATTGCAGCGTACGGGAGTCCCGCCCCAAAGATGAAAACAAGAAGAGGGGGACTCCCGAAGAGCGGAGAAGAGGCCCCGGGGAGCCGTGTTTCGGAGGTCGGTGCCGGAAGAAGGGCGGGCGGGCGGGCGGGCGGGCCGGCTTCCCCCGCTCAGGAGGAAAAAGCGCGCTTGCCCTGCGGCGGCGGCGAGGGCCAAAACTCCTCCAGCGCGCTTCGTGATTCCGCTCCTCCCCCCTCCCTCCCTCCGCAGGTTCCGAGCGGGAGAGCGGGAGGGAGAGAGGCGCGCGCGGGGATGCCAGGGAGGGGCTGGCGCGTTGCCATGGCAGCCCGCGGCGGGGTCCCGGATGCAGGTCTTGCGTCGTCGCCTTCTTAAGGCTTCCCGGCGGCCGGCTGTCAGCGGAGGGGTCGGTGTAGCGTAGCGGGTCCGGGCTCGTTCTGCGCGGTGGCGCAGGACGAAGGCAAGCGCACCGCGATCGAGCCCCGGGCGCTCCCTCCTCAGGGCAGCCGTGCGAGGCACGGCTGCGGATGATGGCCTGTGGAGTTAACAGGGAGTTGTAGCTCCCTGAGTCTTTTTCTGAGCCCACCTCGCTGGGTTGTTGTGATGGGAGCCTTGAGCTGCTGCAGAAAAGCGGGGATCCCAAGGAAAAAGGATTAATTTAGGATGGCCCTTTATATGGCTGCTCTAGCCCATCTTGTGGTTGCACTTCTGGCTAGGAAAAGTGCGAGAAAAACCGAATCAGAATAAGAATAATAACAGCTATTATTACACCACTTCTTCTTCTTCTCCTTCGCTCCCGTGACTTACATGAACTTAAATTAAGAACTTTTTAATATCTCCCTCTTGGATTGTAGGTTTATTTTTATATTTCAGTATACTGTTTTTGTTGTATTTTAACCTGTGTTTATCTTCGTTTTATTTGCTCCTTGAGTGAGATGGGCAGTGACAAAATTGGAAATAGAAATAAATCCATAAAATGATAATGATGATAATAGTTCATGGCCTCTGTGACTTACATGAATTTAAACGAAGAACATTTTAATATCCCCATCTTGGATGTTATATTTATATTTCAGGATTCTGTTTCTATTGTATTTTAGCCTTCATTTGTGTAGTTAGTTAGTTTCCCTTCTGCCGTTATTATTTTTATACCTAACTCAAGGTGGCAAAGGTACCTAATACTCCTTCCTCCTCCTGTTTTCCCCACAACCACAACCCTGGGGGGTGAGTTTGGCTGAGAGAGAGTGACTGGCCCAGTCACGATTGATTGATTGATTGATTGATTGACTGATTGATTGATTGATTGATTGATTAAAGGCTGCCCCATGGGGCAGTCTAAGCCAATCTTGTCATGATTGTGATGAGAAAAATGTCCTCCCGAGGTGGCCCGTCCAGGCCCTGGCCAAAGCCACAGCCCCGCAGGGAACTCGGCCCATGGGAGCAGGAAAGGCAAACAGCAGGGGGCCTGAGCACACAGCGCCTCCTCTCTGCAGCCCGGGGGAATTACACCTCGCTCAGGTTCCGAGGAGGCGGGAACACCGTAGCACAGCAACAGCCAAGCTCCAGCGTATAACTGGCTGGCGGGGAAATCCACAGGGTGGCCTTCCAACCAGCATGCGCTGTACCTGCTCTTGGGAAAGAAACCCACCTCTGTTCCAGCCACTGCCTGGGTCTTTTCATTCCCGGCTCGGGACGACCCCTCGGTAAGTTTTCCTGTATGAAACAAGATTGGTAACGGTTCGGGTGCTATGGGAAACGCCAGGATCTCTCTTCTGCTAGATTGGCAAAAGGCAAAAGCTGTGCGCTCCGAGAACTGTAAAACGTAAGCTTTAGTTTTGATCGCAGTCTTCGTAACGTAGAAGGCGGCGGGATAAATCCTGGACCAATGCTGTCCAAGGTGGGTGGTCTTGGTCATTTGAAGTTATCTCCGGAATGGCAGGCAATATCAACGCAGCTGCTGGACCGCCACAGTCACCACCTTGTGGTTGGGGCCGAGCCGTTGAACGCATCCGCTTTGGGGCGCCGTAGGCGGGACTTGATGGGGCGGGATTCCTTTTATCGTCTCATTTTGTGGGCTGAACACAAGGGATAAACGCTCTTGCAATCTCGTGCTTCTTTATGCTAAACTCGTGTATTCCGAGCTGTGTTCGAAACAGACCCTGTTGGCAGATGCTGGGAAAGCCTTTAGCCCAGGAGAGGTCAAAAAAGTCACACACCAAGCTTTTCTATAAAAATAATTTATTTACCGGAAGCAAAACAAAAGCAAAACATATTTAAAGGACTTAGCTCCCCTTTGGAGCAAGCCTTGCTTGGCTACATTGCCGGCAGAGAAAAAAAAGAGGAAGTGAGAAGTCTGGGCAGGTCCTCCTCCCCCCAGGCGATTTGCATTAACCACGTGAAGGAGTCAATCAAATACAACCTCTTCACCCAGGCCAAAATGATTAGGTACAATAGCAGTCTTAATCGTTAGTAGGAAAACCTCAACAGACCCATATAGTAAAACCCCAAATAACCTCAGAGTTATTCCGAGCTGCTGTGTCTGAGAAAGCTCCCTCCTGGAGAAATCAGCCCGTTTTCGCCCGCCGCTCCCCAAAAATTGACCGAATATTGGCACCTCTCCACAAACGTTCCTTAATCCGTCTGTCCCCATTGGAACCGGGCGGTTTTGGGCGTGGCAATTCTGGCCTATCGGGAGGAATGCCAGGTTAGGACAAGGCTGATCCAAGCCGTGCGCAAGTATTTCACGAGCGTTGTTTTGGCTCCAAGTGTGGAGGAGACGGGAGAGCACGCGCTAGCCCACTACGAAGCAGAGCTTCCCTTAGACGGACTGCCTTCAGGGGGCGTTTGTAATGCGTTCCTCGGAAGGCACTTAAAGTCTCCTTGTGCCTTCCTGGTCAATTTGGATGAATGGATACCGCGAGAAACAAGACGGGATGCGCTTCGTCTTTGACCTCGGTGTTTCTCCACCTCAGCAACCATAAGATGGGGGGACTTGAACTCCCTGGATTCTCCAGCCAGCCGTTCCCCATGCTGGCTGGGCAATGCTGGGAGTTGAAGTCCCCCCGTCTTAAGGTTGCTGAGGTGGAGAAACACTCGTTGATACCATGCACATTCTTTTAATCGCTCCCATTAGACCTGGAGCCCCAAAAGCAAGCTTGCAAAAGAACCAGAACTTCCAGTCAGCTTGCCTGCCAACCACTCTCTGTGGCATCTGGATGGTCTGAAGCGTTGGGGCAGCAGGAAAGGGGAGAGTGGCGTCTGAAACTGAATTATAGACCCATTTCACTGTTGAATAACAACTCTAAAATATTTGCTTCAATATTGGCCGAAAGAATGAAGGAAATTCTACAGGACTTTATTCATCATGCTTTGATATTGCAAGAGCCTTTGGATAATGTAGAACATCTCATGAAGAATTCGAGAGAGTTTGTGTCATTGGCAGGGCTGGAAGTAAAGAAACAAAAAACAAAGATGCTGCCCCAAAATATGACTTTGTCCAACCAAGAATTGCTGATGAGTAAGACTGGTCTAAGACTGAGAGAAAGGTTCGATATTTGGGGGTGATTTTATCAACTGAGAAGAGTATGTCGTTTCAGAATAACGACGTTACAATTCGGAATGATGTGAAAGAAGACTTGTTAAGATGGGAAAAACTACAATAGTCTCTTACGGGGAGAATTTCTGTGATTAAGATGAATGTTTTGCCTAGGATGTTGCCTCTTTTTCAGATTATACCGATTTTGTCAACAGATTTACCATTTAAACAATGGCAGGCTGTCTCTGAGTTCATTTGGCAAGGCAAGAAACCAAGAATTAAATATAAATTGTTACAAGATGCCAAAGAATGAGGAAGTCTGGGTGTACACAAACACACAGACACACACACACACAAACAGAGCGGAAGATGAGTACATGACAAGAGAAAGGCAACTACATACACGCAGTCCACACGACTGAACACAAAAGTCCTGAGGGGATACAGTAGCGGCCTCATCACTGGATGGGTTTACCTGATGTAAGGTTGTATTTTTATGCTTCTTGTCTGCTTTGGATGAAGGAGTGGATGCCCTTGAAGAATACTTTGGAAAATAATAAAGTTCTTTGGGAAAAAAAGAGCCACCAAGAAGGAAACCACCCTCCCACCTAAACTGGCAGGGCAGCTGCTGTATAGACACAGACGGGACATCCGACACAATTTCGCATTTAAAGGCACTCCTCGCTTAATGGCCATTCGTTTAGTGACAGTTTGGACTTAAGACGGTGCTGGAGAAAAAGACTTGTGGCTGGTCCTCACACTTACGGCTGCCGCAGCAGCCCCACACTCACGTCACTACGATTTGGGCGCTCGGCAACTGGTTCCCATCTACCGCCCTTGCGGCATCCACATCTCTCTCTCTCCCGGGTCCTGACTTTCAACGTTGCCAAGCCTTGATCCTTACGGTGGGCTCATCTCCTTCGGCTTGGCTCTTCCAAACGTGGCTTTTCAGACTCCCTTGCCTGCTACTTGAAGGTCGGGCCTTACTTTCCAAACACTTTTCCGTGCTGCCAAGAAGCCATTCTTGGATTTTTGACTTCCCTTTCCTCCTGCCCGATTCCGGCTCTTGGCTGTTCCGTGTTTGGTTGCCCGACTTCTGCTCTTGCCTGTGCGATGTTGGGCTGCTCAGTTTCACCTCCTTCCTGACCGAAGTTGGGCTGCTCCAGGTGTCTCTGCAGGACGCCCACTCTCGGCTGGGCGTGTGGCTCAGCGGCCCTTGGGCCCCTCTGCAGGGCCGTCCCAGGTTGTCTTTCCGCTCCCGGCTCTGCGACCACAGCTGGAGCCCAGACTTCATGCCGAGTGTCTTTCCTGGAATTGAGCCTCTGACAGAAACGGTCTCATCCGGGCCCTTGTGGGGTTGGGGAGTCTGGCTCGTGCCAGGGCAACAGGCTCCCGGGGTGAGCTCGCCCCTCCTGGTCTCCCGGAGCGGTTGTGTCCCCCTCAGAGACAGGTCCCCAGGGCAGTCATTTCTCGCCCCCCCTCAGGCGTCCCCCATTCTCTCACCCCCAGACGGGAGTGGCGGGAGACAGAGGACGGGCCACCATCCACCAGAATGGGGGCGGACGGTGGGACCGGAGCCACTGGCCGAGTTCCTTTCCTCTCCTGATGCGTGGCTCCCTCCTCCGGGTCCCTGTAGCCCAGGACTCGGGGGGGACGACGTGACTGCTGTCCCGCAAGGGGAGGGGCACTTCTGGCACTTTCCCCCCAGCGGTGTCACTTCTGGACCCCGGACGCACCAACTTCGACGTCTCCGGGATCCCCTTTGGCAAACCCCGCTGCTGACATAGCTTCACCTTCTGCGGGTGGATCTCAAATTTACTCTGGATGTCCCTGGGCAAAAAGAAGAGGTCCTCCTTCAAGATGTTGACCCAAATCTTAGCTTTTTGGTTAGGAGGCAGCTGGGGATGGGGGTGCGGCAGGAAGGCTTTTAGGGATTTTTCAACGAGAGCCAGGAGCCCCTCCCCCCCATGTTGCATCTCTTCTTTCAGATACGAACTTCCACCTCGAGCCACTCGCGCTGGAGAAGGAAAGGGGGACTCGCCTCTTTGGGTTCAGAGGCTGCCCTGGGGACCTGAGAGGCTGAGGAGGGGACTCGGGGGCCATCACGCCACAGACGCACCCGTAGCGCATGCCCAACCCCCAGAGAGAGGGCAAATGGTGCCCAACGATGGACGGCTCGAGGTGGTTCACATCTCCCGCGCAAGCCAAAGGTGAGAAACCGCTGCGTCGATGAAGGGATTTCTGGCTTTTCCCACAGGTGAAGCTCCACGAGCGTCTGACCAGCAGTGGGGTGGCTCCCAGCTGAACCTCCAGAGATCTCTTAGCCAGCTGGCATTTCACATTCTCTACCCCCATCTCTGGGGGATGGCCCTTTTCTGCATCTTGAACTCCAGCTTTTGCCTTGTTTCTCGACCAAAGAAGCAGAATTTAATCTGGTGAATGTTTACACTCCTGTGCCCCCCCCCCCGGCCTTTGGTGTTTGAGTCGGGGGACCTTCATGAGAATGCAGGAAAGGGAACGCTGCCCCAGGCCTGGCAGCCCCCAGTTGTGCTGCAACTGCTTCCTTTTAAGGTGCCGCTGCAACTCCGCCTGGATCTCCTTTGAAAGGAACAGGGTGCATCTTGCGACAAAGCGGACCGCAGTGGCTTGGGTGCTGCAAGTGGTAGAACCGGGAATTGGTGGAGCCATTCCTTGGAAGAAGCAGCACAAAGACCAGTGCTGTGGGCAATCCCACACAACGGATTCTGGGTGTCACCTCGAGGCTTCGAGGAACCAGAATGGCCTGCTCCGCAAAGGGAAGGTCTTGGGAATGGAGCCACCCTGTTCTCAGCCCAGATGGGAGAGCACTGGAAAGGGTGACTCTTCCTGGTTGGTGGCTGACGTCTTGGGAGTAGCAAACCACAGCAGAAACTCGGTCCTGCAGAGCGTCCTTTGCCAAATGGCTTTGTGGTTTTTTCCCATCACAACGCAGGGGCTTTCTAAAGCTTGTGTGTGCAAAGAGTGAGCAAGTCCCTCTGGGGGTGTTGGGGATTTCTTTGGCGGAAGCCTTCTGATTCTGGGCTTCCTCCTCAGCCTGAGGTATGGCCGTGGACTCCTCCGTCGACCGTCTCAGAAGCGGGGGAGAGACCGGCACGAACACCCGTAGCGGCTGCACTGCCCGCCTGGGACGACCCCGCCGCCCTGCGTGACCATCATTCGGACGTGCACCACCAGCTGCCTTCGGGTCTCTAGCACGATGAGGACCAACTGGTTGAGGAAGAGAAGCTTTATCCTTGCCAGGTAGAGGGCTGTGAGCAGATGTACGGCCGAGGGTGGTGGGGGAGCTGGATGGAACCCCCGCAAGGACTGCCGGACCAGCATGGGCACGTCCCACAGGCGCCGAAGAGTCTTATTCAGCATATGGGATCCCCAGAGTTCCTGCTCAGATGGTCGGAGGTGCCTTGGCACGTAGTCCACTGTGCGGAGGGAGCTGACGTCATGTGAGCTGGCCTTAGAGGAACAGAAGCTTCCGCTTGGCACACTCCAGCATCCTGAGCAATAAATGCGTTCCTCGTAACCGCGAGGACGCCAGGCATCCTTCTCAGCCCTCTGCAGCCCGGAAAAGTGGGACGTCTTCTTCTGCTTGGTCTGCTCTGTCTCCATCCTCTTGGGAACCATGTAGAGGTGGTTTTGTATGTAGGGGCTCCATTTCCTAGACAGAGTGACCGGAAGATAGCTGATGGTGGGGCTGGGAGCACTGGCACTCCGTGGCACTGTGGCATGATGGGGGGGCTCAGGAGGGTCCGAAAGCCTGGAGCGTCCCATCCATGCAAAGTGGTTCGGTGCTGTCACGCTGACCTCTCTGGAAAAGGTCCTCTTCTGCATCATCGAAGAGGACTGTGCTGAGGTCTGTAAGGAAGGACAACATGAGCAAGCTCCCCATCCCCTGGAGGCAGCCTTTGGGCCTTCCAGAAGCCAGAGAGCTCCCTTCTGCAGGAAGAAACCACGTGCCTGTTCCCTTCCGGCTCTGCAAGTCCAGAAAGGGGCATTTTCCAGCATTGGAGAGGGGAAGTCGCGTCTTTGGGAATCTGGGGAAGCGGCCTTGGGGAGAAGCATCAAGCAGGAGAGTCAAGGGAGGACTGGGCTCCTGCCAGGAATTAGGATTCACCGATTCCTCCTCCACAGCAGGCGTGTCCCTGCCACACGCCTCCGCAGGTCAGGTGAAGACCCAGCGGCTGCATTGTGGAACGTGCTAAGCACGGTCAGAGGTAGCTTGGCTTGGTTGCTTAGTGGTTGAAGACTTTGAAGGAACTCAGCCCTCAGCCATTCTGGGCTGGAAAATGGAGTATATCCACAAGCAAGCGATACATGTTGTCCAAAAACAGCCTTCAGCCTGCATCACAGCCCTGTCCTACTTAGACTGTGTTCCCACGGCTACACTTGCCCACTGCAGGAAAGGATCTCGCCCTTAACCTTGCTGAACATCTTTGGGGCATAAAGCGCATGAACCTGGCTGGTTACTCTGCGCTTCAGGGATTTAGTCTGGGCACCCGGGTGGGCTGTAGGGAGCCAGCCGTGGGACCCCCCAGGAGCTGGGATAAGGAGTAAAAGGGGAGAGGAAGAGCCCTTCCTGTGGCTGGCGGGGCCACGGGGGCACGGGGGGTGTGTGTGCCTTCACGTTACCTTCTACGATTCCCATGATGTCCTCTTCCTGGTCTCGGAGGTTGGGGGGACCCTGCTGGGAAGAGAGGGCAGAGGGAGTTACTTGACGGGCAGAGGCTCCTCGGCCTCCGGGCTGCAGATGTGCCTTCCAGAGAGACCCTGCATCTGCCCCATTTGACTTTTTCACCCCTTGTTGAAAAATGGGAGTAGAATGTTGAAGTTGAAAGCAGTATATCAAAAGTGCCTCTGTAGTCTCCCTTTCACATACATGATCTTTTCAATAAAATTGATCAAAATAGATATAATTTAGAGGGTTTTTTCTTTTTCTTTTCTTTTTCAGTTTTAATCACTCTGCTGCTTTCTCAAGTAGGTCCTGCCTTTACTCCCCAGGGCTGGAAAAGCCATCCATGCTGCCGTGCCCAGCCCACTTCAAAGCTGTCAGTGTTTTATTTTTATTTTAAAAGTGATATTCCCCCCTTCCCGCTTTGGGTTACTTTGGATTAGATCTTTTGTGGTTTAGCCTATTGTGCAGAACCAATCCCTTTATTGACCTGAAGGTTCAGTGCATTGGGCCAAGGCAGAAAACCGGTTAATTCGGTGGCTACATTAAGGGTGTTGCTAGAATGTGCTGAAAGAGAAGACTCTGACTGTAGCCACCGAATTCAGATTGACCACAGTTATATTTTTCTCCTGACCCTGCCTGCCTTTCTGTCTTCTCCGTGTCAACCGCTTGGAGCACAGGCCCTGGTGGCCAAGCGTAGCCATTTGCTCAGAAGACCTGCGCAAACCTGGTTTCAAGCAAAGAATCCAGCAGGAGGCAGTTGAAACATTCCTAGCACTTTGCTTAGGAACAAAAGTGACCTTTGATGGGGAGACCACGAGACTGAAGTTTTGCAGCCTCCTCCTCCCCGAGAGCTCTTCAGGAAGGTGGCCCTCGGAGCACAGGACGGCTTGTCTTTGCTCCCCACCCCTTTTGGCACCTCCCAATCGGCCTCTGTGCTCAGCAAGACGGCCTGTGCAGGGACCTCCCAAACCCTTGGATGCCCTCCGCTCCCGGCCCAGAGCAGAGCTGGGGGGCATTACCCACGGCAGGAATCGGGCATTCCTGGGGTGGGGGGGGGAGGAGCCATTTGGGATCGCTTGTCTGTGAGTCGAAGGTCCAGTTTGGGACTGCCGCTGCTGAGACCCTTGTGGAAAATCACAGATGCTGACAGGTTTCTTGTGGGGCCAATGACATCCTTCAAGACCGGGAGAAGGGATCAGGGGGTCAAACGGTTCAAGAACAACTGTTCTAGGGTGTCCACAGGGCATGGTCAAATGTATAAAGATGGCAGCCATGTCTCGTGATTTCTTTTGTCACACCCTGTGGACAGCCCTGGTTGAATCCTTGGGGAGAACCACCGCCCCCAGCCCACCAGCCAGTGATCCACCCACCTGCTGGGTTCCAGACCACCTTCGGGACCTGGCTTGGCTGCTCCTCCGAGGTTGGAGGCGCTCCAGGTCAGCAGAGCATTGGCCATTGAAGACCTTCCTGGTTAGGAACAGGACAAAGGCCAGGATGGCCATGGCCAGGAGGAGGAAGCCAGGCTCCCAGGAGCAGCCAAAGCTGAAATCCATTTCACCTGCACAAAGGAAATCCACGTATGGATTTCAGGCTGTCTCTTGATTGCCACCCAAAGAGCTGAACCTCTCAGGGCAGGTCACAAAATGACCCAGGCCTGCTAAGTTGTCTCCTGATGTCTGCCGATGCCCAGGGCGTGTCATAGAGCAGCTGGGCTAGGTCCCCACCTGCAGACAATGCCCCCAAGTGCCCCCTGGGGAAACCAAAAATGGTGAAGCTGCTCATTCACTTAGCCTATTTTCTCGTTCACCAGCTATCCAAGGAAGGAACCTAGAGTTGGTTTACCAGCAAGTTCTAGCTTCCCCTGAGCTAGAGGAAGATCCAAACTTAATTCTGGTGGCAGATTAGGTTACCTCTAGAACTACCCAGGATTGATGTAATTTGCAGGCACGATCTAGAATTCCGAATGAGGTTATTTTGGGCAGAATAGCCGAGAAGATGGGTAGCTCAAGTTTGCAATGCTGGGAACACCAAGATCCCACTATTTCAGGGGTCGCCAATTATGCCCTCAAACCCTGTCCTAACCTTTCATCAGGATTTAACATTTTTATCCTGCTTTTCAGAACAAAACCCTTCCCAAAGCAGATTCAACTTAATTAAAAATGCGAAATGCTTACACCCAAATCCTAAAACAAACAAAGCAGAACTCCAATATCTAAGTCATTCTAATAAGAAACAAGTGAAATCCCCAGTGCTGGCCTGTCTCAGGAGAAGCAACTGAGTATCTTAAAATACCTTGTAAATGAATACATTTAGTCCCGCCAGGGGGTGGGGGGGTGGCTGGGGGTGGGACTTCATTCAGAGCCAGCTGGCCCAGTTCATGAAAATCAACCAAATGTCCAAAAGGGATCAATATATCTTGATTTAAAGATTGGGGGGGGGTGAGGAAAGGAGGAAGGGGGACGACTATTTGAAACCTGGGGTATTCAAGGGACAGAAAAGCCTCTGGTTCACAGGGGCCGAGTTCTTACCACAAGGTCTTAAAAAAACGTCCCAGGGAAGTTACAGACCCACCATTGGCACGCATTCTCTAGGCTAACCTGGGTAGTTTAACCTTGATTGGGTTGCTCTACTCTGCAGGAGTAAGACGCGAGTGGAAGCTTTGTCTTCCCTTCGCAGCGCTACGAGAGCGGAAGATGTGACAGGCGACTTCCATAGCACCTTCTCTCTGGGCCAGTCGTGCTCCAGTTTGTACAAGCGGAGATGGATCTGCCATTCCTGAACGGTGAATCCTGATGGGGTGAAATTATGCTTCCCGGCCTTTGATCCAACACGTGGCGACCGTGGTGTAAAATCACCCTGCAGTAAATCCTGTGTTTGGACCTCTTCTTTCTACACGGGGAGTATGTTTATTCTACATCCTATTCTAGGTCGTGTCAGGCTTTGTTAAGTCTTGACCAAAAAAGAGTGATTTCTTGAGGTCTTGGGAGTCTGACTGGGTGATCACCTTCCTCTCTGGGTGAAAAAGACCTTCAGTTTCCCTACCGATTAAATCTTGCCTTGGGCCTCTGCCATTCCCTTCCGAGGTGACAAGGGGAAGGATCTGAAAAGGCGAAGCGATGGCTGGGTTTGCTTTTATGAAGAGGCAGGGCAATCATTTGCTGCCTGCCGCGGCTAAAACAGCAGCGGCAGACAGCGCTACGATCCCCCCAAAGGGGGCGTGGCACGCATTGCAGCGTACGGGAGTCCCGCCCCAAAGATGAAAACAAGAAGAGGGGGACTCCCGAAGAGCGGAGAAGAGGCCCCGGGGAGCCGTGTTTCGGAGGTCGGTGCCGGAAGAAGGGCGGGCGGGCGGGCGGGCGGGCCGGCTTCCCCCGCTCAGGAGGAAAAAGCGCGCTTGGCCGGCGGCGGCGGCGAGGGCCAAAACTCCTCCAGCGCGCTTCGTGATTCCGCTCCTCCCCCCTCCCTCCCTCCGCAGGTTCCGAGCGGGAGAGCGGGAGGGAGAGAGGCGCGCGCGGGGATGCCAGGGAGGGGCTGGCGCGTTGCCATGGCAGCCCGCGGCGGGGTCCCGGATGCAGGTCTTGCGTCGTCGCCTTCTTAAGGCTTCCCGGCGGCCGGCTGTCAGCGGAGGGGTCGGTGTAGCGTAGCGGGTCCGGGCTCGTTCTGCGCGGTGGCGCAGGACGAAGGCAAGCGCACCGCGATCGAGCCCCGGGCGCTCCCTCCTCAGGGCAGCCGTGCGAGGCACGGCTGCGGATGATGGCCTGTGGAGTTAACAGGGAGTTGTAGCTCCCTGAGTCTTTTTCTGAGCCCACCTCGCTGGGTTGTTGTGATGGGAGCCTTGAGCTGCTGCAGAAAAGCGGGGATCCCAAGGAAAAAGGATTAATTTAGGATGGCCCTTTATATGGCTGCTCTAGCCCATCTTGTGGTTGCACTTCTGGCTAGGAAAAGTGCGAGAAAAACCGAATCAGAATAAGAATAATAACAGCTATTATTACACCACTTCTTCTTCTTCTCCTTCGCTCCCGTGACTTACATGAACTTAAATTAAGAACTTTTTAATATCTCCCTCTTGGATTGTAGGTTTATTTTTATATTTCAGTAGACTGTTTTTATTGTATTTTAACCTGTGTTTATCTTCGTTTTATTTGCTCCTTGAGTGAGATGGGCAGTGACAAAATTGGAAATAGAAATAAATCCATAAAATGATAATGATGATAATAGTTCATGGCCTCTGTGACTTACATGAATTTAAACGAAGAACATTTTAATATCCCCATCTTGGATGTTATATTTATATTTCAGGATTCTATTTCTATTGTATTTTAGCCTTCATTTGTGTAGTTAGTTAGTTTCCCTTCTGCCGTTATTATTTTTATACCTAACTCAAGGTGGCAAAGGTACCTAATACTCCTTCCTCCTCCTGTTTTCCCCACAACCACAACCCTGGGGGGTGAGTTTGGCTGAGAGAGAGTGACTGGCCCAGTCACGATTGATTGATTGATTGATTGATTGACTGATTGATTGATTGATTGATTGATTAAAGGCTGCCCCATGGGGCAGTCTAAGCCAATCTTGTCATGATTGTGATGAGAAAAATGTCCTCCCGAGGTGGCCCGTCCAGGCCCTGGCCAAAGCCACAGCCCCGCAGGGAACTCGGCCCATGGGAGCAGGAAAGGCAAACAGCAGGGGGCCTGAGCACACAGCGCCTCCTCTCTGCAGCCCGGGGGAATTACACCTCGCTCAGGTTCCGAGGAGGCGGGAACACCGTAGCACAGCAACAGCCAAGCTCCAGCGTATAACTGGCTGGCGGGGAAATCCACAGGGTGGCCTTCCAACCAGCATGCGCTGTACCTGCTCTTGGGAAAGAAACCCACCTCTGTTCCAGCCACTGCCTGGGTCTTTTCATTCCCGGCTCGGGACGACCCCTCGGTAAGTTTTCCTGTATGAAACAAGATTGGTAACGGTTCGGGTGCTATGGGAAACGCCAGGATCTCTCTTCTGCTAGATTGGCAAAAGGCAAAAGCTGTGCGCTCCGAGAACTGTAAAACGTAAGCTTTAGTTTTGATCGCAGTCTTCATAACGTAGAAGGCGGCGGGATAAATCCTGGACCAATGCTGTCCAAGGTGGGTGGTCTTGGTCATTTGAAGTTATCTCCGGAATGGCAGGCAATATCAACGCAGCTGCTGGACCGCCACAGTCACCACCTTGTGGTTGGGGCCGAGCCGTTGAACGCATCCGCTTTGGGGCGCCGTAGGCGGGACTTGATGGGGCGGGATTCCTTTTATCGTCTCATTTTGTGGGCTGAACACAAGGGATAAACGCTCTTGCAATCTCGTGCTTCTTTATGCTAAACTCGTGTATTCCGAGCTGTGTTCGAAACAGACCCTGTTGGCAGATGCTGGGAAAGCCTTTAGCCCAGGAGAGGTCAAAAAAGTCACACACCAAGCTTTTCTATAAAAATAATTTATTTACCGGAAGCAAAACAAAAGCAAAACATATTTAAAGGACTTAGCTGCCCTTTGGAGCAAGCCTTGCTTGGCTACATTGCCGGCAGAGAAAAAAAAGAGGAAGTGAGAAGTCTGGGCAGGTCCTCCTCCCCCCAGGCGATTTGCATTAACCACGTGAAGGAGTCAATCAAATACAACCTCTTCACCCAGGCCAAAATGATTAGGTACAATAGCAGTCTTAATCGTTAGTAGGAAAACCTCAACAGACCCATATAGTAAAACCCCAAATAACCTCAGAGTTATTCCGAGCTGCTGTGTCTGAGAAAGCTCCCTCCTGGAGAAATCAGCCCGTTTTCGCCCGCCGCTCCCCAAAAATTGACCGAATATTGGCACCTCTCCACAAACATTCCTTAATCCGTCTGTCCCCATTGGAACCGGGCGGTTTTGGGCGTGGCAATTCTGGCCTATCGGGAGGAATGCCAGGTTAGGACAAGGCTGATCCAAGCCGTGCGCAAGTATTTCACGAGCGTTGTTTTGGCTCCAAGTGTGGAGGAGACGGGAGAGCACGCGCTAGCCCGCTACGAAGCAGAGCTTCCCTTAGACGGACTGCCTTCAGGGGGCGTTTGTAATGCGTTCCTCGGAAGGCACTTAAAGTCTCCTTGTGCCTTCCTGGTCAATTTGGATGAATGGATACCGCGAGAAACAAGACGGGATGCGCTTCGTCTTTGACCTCGGTGTTTCTCCACCTCAGCAACCATAAGATGGGGGGACTTGAACTCCCTGGATTCTCCAGCCAGCCGTTCCCCATGCTGGCTGGGCAATGCTGGGAGTTGAAGTCCCCCCGTCTTAAGGTTGCTGAGGTGGAGAAACACTCGTTGATACCATGCACATTCTTTTAATCGCTCCCATTAGACCTGGAGCCCCAAAAGCAAGCTTGCAAAAGAACCAGAACTTCCAGTCAGCTTGCCTGCCAACCACTCTCTGTGGCATCTGGATGGTCTGAAGCGTTGGGGCAGCAGGAAAGGGGAGAGTGGCGTCTGAAACTGAATTATAGACCCATTTCACTGTTGAATAACAACTCTAAAATATTTGCTTCAATATTGGCCGAAAGAATGAAGGAAATTCTACAGGACTTTATTCATCATGCTTTGATATTGCAAGAGCCTTTGGATAATGTAGAACATCTCATGAAGAATTCGAGAGAGTTTGTGTCATTGGCAGGGCTGGAAGTAAAGAAACAAAAAACAAAGATGCTGCCCCAAAATATGACTTTGTCCAACCAAGAATTGCTGATGAGTAAGACTGGTCTAAGACTGAGAGAAAGGTTCGATATTTGGGGGTGATTTTATCAACTGAGAAGAGTATGTCGTTTCAGAATAACGACGTTACAATTCGGAATGATGTGAAAGAAGACTTGTTAAGATGGGAAAAATTACAATAGTCTCTTACGGGGAGAATTTCTGTGATTAAGATGAATGTTTTGCCTAGGATGTTGCCTCTTTTTCAGATTATACCGATTTTGTCAACAGATTTACCATTTAAACAATGGCAGGCTGTCTCTGAGTTCATTTGGCAAGGCAAGAAACCAAGAATTAAATATAAATTGTTACAAGATGCCAAAGAATGAGGAAGTCTGGGTGTACACAAACACACAGACACACACACACACAAACAGAGCGGAAGATGAGTACATGACAAGAGAAAGGCAACTACATACACGCAGTCCACACGACTGAACACAAAAGTCCTGAGGGGATACAGTAGCGGCCTCATCACTGGATGGGTTTACCTGATGTAAGGTTGTATTTTTATGCTTCTTGTCTGCTTTGGATGAAGGAGTGGATGCCCTTGAAGAATACTTTGGAAAATAATAAAGTTCTTTGGGAAAAAAAGAGCCACCAAGAAGGAAACCACCCTCCCACCTAAACTGGCAGGGCAGCTGCTGTATAGACACAGACGGGACATCCGACACAATTTCGCATTTAAAGGCACTCCTCGCTTAATGGCCATTCGTTTAGTGACAGTTTGGACTTAAGACGGTGCTGGAGAAAAAGACTTGTGGCTGGTCCTCACACTTACGGCTGCCGCAGCAGCCCCACACTCATGTCACTACGATTTGGGCGCTCGGCAACTGGTTCCCATCTACCGCCCTTGCGGCATCCACATCTCTCTCTCTCCCGGGTCCTGACTTTCAACGTTGCCAAGCCTTGATCCTTACGGTGGGCTCATCTCCTTCGGCTTGGCTCTTCCAAACGTGGCTTTTCAGACTCCCTTGCCTGCTACTTGAAGGTCGGGCCTTACTTTCCAAACACTTTTCCGTGCTGCCAAGAAGCCATTCTTGGATTTTTGACTTCCCTTTCCTCCTGCCCGATTCCGGCTCTTGGCTGTTCCGTGTTTGGTTGCCCGACTTCTGCTCTTGCCTGTGCGATGTTGGGCTGCTCAGTTTCACCTCCTTCCTGACCGAAGTTGGGCTGCTCCAGGTGTCTCTGCAGGACGCCCACTCTCGGCTGGGCGTGTGGCTCAGCGGCCCTTGGGCCCCTCTGCAGGGCCGTCCCAGGTTGTCTTTCCGCTCCCGGCTCTGCGACCACAGCTGGAGCCCAGACTTCATGCCGAGTGTCTTTCCTGGAATTGAGCCTCTGACAGAAACGGTCTCATCCGGGCCCTTGTGGGGTTGGGGAGTCTGGCTCGTGCCAGGGCAACAGGCTCCCGGGGTGAGCTCGCCCCTCCTGGTCTCCCGGAGCGGTTGTGTCCCCCTCAGAGACAGGTCCCCAGGGCAGTCATTTCTCGCCCCCCCTCAGGCGTCCCCCATTCTCTCACCCCCAGACGGGAGTGGCGGGAGACAGAGGACGGGCCACCATCCACCAGAATGGGGGCGGACGGTGGGACCGGAGCCACTGGCCGAGTTCCTTTCCTCTCCTGATGCGTGGCTCCCTCCTCCGGGTCCCTGTAGCCCAGGACTCGGGGGGGACGACGTGACTGCTGTCCCGCAAGGGGAGGGGCACTTCTGGCACTTTCCCCCCAGCGGTGTCACTTCTGGACCCCGGACGCACCAACTTCGACGTCTCCGGGATCCCCTTTGGCAAACCCCGCTGCTGACATAGCTTCACCTTCTGCGGGTGGATCTCAAATTTACTCTGGATGTCCCTGGGCAAAAAGAAGAGGTCCTCCTTCAAGATGTTGACCCAAATCTTAGCTTTTTGGTTAGGAGGCAGCTGGGGATGGGGGTGCGGCAGGAAGGCTTTTAGGGATTTTTCAACGAGAGCCAGGAGCCCCTCCCCCCCATGTTGCATCTCTTCTTTCAGATACGAACTTCCACCTCGAGCCACTCGCGCTGGAGAAGGAAAGGGGGACTCGCCTCTTTGGGTTCAGAGGCTGCCCTGGGGACCTGAGAGGCTGAGGAGGGGACTCGGGGGCCATCACGCCACAGACGCACCCGTAGCGCATGCCCAACCCCCAGAGAGAGGGCAAATGGTGCCCAACGATGGACGGCTCGAGGTGGTTCACATCTCCCGCGCAAGCCAAAGGTGAGAAACCGCTGCGTCGATGAAGGGATTTCTGGCTTTTCCCACAGGTGAAGCTCCACGAGCGTCTGACCAGCAGTGGGGTGGCTCCCAGCTGAACCTCCAGAGATCTCTTAGCCAGCTGGCATTTCACATTCTCTACCCCCATCTCTGGGGGATGGCCCTTTTCTGCATCTTGAACTCCAGCTTTTGCCTTGTTTCTCGACCAAAGAAGCAGAATTTAATCTGGTGAATGTTTACACTCCTGTGCCCCCCCCCCGGCCTTTGGTGTTTGAGTCGGGGGACCTTCATGAGAATGCAGGAAAGGGAACGCTGCCCCAGGCCTGGCAGCCCCCAGTTGTGCTGCAACTGCTTCCTTTTAAGGTGCCGCTGCAACTCCGCCTGGATCTCCTTTGAAAGGAACAGGGTGCATCTTGCGACAAAGCGGACCGCAGTGGCTTGGGTGCTGCAAGTGGTAGAACCGGGAATTGGTGGAGCCATTCCTTGGAAGAAGCAGCACAAAGACCAGTGCTGTGGGCAATCCCACACAACGGATTCTGGGTGTCACCTCGAGGCTTCGAGGAACCAGAATGGCCTGCTCCGCAAAGGGAAGGTCTTGGGAATGGAGCCACCCTGTTCTCAGCCCAGATGGGAGAGCACTGGAAAGGGTGACTCTTCCTGGTTGGTGGCTGACGTCTTGGGAGTAGCAAACCACAGCAGAAACTCGGTCCTGCAGAGCGTCCTTTGCCAAATGGCTTTGTGGTTTTTTCCCATCACAACGCAGGGGCTTTCTAAAGCTTGTGTGTGCAAAGAGTGAGCAAGTCCCTCTGGGGGTGTTGGGGATTTCTTTGGCGGAAGCCTTCTGATTCTGGGCTTCCTCCTCAGCCTGAGGTATGGCCGTGGACTCCTCCGTCGACCGTCTCAGAAGCGGGGGAGAGACCGGCACGAACACCCGTAGCGGCTGCACTGCCCGCCTGGGACGACCCCGCCGCCCTGCGTGACCATCATTCGGACGTGCACCACCAGCTGCCTTCGGGTCTCTAGCACGATGAGGACCAACTGGTTGAGGAAGAGAAGCTTTATCCTTGCCAGGTAGAGGGCTGTGAGCAGATGTACGGCCGAGGGTGGTGGGGGAGCTGGATGGAACCCCCGCAAGGACTGCCGGACCAGCATGGGCACGTCCCACAGGCGCCGAAGAGTCTTATTCAGCATATGGGATCCCCAGAGTTCCTGCTCAGATGGTCGGAGGTGCCTTGGCACGTAGTCCACTGTGCGGAGGGAGCTGACGTCATGTGAGCTGGCCTTAGAGGAACAGAAGCTTCCGCTTGGCACACTCCAGCATCCTGAGCAATAAATGCGTTCCTCGTAACCGCGAGGACGCCAGGCATCCTTCTCAGCCCTCTGCAGCCCGGAAAAGTGGGACGTCTTCTTCTGCTTGGTCTGCTCTGTCTCCATCCTCTTGGGAACCATGTAGAGGTGGTTTTGTATGTAGGGGCTCCATTTCCTAGACAGAGTGACCGGAAGATAGCTGATGGTGGGGCTGGGAGCACTGGCACTCCGTGGCACTGTGGCATGATGGGGGGGCTCAGGAGGGTCCGAAAGCCTGGAGCGTCCCATCCATGCAAAGTGGTTCGGTGCTGTCACGCTGACCTCTCTGGAAAAGGTCCTCTTCTGCATCATCGAAGAGGACTGTGCTGAGGTCTGTAAGGAAGGACAACATGAGCAAGCTCCCCATCCCCTGGAGGCAGCCTTTGGGCCTTCCAGAAGCCAGAGAGCTCCCTTCTGCAGGAAGAAACCACGTGCCTGTTCCCTTCCGGCTCTGCAAGTCCAGAAAGGGGCATTTTCCAGCATTGGAGAGGGGAAGTCGCGTCTTTGGGAATCTGGGGAAGCGGCCTTGGGGAGAAGCATCAAGCAGGAGAGTCAAGGGAGGACTGGGCTCCTGCCAGGAATTAGGATTCACCGATTCCTCCTCCACAGCAGGCGTGTCCCTGCCACACGCCTCCGCAGGTCAGGTGAAGACCCAGCGGCTGCATTGTGGAACGTGCTAAGCACGGTCAGAGGTAGCTTGGCTTGGTTGCTTAGTGGTTGAAGACTTTGAAGGAACTCAGCCCTCAGCCATTCTGGGCTGGAAAATGGAGTATATCCACAAGCAAGCGATACATGTTGTCCAAAAACAGCCTTCAGCCTGCATCACAGCCCTGTCCTACTTAGACTGTGTTCCCACGGCTACACTTGCCCACTGCAGGAAAGGATCTCGCCCTTAACCTTGCTGAACATCTTTGGGGCATAAAGCGCATGAACCTGGCTGGTTACTCTGCGCTTCAGGGATTTAGTCTGGGCACCCGGGTGGGCTGTAGGGAGCCAGCCGTGGGACCCCCCAGGAGCTGGGATAAGGAGTAAAAGGGGAGAGGAAGAGCCCTTCCTGTGGCTGGCGGGGCCACGGGGGCACGGGGGGTGTGTGTGCCTTCACGTTACCTTCTACGATTCCCATGATGTCCTCTTCCTGGTCTCGGAGGTTGGGGGGACCCTGCTGGGAAGAGAGGGCAGAGGGAGTTACTTGACGGGCAGAGGCTCCTCGGCCTCCGGGCTGCAGATGTGCCTTCCAGAGAGACCCTGCATCTGCCCCATTTGACTTTTTCACCCCTTGTTGAAAAATGGGAGTAGAATGTTGAAGTTGAAAGCAGTATATCAAAAGTGCCTCTGTAGTCTCCCTTTCACATACATGATCTTTTCAATAAAATTGATCAAAATAGATATAATTTAGAGGGTTTTTTCTTTTTCTTTTCTTTTTCAGTTTTAATCACTCTGCTGCTTTCTCAAGTAGGTCCTGCCTTTACTCCCCAGGGCTGGAAAAGCCATCCATGCTGCCGTGCCCAGCCCACTTCAAAGCTGTCAGTGTTTTATTTTTATTTTAAAAGTGATATTCCCCCCTTCCCGCTTTGGGTTACTTTGGATTAGATCTTTTGTGGTTTAGCCTATTGTGCAGAACCAATCCCTTTATTGACCTGAAGGTTCAGTGCATTGGGCCAAGGCAGAAAACCGGTTAATTCGGTGGCTACATTAAGGGTGTTGCTAGAATGTGCTGAAAGAGAAGACTCTGACTGTAGCCACCGAATTCAGATTGACCACAGTTATATTTTTCTCCTGACCCTGCCTGCCTTTCTGTCTTCTCCGTGTCAACCGCTTGGAGCACAGGCCCTGGTGGCCAAGCGTAGCCATTTGCTCAGAAGACCTGCGCAAACCTGGTTTCAAGCAAAGAATCCAGCAGGAGGCAGTTGAAACATTCCTAGCACTTTGCTTAGGAACAAAAGTGACCTTTGATGGGGAGACCACGAGACTGAAGTTTTGCAGCCTCCTCCTCCCCGAGAGCTCTTCAGGAAGGTGGCCCTCGGAGCACAGGACGGCTTGTCTTTGCTCCCCACCCCTTTTGGCACCTCCCAATCGGCCTCTGTGCTCAGCAAGACGGCCTGTGCAGGGACCTCCCAAACCCTTGGATGCCCTCCGCTCCCGGCCCAGAGCAGAGCTGGGGGGCATTACCCACGGCAGGAATCGGGCATTCCTGGGGTGGGGGGGGGAGGAGCCATTTGGGATCGCTTGTCTGTGAGTCGAAGGTCCAGTTTGGGACTGCCGCTGCTGAGACCCTTGTGGAAAATCACAGATGCTGACAGGTTTCTTGTGGGGCCAATGACATCCTTCAAGACCGGGAGAAGGGATCAGGGGGTCAAACGGTTCAAGAACAACTGTTCTAGGGTGTCCACAGGGCATGGTCAAATGTATAAAGATGGCAGCCATGTCTCGTGATTTCTTTTGTCACACCCTGTGGACAGCCCTGGTTGAATCCTTGGGGAGAACCACCGCCCCCAGCCCACCAGCCAGTGATCCACCCACCTGCTGGGCTCCAGACCACCTTCGGGACCTGGCTTGGCTGCTCCTCCGAGGTTGGAGGCGCTCCAGGTCAGCAGAGCATTGGCCATTGAAGACCTTCCTGGTTAGGAACAGGACAAAGGCCAGGATGGCCATGGCCAGGAGGAGGAAGCCAGGCTCCCAGGAGCAGCCAAAGCTGAAATCCATTTCACCTGCACAAAGGAAATCCACGTATGGATTTCAGGCTGTCTCTTGATTGCCACCCAAAGAGCTGAACCTCTCAGGGCAGGTCACAAAATGACCCAGGCCTGCTAAGTTGTCTCCTGATGTCTGCCGATGCCCAGGGCGTGTCATAGAGCAGCTGGGCTAGGTCCCCACCTGCAGACAATGCCCCCAAGTGCCCCCTGGGGAAACCAAAAATGGTGAAGCTGCTCATTCACTTAGCCTATTTTCTCGTTCACCAGCTATCCAAGGAAGGAACCTAGAGTTGGTTTACCAGCAAGTTCTAGCTTCCCCTGAGCTAGAGGAAGATCCAAACTTAATTCTGGTGGCAGATTAGGTTACCTCTAGAACTACCCAGGATTGATGTAATTTGCAGGCACGATCTAGAATTCCGAATGAGGTTATTTTGGGCAGAATAGCCGAGAAGATGGGTAGCTCAAGTTTGCAATGCTGGGAACACCAAGATCCCACTATTTCAGGGGTCGCCAATTATGCCCTCAAACCCTGTCCTAACCTTTCATCAGGATTTAACATTTTTATCCTGCTTTTCAGAACAAAACCCTTCCCAAAGCAGATTCAACTTAATTAAAAATGCGAAATGCTTACACCCAAATCCTAAAACAAACAAAGCAGAACTCCAATATCTAAGTCATTCTAATAAGAAACAAGTGAAATCCCCAGTGCTGGCCTGTCTCAGGAGAAGCAACTGAGTATCTTAAAATACCTTGTAAATGAATACATTTAGTCCCGCCAGGGGGTGGGGGGGTGGCTGGGGGTGGGACTTCATTCAGAGCCAGCTGGCCCAGTTCATGAAAATCAACCAAATGTCCAAAAGGGATCAATATATCTTGATTTAAAGATTGGGGGGGGGTGAGGAAAGGAGGAAGGGGGACGACTATTTGAAACCTGGGGTATTCAAGGGGGAGAACTATTTGAAACCTGGGGTATGCCAGGGACAGAAAAGCCTCTGGTTCACAGGGGCCGAGTTCTTACCACAAGGTCTTAAAAAAACGTCCCAGGGAAGTTACAGACCCACCATTGGCACGCATTCTCTAGGCTAACCTGGGTAGTTTAACCTTGATTGGGTTGCTCTACTCTGCAGGAGTAAGACGCGAGTGGAAGCTTTGTCTTCCCTTCGCAGCGCTACGAGAGCGGAAGATGTGACAGGCGACTTCCATAGCACCTTCTCTCTGGGCCAGTCGTGCTCCAGTTTGTACAAGCGGAGATGGATCTGCCATTCCTGAACGGTGAATCCTGATGGGGTGAAATTATGCTTCCCGGCCTTTGATCCAACACGTGGCGACCGTGGTGTAAAATCACCCTGCAGTAAATCCTGTGTTTGGACCTCTTCTTTCTACACGGGGAGTATGTTTATTCTACATCCTATTCTAGGTCGTGTCAGGCTTTGGGAAGGGTCTTGACCAAAAAAGAGTGATTTCTTGAGGTCTTGGGAGTCTGACTGGGTGATCACCTTCCTCTCTGGGTGAAAAAGACCTTCAGTTTCCCTACCGATTAAATCTTGCCTTGGGCCTCTGCCATTCCCTTCCGAGGTGACAAGGGGAAGGATCTGAAAAGGCGAAGCGATGGCTGGGTTTGCTTTTATGAAGAGGCAGGGCAATCATTTGCTGCCTGCCGCGGCTAAAACAGCAGCGGCAGACAGCGCTACGATCCCCCCAAAGGGGGCGTGGCACGCATTGCAGCGTACGGGAGTCCCGCCCCAAAGATGAAAACAAGAAGAGGGGGACTCCCGAAGAGCGGAGAAGAGGCCCCGGGGAGCCGTGTTTCGGAGGTCGGTGCCGGAAGAAGGGCGGGCGGGCGGGCGGGGGGGCGGGCGGGCCGGCTTCCCCCGCTCAGGAGGAAAAAGCGCGCTTGGCCTGCGGCGGCGGCGAGGGCCAAAACTCCTCCAGCGCGCTTCGTGATTCCGCTCCTCCCCCCTCCCTCCCTCCGCAGGTTCCGAGCGGGAGAGCGGGAGGGAGAGAGGCGCGCGCGGGGATGCCAGGGAGGGGCTGGCGCGTTGCCATGGCAGCCCGCGGCGGGGTCCCGGATGCAGGTCTTGCGTCGTCGCCTTCTTAAGGCTTCCCGGCGGCCGGCTGTCAGCGGAGGGGTCGGTGTAGCGTAGCGGGTCCGGGCTCGTTCTGCGCGGTGGCGCAGGACGAAGGCAAGCGCACCGCGATCGAGCCCCGGGCGCTCCCTCCTCAGGGCAGCCGTGCGAGGCACGGCTGCGGATGATGGCCTGTGGAGTTAACAGGGAGTTGTAGCTCCCTGAGTCTTTTTCTGAGCCCACCTCGCTGGGTTGTTGTGATGGGAGCCTTGAGCTGCTGCAGAAAAGCGGGGATCCCAAGGAAAAAGGATTAATTTAGGATGGCCCTTTATATGGCTGCTCTAGCCCATCTTGTGGTTGCACTTCTGGCTAGGAAAAGTGCGAGAAAAACCGAATCAGAATAAGAATAATAACAGCTATTATTACACCACTTCTTCTTCTTCTCCTTCGCTCCCGTGACTTACATGAACTTAAATTAAGAACTTTTTAATATCTCCCTCTTGGATTGTAGGTTTATTTTTATATTTCAGTAGACTGTTTTTATTGTATTTTAACCTGTGTTTATCTTCGTTTTATTTGCTCCTTGAGTGAGATGGGCAGTGACAAAATTGGAAATAGAAATAAATCCATAAAATGATAATGATGATAATAGTTCATGGCCTCTGTGACTTACATGAATTTAAACGAAGAACATTTTAATATCCCCATCTTGGATGTTATATTTATATTTCAGGATTCTGTTTCTATTGTATTTTAGCCTTCATTTGTGTAGTTAGTTAGTTTCCCTTCTGCCGTTATTATTTTTATACCTAACTCAAGGTGGCAAAGGTACCTAATACTCCTTCCTCCTCCTGTTTTCCCCACAACCACAACCCTGGGGGGTGAGTTTGGCTGAGAGAGAGTGACTGGCCCAGTCACGATTGATTGATTGATTGATTGATTGACTGATTGATTGATTGATTGATTGATTAAAGGCTGCCCCATGGGGCAGTCTAAGCCAATCTTGTCATGATTGTGATGAGAAAAATGTCCTCCCGAGGTGGCCCGTCCAGGCCCTGGCCAAAGCCACAGCCCCGCAGGGAACTCGGCCCATGGGAGCAGGAAAGGCAAACAGCAGGGGGCCTGAGCACACAGCGCCTCCTCTCTGCAGCCCGGGGGAATTACACCTCGCTCAGGTTCCGAGGAGGCGGGAACACCGTAGCACAGCAACAGCCAAGCTCCAGCGTATAACTGGCTGGCGGGGAAATCCACAGGGTGGCCTTCCAACCAGCATGCGCTGTACCTGCTCTTGGGAAAGAAACCCACCTCTGTTCCAGCCACTGCCTGGGTCTTTTCATTCCCGGCTCGGGACGACCCCTCGGTAAGTTTTCCTGTATGAAACAAGATTGGTAACGGTTCGGGTGCTATGGGAAACGCCAGGATCTCTCTTCTGCTAGATTGGCAAAAGGCAAAAGCTGTGCGCTCCGAGAACTGTAAAACGTAAGCTTTAGTTTTGATCGCAGTCTTCATAACGTAGAAGGCGGCGGGATAAATCCTGGACCAATGCTGTCCAAGGTGGGTGGTCTTGGTCATTTGAAGTTATCTCCGGAATGGCAGGCAATATCAACGCAGCTGCTGGACCGCCACAGTCACCACCTTGTGGTTGGGGCCGAGCCGTTGAACGCATCCGCTTTGGGGCGCCGTAGGCGGGACTTGATGGGGCGGGATTCCTTTTATCGTCTCATTTTGTGGGCTGAACACAAGGGATAAACGCTCTTGCAATCTCGTGCTTCTTTATGCTAAACTCGTGTATTCCGAGCTGTGTTCGAAACAGACCCTGTTGGCAGATGCTGGGAAAGCCTTTAGCCCAGGAGAGGTCAAAAAAGTCACACACCAAGCTTTTCTATAAAAATAATTTATTTACCGGAAGCAAAACAAAAGCAAAACATATTTAAAGGACTTAGCTGCCCTTTGGAGCAAGCCTTGCTTGGCTACATTGCCGGCAGAGAAAAAAAAGAGGAAGTGAGAAGTCTGGGCAGGTCCTCCTCCCCCCAGGCGATTTGCATGAACCACGTGAAGGAGTCAATCAAATACAACCTCTTCACCCAGGCCAAAATGATTAGGTACAATAGCAGTCTTAATCGTTAGTAGGAAAACCTCAACAGACCCATATAGTAAAACCCCAAATAACCTCAGAGTTATTCCGAGCTGCTGTGTCTGAGAAAGCTCCCTCCTGGAGAAATCAGCCCGTTTTCGCCCGCCGCTCCCCAAAAATTGACCGAATATTGGCACCTCTCCACAAACATTCCTTAATCCGTCTGTCCCCATTGGAACCGGGCGGTTTTGGGCGTGGCAATTCTGGCCTATCGGGAGGAATGCCAGGTTAGGACAAGGCTGATCCAAGCCGTGCGCAAGTATTTCACGAGCGTTGTTTTGGCTCCAAGTGTGGAGGAGACGGGAGAGCACGCGCTAGCCCGCTACGAAGCAGAGCTTCCCTTAGACGGACTGCCTTCAGGGGGCGTTTGTAATGCGTTCCTCGGAAGGCACTTAAAGTCTCCTTGTGCCTTCCTGGTCAATTTGGATGAATGGATACCGCGAGAAACAAGACGGGATGCGCTTCGTCTTTGACCTCGGTGTTTCTCCACCTCAGCAACCATAAGATGGGGGGACTTGAACTCCCTGGATTCTCCAGCCAGCCGTTCCCCATGCTGGCTGGGCAATGCTGGGAGTTGAAGTCCCCCCGTCTTAAGGTTGCTGAGGTGGAGAAACACTCGTTGATACCATGCACATTCTTTTAATCGCTCCCATTAGACCTGGAGCCCCAAAAGCAAGCTTGCAAAAGAACCAGAACTTCCAGTCAGCTTGCCTGCCAACCACTCTCTGTGGCATCTGGATGGTCTGAAGCGTTGGGGCAGCAGGAAAGGGGAGAGTGGCGTCTGAAACTGAATTATAGACCCATTTCACTGTTGAATAACAACTCTAAAATATTTGCTTCAATATTGGCCGAAAGAATGAAGGAAATTCTACAGGACTTTATTCATCATGCTTTGATATTGCAAGAGCCTTTGGATAATGTAGAACATCTCATGAAGAATTCGAGAGAGTTTGTGTCATTGGCAGGGCTGGAAGTAAAGAAACAAAAAACAAAGATGCTGCCCCAAAATATGACTTTGTCCAACCAAGAATTGCTGATGAGTAAGACTGGTCTAAGACTGAGAGAAAGGTTCGATATTTGGGGGTGATTTTATCAACTGAGAAGAGTATGTCGTTTCAGAATAACGACGTTACAATTCGGAATGATGTGAAAGAAGACTTGTTAAGATGGGAAAAATTACAATAGTCTCTTACGGGGAGAATTTCTGTGATTAAGATGAATGTTTTGCCTAGGATGTTGCCTCTTTTTCAGATTATACCGATTTTGTCAACAGATTTACCATTTAAACAATGGCAGGCTGTCTCTGAGTTCATTTGGCAAGGCAAGAAACCAAGAATTAAATATAAATTGTTACAAGATGCCAAAGAATGAGGAAGTCTGGGTGTACACAAACACACAGACACACACACACACAAACAGAGCGGAAGATGAGTACATGACAAGAGAAAGGCAACTACATACACGCAGTCCACACGACTGAACACAAAAGTCCTGAGGGGATACAGTAGCGGCCTCATCACTGGATGGGTTTACCTGATGTAAGGTTGTATTCTTATGCTTCTTGTCTGCTTTGGATGAAGGAGTGGATGCCCTTGAAGAATACTTTGGAAAATAATAAAGTTCTTTGGGAAAAAAAGAGCCACCAAGAAGGAAACCACCCTCCCACCTAAACTGGCAGGGCAGCTGCTGTATAGACACAGACGGGACATCCGACACAATTTCGCATTTAAAGGCACTCCTCGCTTAATGGCCATTCGTTTAGTGACAGTTTGGACTTAAGACGGTGCTGGAGAAAAAGACTTGTGGCTGGTCCTCACACTTACGGCTGCCGCAGCAGCCCCACACTCATGTCACTACGATTTGGGCGCTCGGCAACTGGTTCCCATCTACCGCCCTTGCGGCATCCACATCTCTCTCTCTCCCGGGTCCTGACTTTCAACGTTGCCAAGCCTTGATCCTTACGGTGGGCTCATCTCCTTCGGCTTGGCTCTTCCAAACGTGGCTTTTCAGACTCCCTTGCCTGCTACTTGAAGGTCGGGCCTTACTTTCCAAACACTTTTCCGTGCTGCCAAGAAGCCATTCTTGGATTTTTGACTTCCCTTTCCTCCTGCCCGATTCCGGCTCTTGGCTGTTCCGTGTTTGGTTGCCCGACTTCTGCTCTTGCCTGTGCGATGTTGGGCTGCTCAGTTTCACCTCCTTCCTGACCGAAGTTGGGCTGCTCCAGGTGTCTCTGCAGGACGCCCACTCTCGGCTGGGCGTGTGGCTCAGCGGCCCTTGGGCCCCTCTGCAGGGCCGTCCCAGGTTGTCTTTCCGCTCCCGGCTCTGCGACCACAGCTGGAGCCCAGACTTCATGCCGAGTGTCTTTCCTGGAATTGAGCCTCTGACAGAAACGGTCTCATCCGGGCCCTTGTGGGGTTGGCGAGTCTGGCTCGTGCCAGGGCAACAGGCTCCCGGGGTGAGCTCGCCCCTCCTGGTCTCCCGGAGCGGTTGTGTCCCCCTCAGAGACAGGTCCCCAGGGCAGTCATTTCTCGCCCCCCCTCAGGCGTCCCCCATTCTCTCACCCCCAGACGGGAGTGGCGGGAGACAGAGGACGGGCCACCATCCACCAGAATGGGGGCGGACGGTGGGACCGGAGCCACTGGCCGAGTTCCTTTCCTCTCCTGATGCGTGGCTCCCTCCTCCGGGTCCCTGTAGCCCAGGACTCGGGGGGGACGACGTGACTGCTGTCCCGCAAGGGGAGGGGCACTTCTGGCACTTTCCCCCCAGCGGTGTCACTTCTGGACCCCGGACGCACCAACTTCGACGTCTCCGGGATCCCCTTTGGCAAACCCCGCTGCTGACATAGCTTCACCTTCTGCGGGTGGATCTCAAATTTACTCTGGATGTCCCTGGGCAAAAAGAAGAGGTCCTCCTTCAAGATGTTGACCCAAATCTTAGCTTTTTGGTTAGGAGGCAGCTGGGGATGGGGGTGCCCCAGGCCTGGCAGCCCCCAGTTGTGCTGCAACTGCTTCCTTTTAAGGTGCCGCTGCAACTCCGCCTGGATCTCCTTTGAAAGGAACAGGGTGCATCTTGCGACAAAGCGGACCGCAGTGGCTTGGGTGCTGCAAGTGGTAGAACCGGGAATTGGTGGAGCCATTCCTTGGAAGAAGCAGCACAAAGACCAGTGCTGTGGGCAATCCCACACAACGGATTCTGGGTGTCACCTCGAGGCTTCGAGGAACCAGAATGGCCTGCTCCGCAAAGGGAAGGTCTTGGGAATGGAGCCACCCTGTTCTCAGCCCAGATGGGAGAGCACTGGAAAGGGTGACTCTTCCTGGTTGGTGGCTGACGTCTTGGGAGTAGCAAACCACAGCAGAAACTCGGTCCTGCAGAGCGTCCTTTGCCAAATGGCTTTGTGGTTTTTTTCCATCACAACGCAGGGGCTTTCTAAAGCTTGTGTGTGCAAAGAGTGAGCAAGTCCCTCTGGGGGTGTTGGGGATTTCTTTGGCGGAAGCCTTCTGATTCTGGGCTTCCTCCTCAGCCTGAGGTATGGCCGTGGACTCCTCCGTCGACCGTCTCAGAAGCGGGGGAGAGACCGGCACGAACACCCGTAGCGGCTGCACTGCCCGCCTGGGACGACCCCGCCGCCCTGCGTGACCATCATTCGGACGTGCACCACCAGCTGCCTTCGGGTCTCTAGCACGATGAGGACCAACTGGTTGAGGAACAGAAGCTTTATCCTTGCCAGGTAGAGGGCTGTGAGCAGATGTACGGCCGAGGGTGGTGGGGGAGCTGGATGGAACCCCCGCAAGGACTGCCGGACCAGCATGGGCACGTCCCACAGGCGCCGAAGAGTCTTATTCAGCATATGGGATCCCCAGAGTTCCTGCTCAGATGGTCGGAGGTGCCTTGGCACGTAGTCCACTGTGCGGAGGGAGCTGACGTCATGTGAGCTGGCCTTAGAGGAACAGAAGCTTCCGCTTGGCACACTCCAGCATCCTGAGCAATAAATGCGTTCCTCGTAACCGCGAGGACGCCAGGCATCCTTCTCAGCCCTCTGCAGCCCGGAAAAGTGGGACGTCTTCTTCTGCTTGGTCTGCTCTGTCTCCATCCTCTTGGGAACCATGTAGAGGTGGTTTTGTATGTAGGGGCTCCATTTCCTAGACAGAGTGACCGGAAGATAGCTGATGGTGGGGCTGGGAGCACTGGCACTCCGTGGCACTGTGGCATGATGGGGGGGCTCAGGAGGGTCCGAAAGCCTGGAGCGTCCCATCCATGCAAAGACCGGTCCCGGGGACAGCAGTGGTTCGGTGCTGTCACGCTGACCTCTCTGGAAAAGGTCCTCTTCTGCATCATCGAAGAGGACTGTGCTGAGGTCTGTAAGGAAGGACAACATGAGCAAGCTCCCCATCCCCTGGAGGCAGCCTTTGGGCCTTCCAGAAGCCAGAGAGCTCCCTTCTGCAGGAAGAAACCACGTGCCTGTTCCCTTCCGGCTCTGCAAGTCCAGAAAGGGGCATTTTCCAGCATTGGAGAGGGGAAGTCGCGTCTTTGGGAATCTGGGGAAGCGGCCTTGGGGAGAAGCATCAAGCAGGAGAGTCAAGGGAGGACTGGGCTCCTGCCAGGAATTAGGATTCACCGATTCCTCCTCCACAGCAGGCGTGTCCCTGCCACACGCCTCCGCAGGTCAGGTGAAGACCCAGCGGCTGCATTGTGGAACGTGCTAAGCACGGTCAGAGGTAGCTTGGCTTGGTTGCTTAGTGGTTGAAGACTTTGAAGGAACTCAGCCCTCAGCCATTCTGGGCTGGAAAATGGAGTATATCCACAAGCAAGCGATACATGTTGTCCAAAGACAGCCTTCAGCCTGCATCACAGCCCTGTCCTACTTAGACTGTGTTCCCACGGCTACACTTGCCCACTGCAGGAAAGGATCTCGCCCTTAACCTTGCTGAACATCTTTGGGGCATAAAGCGCATGAACCTGGCTGGTTACTCTGCGCTTCAGGGATTTAGTCTGGGCACCCGGGTGGGCTGTAGGGAGCCAGCCGTGGGACCCCCCAGGAGCTGGGATAAGGAGTAAAAGGGGAGAGGAAGAGCCCTTCCTGTGGCTGGCGGGGCCGGCCACGGGGGCACGGGGGGGGGGTGTGCCTTCACGTTACCTTCTACGATTCCCATGATGTCCTCTTCCTGGTCTCGGAGGTTGGGGGGACCCTGCTGGGAAGAGAGGGCAGAGGGAGTTACTTGACGGGCAGAGGCTCCTCGGCCTCCGGGCTGCAGATGTGCCTTCCAGAGAGACCCTGCATCTGCCCCATTTGACTTTTTCACCCCTTGTTGAAAAATGGGAGTAGAATGTTGAAGTTGAAAGCAGTATATCAAAAGTGCCTCTGTAGTCTCCCTTTCACATACATGATCTTTTCAATAAAATTGATCAAAATAGATATAATTTAGAGGGTTTTTTCTTTTTCTTTTCTTTTTCAGTTTTAATCACTCTGCTGCTTTCTCAAGTAGGTCCTGCCTTTACTCCCCAGGGCTGGAAAAGCCATCCATGCTGCCGTGCCCAGCCCAAGCTGTCAGTGTTTTATTTTTATTTTAAAAGTGATATTCCCCCCTTCCCGCTTTGGGTTACTTTGGATTAGATCTTTTGTGGTTTAGCCTATTGTGCAGAACCAATCCCTTTATTGACCTGAAGGTTCAGTGCATTGGGCCAAGGCAGAAAACCGGTTAATTCGGTGGCTACATTAAGGGTGTTGCTAGAATGTGCTGAAAGAGAAGACTCTGACTGTAGCCACCGAATTCAGATTGACCACAGTTATATTTTTCTCCTGACCCTGCCTGCCTTTCTGTCTTCTCCGTGTCAACCGCTTGGAGCACAGGCCCTGGTGGCCAAGCGTAGCCATTTGCTCAGAAGACCTGCGCAAACCTGGTTTCAAGCAAAGAATCCAGCAGGAGGCAGTTGAAACATTCCTAGCACTTTGCTTAGGAACAAAAGTGACCTTTGATGGGGAGACCACGAGACTGAAGTTTTGCAGCCTCCTCCTCCCCGAGAGCTCTTCAGGAAGGTGGCCCTCGGAGCACAGGACGGCTTGTCTTTGCTCCCCACCCCTTTTGGCACCTCCCAATCGGCCTCTGTGCTCAGCAAGACGGCCTGTGCAGGGACCTCCCAAACCCTTGGATGCCCTCCGCTCCCGGCCCAGAGCAGAGCTGGGGGGCATTACCCACGGCAGGAATCGGGCATTCCTGGGGTGGGGGGGGAGGAGCCATTTGGGATCGCTCGTCTGTGAGTCGAAGGTCCAGTTTGGGACTGCCGCTGCTGAGACCCTTGTGGAAAATCACAGATGCTGACAGGTTTCTTGTGGGGCCAATGACATCCTTCAAGACCGGGAGAAGGGATCAGGGGGTCAAACGGTTCAAGAACAACTGTTCTAGGGTGTCCACAGGGCATGGTCAAATGTATAAAGATGGCAGCCATGTCTCGTGATTTCTTTTGTCACACCCTGTGGACAGCCCTGGTTGAATCCTTGGGGAGAACCACCGCCCCCAGCCCACCAGCCAGTGATCCACCCACCTGCTGGGCTCCAGACCACCTTCGGGACCTGGCTTGGCTCCTCCTCCGAGGTTGGAGGCGCTCCAGGTCAGCAGAGCATTGGCCATTGAAGACCTTCCTGGTTAGGAACAGGACAAAGGCCAGGATGGCCATGGCCAGGAGGAGGAAGCCAGGCTCCCAGGAGCAGCCAAAGCTGAAATCCATTTCACTTGCACAAAGGAAATCCACGTATGGATTTCAGGCTGTCTCTTGATTGCCACCCAAAGAGCTGAACCTCTCAGGGCAGGTCACAAAATGACCCAGGCCTGCTAAGTTGTCCCCTGATGTCTGCCGATGCCCAGGGCGTGTCATAGAGCAGCTGGGCTAGGTCCCCACCTGCAGACAATGCCCCCAAGTGCCCCCTGGGGAAACCAAAAATGGTGAAGCTGCTCATTCACTTAGCCTATTTTCTCGTTCACCAGCTATCCAAGGAAGGAACCTAGAGTTGGTTTACCAGCAAGTTCTAGCTTCCCCTGAGCTAGAGGAAGATCCAAACTTAATTCTGGTGGCAGATTAGGTTACCTCTAAAACTACCCAGGATTGATGTAATTTGCAGGCACGATCTAGAATTCCGAATGAGGTTATTTTGGGCAGAATAGCCGAGAAGATGGGTAGCTCAAGTTTGCAATGCTGGGAACACCAAGATCCCACTATTTCAGGGGTCGCCAATTATGCCCTCAAACCCTGTCCTAACCTTTCATCAGGATTTAACATTTTTATCCTGCTTTTCAGAACAAAACCCTTCCCAAAGCAGATTCAACTTAATTAAAAATGCTAAATGCTTACACCCAAATCCTAAAACAAACAAAGCAGAACTCCAATATCTAAGTCATTCTAATAAGAAACAAGTGAAATCCCCAGTGCTGGCCTGTCTCAGGAGAAGCAACTGAGTATCTTAAAATACCTTGTAAATGAATAAATTTAGTCCCGCCAGGGGGTGGGGGGGTGGCTGGGGGTGGGACTTCATTCAGAGCCAGCTGGCCCAGTTCATGAAAATCAACCAAATGTCCAAAAGGGATCAATATATCTTGATTTAAAGATTGGGGGGGGGTGAGGAAAGGAGGAAGGGGGACGACTATTTGAAACCTGGGGTATTCAAGGGGGGGAACTATTTGAAACCTGGGGTATGCCAGGGACAGAAAAGCCTCTGGTTCACAGGGGCCGAGTTCTTACCACAAGGTCTTAAAAAAACGTCCCAGGGAAGTTACAGACCCACCATTGGCACGCATTCTCCAGGCTAACCTGGGTAGTTTAACCTTGATTGGGTTGCTCTACTCTGCAGGAGTAAGACGCGAGTGGAAGCTTTGTCTTCCCTTCGCAGCGCTACGAGAGCGGAAGATGTGACAGGCGACTTCCATAGCACCTTCTCTCTGGGCCAGTCGTGCTCCAGTTTGTACAAGTGGAGATGGATCTGCCATTCCTGAACGGTGAATCCTGATGGGGTGAAATTATGCTTCCCGGCCTTTGATCCAACACGTGGCGACCGTGGTGTAAAATCACCCTGCAGTAAATCCTGTGTTTGGACCTCTTCTTTCTACACGGGGAGTATGTTTATTCTACATCCTATTCTAGGTCGTGTCAGGCTTTGGGAAGGGTCTTGACCAAAAAAGAGTGATTTCTTGAGGTCTTGGGAGTCTGACTGGGTGATCACCTTCCTCTCTGGGTGAAAAAGACCTTCAGTTTCCCTACCGATTAAATCTTGCCTTGGGCCTCTGCCATTCCCTTCCGAGGTGACAAGGGGAAGGATCTGAAAAGGCGAAGCGATGGCTGGGTTTGCTTTTATGAAGAGGCAGGGCAATCATTTGCTGCCTGCCGCGGCTAAAACAGCAGCGGCAGACAGCGCTACGATCCCCCCAAAGGGGGCGTGGCACGCATTGCAGCGTACGGGAGTCCCGCCCCAAAGATGAAAACAAGAAGAGGGGGACTCCCGAAGAGCGGAGAAGAGGCCCCGGGGAGCCGTGTTTCGGAGGTCGGTGCCGGAAGAAGGGCGGGCGGGCCGGCTTCCCCCGCTCAGGAGGAAAAAGCGCGCTTGCCCTGCGGCGGCGGCGAGGGCCAAAACTCCTCCAGCGCGCTTCGTGATTCCGCTCCTCCCCCCTCCCTCCCTCCGCAGGTTCTGAGCGGGAGAGCGGGAGGGAGAGAGGCGCGCGCGGGGATGCCAGGGAGGGGCTGGCGCGTTGCCATGGCAGCCCGCGGCGGGGTCCCGGATGCAGGTCTTGCGTCGTCGCCTTCTTAAGGCTTCCCGGCGGCCGGCTGTCAGCGGAGGGGTCGGTGTAGCGTAGCGGGTCCGGGCTCGTTCTGCGCGGTGGCGCAGGACGAAGGCAAGCGCACCGCGATCGAGCCCCGGGCGCTCCCTCCTCAGGGCAGCCGTGCGAGGCACGGCTGCGGATGATGGCCTGTGGAGTTAACAGGGAGTTGTAGCTCCCTGAGTCTTTTTCTGAGCCCACCTCGCTGGGGTGTTGTGATGGGAGCCTTGAGCTGCTGCAGAAAAGCGGGGATCCCAAGGAAAAAGGATTAATTTAGGATGGCCCTTTATATGGCTGCTCTAGCCCATCTTGTGGTTGCACTTCTGGCTAGGAAAAGTGCGAGAAAAACCGAATCAGAATAAGAATAATAACAGCTATTATTACACCACTTCTTCTTCTTCTCCTTCGCTCCCGTGACTTACATGAACTTAAATTAAGAACTTTTTAATATCTCCCTCTTGGATTGTAGGTTTATTTTTATATTTCAGTATACTGTTTTTATTGTATTTTAACCTGTGTTTATCTTCGTTTTATTTGCTCCTTGAGTGAGATGGGCAGTGACAAAATTGGAAATAGAAATAAATCCATAAAATGATAATGATGATAATAGTTCATGGCCTCTGTGACTTACATGAATTTAAACGAAGAACATTTTAATATCCCCATCTTGGATGTTATATTTATATTTCAGGATTCTGTTTCTATTGTATTTTAGCCTTCATTTGTGTAGTTAGTTAGTTTCCCTTCTGCCGTTATTATTTTTATACCTAACTCAAGGTGGCAAAGGTACCTAATACTCCTTCCTCCTCCTGTTTTCCCCACAACCACAACCCTGGGGGGTGAGTTTGGCTGAGAGAGAGTGACTGGCCCAGTCACGATTGATTGACTGATTGATTGATTGATTGATTGATTAAAGGCTGCCCCATGGGGCAGTCTAAGCCAATCTTGTCATGATTGTGATGAGAAAAATGTCCTCCCGAGGTGGCCCGTCCAGGCCCTGGCCAAAGCCACAGCCCCGCAGGGAACTCGGCCCATGGGAGCAGGAAAGGCAAACAGCAGGGGGCCTGAGCACACAGCGCCTCCTCTCTGCAGCCCGGGGGAATTACACCTCGCTCAGGTTCCGAGGAGGCGGGAACACCGTAGCACAGCAACAGCCAAGCTCCAGCGTATAACTGGCTGGCGGGGAAATCCACAGGGTGGCCTTCCAACCAGCATGCGCTGTACCTGCTCTTGGGAAAGAAACCCACCTCTGTTCCAGCCACTGCCTGGGTCTTTTCATTCCCGGCTCGGGACGACCCCTCGGTAAGTTTTCCTGTATGAAACAAGATTGGTAACGGTTCGGGTGCTATGGGAAACGCCAGGATCTCTCTTCTGCTAGATTGGCAAAAGGCAAAAGCTGTGCGCTCCGAGAACTGTAAAACGTAAGCTTTAGTTTTGATCGCAGTCTTCGTAACGTAGAAGGCGGCGGGATAAATCCTGGACCAATGCTGTCCAAGGTGGGTGGTCTCGGTCATTTGAAGTTATCTCCGGAATGGCAGGCAATATCAACGCAGCTGCTGGACCGCCACAGTCACCACCTTGTGGTTGGGGCCGAGCCGTTGAACGCATCCGCTTTGGGGCGCCGTAGGCGGGACTTGATGGGGCGGGATTCCTTTTATCGTCTCATTTTGTGGGCTGAACACAAGGGATAAACGCTCTTGCAATCTCGTGCTTCTTTATGCTAAACTCGTGTATTCCGAGCTGTGTTCGAAACAGACCCCGTTGGCAGATGCTGGGAAAGCCTTTAGCCCAGGAGAGGTCAAAAAAGTCACACACCAAGCTTTTCTATAAAAATAATTTATTTACCGGAAGCAAAACAAAAGCAAAACATATTTAAAGGACTTAGCTCCCCTTTGGAGCAAGCCTTGCTTGGCTACATTGCCGGCAGAGAAAAAAAAGAGGAAGTGAGAAGTCTGGGCAGGTCCTCCTCCCCCCAGGCGATTTGCATTAACCACGTGAAGGAGTCAATCAAATACAACCTCTTCACCCAGGCCAAAATGATTAGGTACAATAGCAGTCTTAATCGTTAGTAGGAAAACCTCAACAGACCCATAGAGTAAAACCCCAAATAACCTCAGAGTTATTCCGAGCTGCTGTGTCTGAGAAAGCTCCCTCCTGGAGAAATCAGCCCGTTTTCGCCCGCCGCTCCCCAAAAATTGACCGAATATTGGCACCTCTCCACAAACATTCCTTAATCCGTCTGTCCCCATTGGAACCGGGCGGTTTTGGGCGTGGCAATTCTGGCCTATCGGGAGGAATGCCAGGTTAGGACAAGGCTGATCCAAGCCGTGCGCAAGTATTTCACGAGCGTTGTTTTGGCTCCAAGTGTGGAGGAGACGGGAGAGCACGCGCTAGCCCGCTACGAAGCAGAGCTTCCCTTAGACGGACTGCCTTCAGGGGGCGTTTGTAATGCGTTCCTCGGAAGGCACTTAAAGTCTCCTTGTGCCTTCCTGGTCAATTTGGATGAATGGATACCGCGAGAAACAAGACGGGATGCGCTTCGTCTTTGACCTCGGTGTTTCTCCACCTCAGCAACCATAAGATGGGGGGACTTGAACTCCCTGGATTCTCCAGCCAGCCGTTCCCCATGCTGGCTGGGCAATGCTGGGAGTTGAAGTCCCCCCATCTTAAGGTTGCTGAGGTGGAGAAACACTCGTTGATACCATGCACATTCTTTTAATCGCTCCCATTAGACCTGGAGCCCCAAAAGCAAGCTTGCAAAAGAACCAGAACTTCCAGTCAGCTTGCCTGCCAACCACTCTCTGTGGCATCTGGATGGTCTGAAGCGTTGGGGCAGCAGGAAAGGGGAGAGTGGCGTCTGAAACTGAATTATAGACCCATTTCACTGTTGAATAACAACTCTAAAATATTTGCTTCAATATTGGCCGAAAGAATGAAGGAAATTCTACAGGACTTTATTCATCATGCTTTGATATTGCAAGAGCCTTTGGATAATGTAGAACATCTCATGAAGAATTCGAGAGAGTTTGTGTCATTGGCAGGGCTGGAAGTAAAGAAACAAAAAACAAAGATGCTGCCCCAAAATATGACTTTGTCCAACCAAGAATTGCTGATGAGTAAGACTGGTCTAAGACTGAGAGAAAGGTTCGATATTTGGGGGTGATTTTATCAACTGAGAAGAGTATGTCGTTTCAGAATAACGACGTTACAATTCGGAATGATGTGAAAGAAGACTTGTTAAGATGGGAAAAACTACAATAGTCTCTTACGGGGAGAATTTCTGTGATTAAGATGAATGTTTTGCCTAGGATGTTGCCTCTTTTTCAGATTATACCGATTTTGTCAACAGATTTACCATTTAAACAATGGCAGGCTGTCTCTGAGTTCATTTGGCAAGGCAAGAAACCAAGAATTAAATATAAATTGTTACAAGATGCCAAAGAATGAGGAAGTCTGGGTGTACACAAACACACAGACACACACACACACAAACAGAGCGGAAGATGAGTACATGACAAGAGAAAGGCAACTACATACACGCAGTCCACACGACTGAACACAAAAGTCCTGAGGGGATACAGTAGCGGCCTCATCACTGGATGGGTTTACCTGATGTAAGGTTGTATTTTTATGCTTCTTGTCTGCTTTGGATGAAGGAGTGGATGCCCTTGAAGAATACTTTGGAAAATAATAAAGTTCTTTGGGAAAAAAAGAGCCACCAAGAAGGAAACCACCCTCCCACCTAAACTGGCAGGGCAGCTGCTGTATAGACACAGACGGGACATCCGACACAATTTCGCATTTAAAGGCACTCCTCGCTTAATGGTCATTCGTTTAGTGACAGTTTGGACTTAAGACGGTGCTGGAGAAAAAGACTTGTGGCTGGTCCTCACACTTACGGCTGCCGCAGCAGCCCCACACTCACGTCACTACGATTTGGGCGCTCGGCAACTGGTTCCCATCTACCGCCCTTGCGGCATCCACATCTCTCTCTCTCCCAGGTCCTGACTTTCAACGTTGCCAAGCCTTGATCCTTACGGTGGGCTCATCTCCTTCGGCTTGGCTCTTCCAAACGTGGCTTTTCAGACTCCCTTGCCTGCTACTTGAAGGTCGGGCCTTACTTTCCAAACACTTTTCCGTGCTGCCAAGAAGCCATTCTTGGATTTTTGACTTCCCTTTCCTCCTGCCCGATTCCGGCTCTTGGCTGTTCCGTGTTTGGTTGCCCGACTTCTGCTCTTGCCTGTGCGATGTTGGGCTGCTCAGTTTCACCTCCTTCCTGACCGAAGTTGGGCTGCTCCAGGTGTCTCTGCAGGACGCCCACTCTCGGCTGGGCGTGTGGCTCAGCGGCCCTTGGGCCCCTCTGCAGGGCCGTCCCAGGTTGTCTTTCCGCTCCCGGCTCTGCGACCACAGCTGGAGCCCAGACTTCATGCCGAGTGTCTTTCCTGGAATTGAGCCTCTGACAGAAACGGTCTCATCCGGGCCCTTGTGGGGTTGGCGAGTCTGGCTCGTGCCAGGGCAACAGGCTCCCGGGGTGAGCTCGCCCCTCCTGGTCTCCCGGAGCGGTTGTGTCCCCCTCAGAGACAGGTCCCCAGGGCAGTCATTTCTCGCCCCCCCTCAGGCGTCCCCCATTCTCTCACCCCCAGACGGGAGTGGCGGGAGACAGAGGACGGGCCACCATCCACCAGAATGGGGGCGGACGGTGGGACCGGAGCCACTGGCCGAGTTCCTTTCCTCTCCTGATGCGTGGCTCCCTCCTCCGGGTCCCTGTAGCCCAGGACTCGGGGGGCACGACGTGACTGCTGTCCCGCAAGGGGAGGGGCACTTCTGGCACTTTCCCCCCAGCGGTGTCACTTCTGGACCCCGGACGCACCAACTTCGATGTCTCCGGGATCCCCTTTGGCAAACCCCGCTGCTGACATAGCTTCACCTTCTGCGGGTGGATCTCAAATTTACTCTGGATGTCCCTGGGCAAAAAGAAGAGGTCCTCCTTCAAGATGTTGACCCAAATCTTAGCTTTTTGGTTAGGAGGCAGCTGGGGATGGGGGTGCGGCAGGAAGGCTTTTAGGGATTTTTCAACGAGAGCCAGGAGCCCCTCCCTCCCATGTTGCATCTCTTCTTTCAGATACGAACTTCCACCTCGAGCCACTCGCGCTGGAGAAGGAAAGGGGGACTCACCTCTTTGGGTTCAGAGGCTGCCCTGGGGACCTGAGAGGCTGAGGAGGGGACTCGGGGGCCATCACGCCACAGACGCACCCGTAGCGCATGCCCAACCCCCAGAGAGAGGGCAAATGGTGCCCAACGATGGACGGCTCGAGGTGGTTCACATCTCCCGCGCAAGCCAAAGGTGAGAAACCGCTGCATCGATGAAGGGATTTCTGGCTTTTCCCACAGGTGAAGCTCCACGAGCGTCTGACCAGCAGTGGGGTGGCTCCCAGCTGAACCTCCAGAGATCTCTTAGCCAGCTGGCATTTCACATTCTCTACCCCCATCTCTGGGATGGCCCTTTTCTGCATCTTGAACTCCAGCTTTTGCCTTGTTTCTCGACCAAAGAAGCAGAATTTAATCTGGTGAATGTTTACACTCCTGTGCCCCCCCCCCCGGCCTTTGGTGTTTGAGTCGGGGGACCTTCATGAGAATGCAGGAAAGGGAACGCTGCCCCAGGCCTGGCAGCCCCCAGTTGTGCTGCAACTGCTTCCTTTTAAGGTGCCGCTGCAACTCCGCCTGGATCTCCTTTGAAAGGAACAGGGTGCATCTTGCGACAAAGCGGACCGCAGTGGCTTGGGTGCTGCAAGTGGTAGAACCGGGAATTGGTGGAGCCATTCCTTGGAAGAAGCAGCACAAAGACCAGTGCTGTGGGCAATCCCACACAACGGATTCTGGGTGTCACCTCGAGGCTTCGAGGAACCAGAATGGCCTGCTCCGCAAAGGGAAGGTCTTGGGAATGGAGCCACCCTGTTCTCAGCCCAGATGGGAGAGCACTGGAAAGGGTGACTCTTCCTGGTTGGTGGCTGACGTCTTGGGAGTAGCAAACCACAGCAGAAACTCGGTCCTGCAGAGCGTCCTTTGCCAAATGGCTTTGTGGTTTTTTCCCATCACAACGCAGGGGCTTTCTAAAGCTTGTGTGTGCAAAGAGTGAGCAAGTCCCTCTGGGGGTGTTGGGGATTTCTTTGGCGGAAGCCTTCTGATTCTGGGCTTCCTCCTCAGCCTGAGGTATGGCCGTGGACTCCTCCGTCGACCGTCTCAGAAGCGGGGGAGAGACCGGCACGAACACCCGTAGCGGCTGCACTGCCCGCCTGGGACGACCCCGCCGCCCTGCGTGACCATCATTCGGACGTGCACCACCAGCTGCCTTCGGGTCTCTAGCACGATGAGGACCAACTGGTTGAGGAAGAGAAGCTTTATCCTTGCCAGGTAGAGGGCTGTGAGCAGATGTACGGCCGAGGGTGGTGGGGGAGCTGGATGGAACCCCCGCAAGGACTGCCGGACCAGCATGGGCACGTCCCACAGGCGCCGAAGAGTCTTATTCAGCATATGGGATCCCCAGAGTTCCTGCTCAGATGGTCGGAGGTGCCTTGGCACGTAGTCCACTGTGCGGAGGGAGCTGACGTCATGTGAGCTGGCCTTAGAGGAACAGAAGCTTCCGCTTGGCACACTCCAGCATCCTGAGCAATAAATGCGTTCCTCGTAACCGCGAGGACGCCAGGCATCCTTCTCAGCCCTCTGCAGCCCGGAAAAGTGGGACGTCTTCTTCTGCTTGGTCTGCTCTGTCTCCATCCTCTTGGGAACCATGTAGAGGTGGTTTTGTATGTAGGGGCTCCATTTCCTAGACAGAGTGACCGGAAGATAGCTGATGGTGGGGCTGGGAGCACTGGCACTCCGTGGCACTGTGGCATGATGGGGGGGCTCAGGAGGGTCCGAAAGCCTGGAGCGTCCCATCCATGCAAAGACCGGTCCCGGGGACAGCAGTGGTTCGGTGCTGTCACGCTGACCTCTCTGGAAAAGGTCCTCTTCTGCATCATCGAAGAGGACTGTGCTGAGGTCTGTAAGGAAGGACAACATGAGCAAGCTCCCCATCCCCTGGAGGCAGCCTTTGGGCCTTCCAGAAGCCAGAGAGCTCCCTTCTGCAGGAAGAAACCACGTGCCTGTTCCCTTCCGGCTCTGCAAGTCCAGAAAGGGGCATTTTCCAGCATTGGAGAGGGGAAGTCGCGTCTTTGGGAATCTGGGGAAGCGGCCTTGGGGAGAAGCATCAAGCAGGAGAGTCAAGGGAGGACTGGGCTCCTGCCAGGAATTAGGATTCACCGATTCCTCCTCCACAGCAGGCGTGTCCCTGCCACACGCCTCCGCAGGTCAGGTGAAGACCCAGCGGCTGCATTGTGGAACGTGCTAAGCACGGTCAGAGGTAGCTTGGCTTGGTTGCTTAGTGGTTGAAGACTTTGAAGGAACTCAGCCCTCAGCCATTCTGGGCTGGAAAATGGAGTATATCCACAAGCAAGCGATACATGTTGTCCAAAGACAGCCTTCAGCCTGCATCACAGCCCTGTCCTACTTAGACTGTGTTCCCACGGCTACACTTGCCCACTGCAGGAAAGGATCTCGCCCTTAACCTTGCTGAACATCTTTGGGGCATAAAGCGCATGAACCTGGCTGGTTACTCTGCGCTTCAGGGATTTAGTCTGGGCACCCGGGTGGGCTGTAGGGAGCCAGCCGTGGGACCCCCCAGGAGCTGGGATAAGGAGTAAAAGGGGAGAGGAAGAGCCCTTCCTGTGGCTGGCGGGGCCGGCCACGGGGGCACGGGGGGGGGGTGTGCCTTCACGTTACCTTCTACGATTCCCATGATGTCCTCTTCCTGGTCTCGGAGGTTGGGGGGACCCTGCTGGGAAGAGAGGGCAGAGGGAGTTACTTGACGGGCAGAGGCTCCTCGGCCTCCGGGCTGCAGATGTGCCTTCCAGAGAGACCCTGCATCTGCCCCATTTGACTTTTTCACCCCTTGTTGAAAAATGGGAGTAGAATGTTGAAGTTGAAAGCAGTATATCAAAAGTGCCTCTGTAGTCTCCCTTTCACATACATGATCTTTTCAATAAAATTGATCAAAATAGATATAATTTAGAGGGTTTTTTCTTTTTCTTTTCTTTTCCAGTTTTAATCACTCTGCTGCTTTCTCAAGTAGGTCCTGCCTTTACTCCCCAGGGCTGGAAAAGCCATCCATGCTGCCGTGCCCAGCCCAAGCTGTCAGTGTTTTATTTTTATTTTAAAAGTGATATTCCCCCCTTCCCGCTTTGGGTTACTTTGGATTAGATCTTTTGTGGTTTAGCCTATTGTGCAGAACCAATCCCTTTATTGACCTGAAGGTTCAGTGCATTGGGCCAAGGCAGAAAACCGGTTAATTCGGTGGCTACATTAAGGGTGTTGCTAGAATGTGCTGAAAGAGAAGACTCTGACTGTAGCCACCGAATTCAGATTGACCACAGTTATATTTTTCTCCTGACCCTGCCTGCCTTTCTGTCTTCTCCGTGTCAACCGCTTGGAGCACAGGCCCTGGTGGCCAAGCGTAGCCATTTGCTCAGAAGACCTGCGCAAACCTGGTTTCAAGCAAAGAATCCAGCAGGAGGCAGTTGAAACATTCCTAGCACTTTGCTTAGGAACAAAAGTGACCTTTGATGGGGAGACCACGAGACTGAAGTTTTGCAGCCTCCTCCTCCCCGAGAGCTCTTCAGGAAGGTGGCCCTCGGAGCACAGGACGGCTTGTCTTTGCTCCCCACCCCTTTTGGCACCTCCCAATCGGCCTCTGTGCTCAGCAAGACGGCCTGTGCAGGGACCTCCCAAACCCTTGGATGCCCTCCGCTCCCGGCCCAGAGCAGAGCTGGGGGGCATTACCCACGGCAGGAATCGGGCATTCCTGGGGTGGGGGGGGAGGAGCCATTTGGGATCGCTCGTCTGTGAGTCGAAGGTCCAGTTTGGGACTGCCGCTGCTGAGACCCTTGTGGAAAATCACAGATGCTGACAGGTTTCTTGTGGGGCCAATGACATCCTTCAAGACCGGGAGAAGGGATCAGGGGGTCAAACGGTTCAAGAACAACTGTTCTAGGGTGTCCACAGGGCATGGTCAAATGTATAAAGATGGCAGCCATGTCTCGTGATTTCTTTTGTCACACCCTGTGGACAGCCCTGGTTGAATCCTTGGGGAGAACCACCGCCCCCAGCCCACCAGCCAGTGATCCACCCACCTGCTGGGCTCCAGACCACCTTCGGGACCTGGCTTGGCTCCTCCTCCGAGGTTGGAGGCGCTCCAGGTCAGCAGAGCATTGGCCATTGAAGACCTTCCTGGTTAGGAACAGGACAAAGGCCAGGATGGCCATGGCCAGGAGGAGGAAGCCAGGCTCCCAGGAGCAGCCAAAGCTGAAATCCATTTCACTTGCACAAAGGAAATCCACGTATGGATTTCAGGCTGTCTCTTGATTGCCACCCAAAGAGCTGAACCTCTCAGGGCAGGTCACAAAATGACCCAGGCCTGCTAAGTTGTCCCCTGATGTCTGCCGATGCCCAGGGCGTGTCATAGAGCAGCTGGGCTAGGTCCCCACCTGCAGACAATGCCCCCAAGTGCCCCCTGGGGAAACCAAAAATGGTGAAGCTGCTCATTCACTTAGCCTATTTTCTCGTTCACCAGCTATCCAAGGAAGGAACCTAGAGTTGGTTTACCAGCAAGTTCTAGCTTCCCCTGAGCTAGAGGAAGATCCAAACTTAATTCTGGTGGCAGATTAGGTTACCTCTAGAACTACCCAGGATTGATGTAATTTGCAGGCACGATCTAGAATTCCGAATGAGGTTATTTTGGGCAGAATAGCCGAGAAGATGGGTAGCTCAAGTTTGCAATGCTGGGAACACCAAGATCCCACTATTTCAGGGGTCGCCAATTATGCCCTCAAACCCTGTCCTAACCTTTCATCAGGATTTAACATTTTTATCCTGCTTTTCAGAACAAAACCCTTCCCAAAGCAGATTCAACTTAATTAAAAATGCTAAATGCTTACACCCAAATCCTAAAACAAACAAAGCAGAACTCCAATATCTAAGTCATTCTAATAAGAAACAAGTGAAATCCCCAGTGCTGGCCTGTCTCAGGAGAAGCAACTGAGTATCTTAAAATACCTTGTAAATGAATAAATTTAGTCCCGCCAGGGGGTGGGGGGGTGGCTGGGGGTGGGACTTCATTCAGAGCCAGCTGGCCCAGTTCATGAAAATCAACCAAATGTCCAAAAGGGATCAATATATCTTGATTTAAAGATTGGGGGGGGGGGTGAGGAAAGGAGGAAGGGGGACGACTATTTGAAACCTGGGGTATTCAAGGGGGGGAACTATTTGAAACCTGGGGTATGCCAGGGACAGAAAAGCCTCTGGTTCACAGGGGCCGAGTTCTTACCACAAGGTCTTAAAAAAACGTCCCAGGGAAGTTACAGACCCACCATTGGCACGCATTCTCCAGGCTAACCTGGGTAGTTTAACCTTGATTGGGTTGCTCTACTCTGCAGGAGTAAGACGCGAGTGGAAGCTTTGTCTTCCCTTCGCAGCGCTACGAGAGCGGAAGATGTGACAGGCGACTTCCATAGCACCTTCTCTCTGGGCCAGTCGTGCTCCAGTTTGTACAAGTGGAGATGGATCTGCCATTCCTGAACGGTGAATCCTGATGGGGTGAAATTATGCTTCCCGGCCTTTGATCCAACACGTGGCGACCGTGGTGTAAAATCACCCTGCAGTAAATCCTGTGTTTGGACCTCTTCTTTCTACACGGGGAGTATGTTTATTCTACATCCTATTCTAGGTCGTGTCAGGCTTTGGGAAGGGTCTTGACCAAAAAAGAGTGATTTCTTGAGGTCTTGGGAGTCTGACTGGGTGATCACCTTCCTCTCTGGGTGAAAAAGACCTTCAGTTTCCCTACCGATTAAATCTTGCCTTGGGCCTCTGCCATTCCCTTCCGAGGTGACAAGGGGAAGGATCTGAAAAGGCGAAGCGATGGCTGGGTTTGCTTTTATGAAGAGGCAGGGCAATCATTTGCTGCCTGCCGCGGCTAAAACAGCAGCGGCAGACAGCGCTACGATCCCCCCAAAGGGGGCGTGGCACGCATTGCAGCGTACGGGAGTCCCGCCCCAAAGATGAAAACAAGAAGAGGGGGACTCCCGAAGAGCGGAGAAGAGGCCCCGGGGAGCCGTGTTTCGGAGGTCGGTGCCGGAAGAAGGGCGGGCGGGCGGGCGGGCGGGCCGGCTTCCCCCGCTCAGGAGGAAAAAGCGCGCTTGCCCTGCGGCGGCGGCGGCGAGGGCCAAAACTCCTCCAGCGCGCTTCGTGATTCCGCTCCTCCCCCCTCCCTCCGCAGGTTCCGAGCGGGAGAGCGGGAGGGAGAGAGGCGCGCGCGGGGATGCCAGGGAGGGGCTGGCGCGTTGCCATGGCAGCCCGCGGCGGGGTCCCGGATGCAGGTCTTGCGTCGTCGCCTTCTTAAGGCTTCCCGGCGGCCGGCTGTCAGCGGAGGGGTCGGTGTAGCGTAGCGGGTCCGGGCTCGTTCTGCGCGGTGGCGCAGGACGAAGGCAAGCGCACCGCGATCGAGCCCCGGGCGCTCCCTCCTCAGGGCAGCCGTGCGAGGCACGGCTGCGGATGATGGCCTGTGGAGTTAACAGGGAGTTGTAGCTCCCTGAGTCTTTTTCTGAGCCCACCTCGCTGGGGTGTTGTGATGGGAGCCTTGAGCTGCTGCAGAAAAGCGGGGATCCCAAGGAAAAAGGATTAATTTAGGATGGCCCTTTATATGGCTGCTCTAGCCCATCTTGTGGTTGCACTTCTGGCTAGGAAAAGTGCGAGAAAAACCGAATCAGAATAAGAATAATAACAGCTATTATTACACCACTTCTTCTTCTTCTCCTTCGCTCCCGTGACTTACATGAACTTAAATTAAGAACTTTTTAATATCTCCCTCTTGGATTGTAGGTTTATTTTTATATTTCAGTATACTGTTTTTATTGTATTTTAACCTGTGTTTATCTTCGTTTTATTTGCTCCTTGAGTGAGATGGGCAGTGACAAAATTGGAAATAGAAATAAATCCATAAAATGATAATGATGATAATAGTTCATGGCCTCTGTGACTTACATGAATTTAAACGAAGAACATTTTAATATCCCCATCTTGGATGTTATATTTATATTTCAGGATTCTGTTTCTATTGTATTTTAGCCTTCATTTGTGTAGTTAGTTAGTTTCCCTTCTGCCGTTATTATTTTTATACCTAACTCAAGGTGGCAAAGGTACCTAATACTCCTTCCTCCTCCTGTTTTCCCCACAACCACAACCCTGGGGGGTGAGTTTGGCTGAGAGAGAGTGACTGGCCCAGTCACGATTGATTGACTGATTGATTGATTGATTGATTGATTAAAGGCTGCCCCATGGGGCAGTCTAAGCCAATCTTGTCATGATTGTGATGAGAAAAATGTCCTCCCGAGGTGGCCCGTCCAGGCCCTGGCCAAAGCCACAGCCCCGCAGGGAACTCGGCCCATGGGAGCAGGAAAGGCAAACAGCAGGGGGCCTGAGCACACAGCGCCTCCTCTCTGCAGCCCGGGGGAATTACACCTCGCTCAGGTTCCGAGGAGGCGGGAACACCGTAGCACAGCAACAGCCAAGCTCCAGCGTATAACTGGCTGGCGGGGAAATCCACAGGGTGGCCTTCCAACCAGCATGCGCTGTACCTGCTCTTGGGAAAGAAACCCACCTCTGTTCCAGCCACTGCCTGGGTCTTTTCATTCCCGGCTCGGGACGACCCCTCGGTAAGTTTTCCTGTATGAAACAAGATTGGTAACGGTTCGGGTGCTATGGGAAACGCCAGGATCTCTCTTCTGCTAGATTGGCAAAAGGCAAAAGCTGTGCGCTCCGAGAACTGTAAAACGTAAGCTTTAGTTTTGATCGCAGTCTTCGTAACGTAGAAGGCGGCGGGATAAATCCTGGACCAATGCTGTCCAAGGTGGGTGGTCTTGGTCATTTGAAGTTATCTCCGGAATGGCAGGCAATATCAACGCAGCTGCTGGACCGCCACAGTCACCACCTTGTGGTTGGGGCCGAGCCGTTGAACGCATCCGCTTTGGGGCGCCGTAGGCGGGACTTGATGGGGCGGGATTCCTTTTATCGTCTCATTTTGTGGGCTGAACACAAGGGATAAACGCTCTTGCAATCTCGTGCTTCTTTATGCTAAACTCGTGTATTCCGAGCTGTGTTCGAAACAGACCCTGTTGGCAGATGCTGGGAAAGCCTTTAGCCCAGGAGAGGTCAAAAAAGTCACACACCAAGCTTTTCTATAAAAATAATTTATTTACCGGAAGCAAAACAAAAGCAAAACATATTTAAAGGACTTAGCTCCCCTTTGGAGCAAGCCTTGCTTGGCTACATTGCCGGCAGAGAAAAAAAAGAGGAAGTGAGAAGTCTGGGCAGGTCCTCCTCCCCCCAGGCGATTTGCATTAACCACGTGAAGGAGTCAATCAAATACAACCTCTTCACCCAGGCCAAAATGATTAGGTACAATAGCAGTCTTAATCGTTAGTAGGAAAACCTCAACAGACCCATAGAGTAAAACCCCAAATAACCTCAGAGTTATTCCGAGCTGCTGTGTCTGAGAAAGCTCCCTCCTGGAGAAATCAGCCCGTTTTCGCCCGCCGCTCCCCAAAAATTGACCGAATATTGGCACCTCTCCACAAACATTCCTTAATCCGTCTGTCCCCATTGGAACCGGGCGGTTTTGGGCGTGGCAATTCTGGCCTATCGGGAGGAATGCCAGGTTAGGACAAGGCTGATCCAAGCCGTGCGCAAGTATTTCACGAGCGTTGTTTTGGCTCCAAGTGTGGAGGAGACGGGAGAGCACGCGCTAGCCCGCTACGAAGCAGAGCTTCCCTTAGACGGACTGCCTTCAGGGGGCGTTTGTAATGCGTTCCTCGGAAGGCACTTAAAGTCTCCTTGTGCCTTCCTGGTCAATTTGGATGAATGGATACCGCGAGAAACAAGACGGGATGCGCTTCGTCTTTGACCTCGGTGTTTCTCCACCTCAGCAACCATAAGATGGGGGGACTTGAACTCCCTGGATTCTCCAGCCAGCCGTTCCCCATGCTGGCTGGGCAATGCTGGGAGTTGAAGTCCCCCCATCTTAAGGTTGCTGAGGTGGAGAAACACTCGTTGATACCATGCACATTCTTTTAATCGCTCCCATTAGACCTGGAGCCCCAAAAGCAAGCTTGCAAAAGAACCAGAACTTCCAGTCAGCTTGCCTGCCAACCACTCTCTGTGGCATCTGGATGGTCTGAAGCGTTGGGGCAGCAGGAAAGGGGAGAGTGGCGTCTGAAACTGAATTATAGACCCATTTCACTGTTGAATAACAACTCTAAAATATTTGCTTCAATATTGGCCGAAAGAATGAAGGAAATTCTACAGGACTTTATTCATCATGCTTTGATATTGCAAGAGCCTTTGGATAATGTAGAACATCTCATGAAGAATTCGAGAGAGTTTGTGTCATTGGCAGGGCTGGAAGTAAAGAAACAAAAAACAAAGATGCTGCCCCAAAATATGACTTTGTCCAACCAAGAATTGCTGATGAGTAAGACTGGTCTAAGACTGAGAGAAAGGTTCGATATTTGGGGGTGATTTTATCAACTGAGAAGAGTATGTCGTTTCAGAATAACGACGTTACAATTCGGAATGATGTGAAAGAAGACTTGTTAAGATGGGAAAAACTACAATAGTCTCTTACGGGGAGAATTTCTGTGATTAAGATGAATGTTTTGCCTAGGATGTTGCCTCTTTTTCAGATTATACCGATTTTGTCAACAGATTTACCATTTAAACAATGGCAGGCTGTCTCTGAGTTCATTTGGCAAGGCAAGAAACCAAGAATTAAATATAAATTGTTACAAGATGCCAAAGAATGAGGAAGTCTGGGTGTACACAAACACACAGACACACACACACACAAACAGAGCGGAAGATGAGTACATGACAAGAGAAAGGCAACTACATACACGCAGTCCACACGACTGAACACAAAAGTCCTGAGGGGATACAGTAGCGGCCTCATCACTGGATGGGTTTACCTGATGTAAGGTTGTATTTTTATGCTTCTTGTCTGCTTTGGATGAAGGAGTGGATGCCCTTGAAGAATACTTTGGAAAATAATAAAGTTCTTTGGGAAAAAAAGAGCCACCAAGAAGGAAACCACCCTCCCACCTAAACTGGCAGGGCAGCTGCTGTATAGACACAGACGGGACATCCGACACAATTTCGCATTTAAAGGCACTCCTCGCTTAATGGCCATTCGTTTAGTGACAGTTTGGACTTAAGACGGTGCTGGAGAAAAAGACTTGTGGCTGGTCCTCACACTTACGGCTGCCGCAGCAGCCCCACACTCACGTCACTACGATTTGGGCGCTCGGCAACTGGTTCCCATCTACCGCCCTTGCGGCATCCACATCTCTCTCTCTCCCGGGTCCTGACTTTCAACGTTGCCAAGCCTTGATCCTTACGGTGGGCTCATCTCCTTCGGCTTGGCTCTTCCAAACGTGGCTTTTCAGACTCCCTTGCCTGCTACTTGAAGGTCGGGCCTTACTTTCCAAACACTTTTCCGTGCTGCCAAGAAGCCATTCTTGGATTTTTGACTTCCCTTTCCTCCTGCCCGATTCCGGCTCTTGGCTGTTCCGTGTTTGGTTGCCCGACTTCTGCTCTTGCCTGTGCGATGTTGGGCTGCTCAGTTTCACCTCCTTCCTGACCGAAGTTGGGCTGCTCCAGGTGTCTCTGCAGGACGCCCACTCTCGGCTGGGCGTGTGGCTCAGCGGCCCTTGGGCCCCTCTGCAGGGCCGTCCCAGGTTGTCTTTCCGCTCCCGGCTCTGCGACCACAGCTGGAGCCCAGACTTCATGCCGAGTGTCTTTCCTGGAATTGAGCCTCTGACAGAAACGGTCTCATCCGGGCCCTTGTGGGGTTGGCGAGTCTGGCTCGTGCCAGGGCAACAGGCTCCCGGGGTGAGCTCGCCCCTCCTGGTCTCCCGGAGCGGTTGTGTCCCCCTCAGAGACAGGTCCCCAGGGCAGTCATTTCTCGCCCCCCCTCAGGCGTCCCCCATTCTCTCACCCCCAGACGGGAGTGGCGGGAGACAGAGGACGGGCCACCATCCACCAGAATGGGGGCGGACGGTGGGACCGGAGCCACTGGCCGAGTTCCTTTCCTCTCCTGATGCGTGGCTCCCTCCTCCGGGTCCCTGTAGCCCAGGACTCGGGGGGCACGACGTGACTGCTGTCCCGCAAGGGGAGGGGCACTTCTGGCACTTTCCCCCCAGCGGTGTCACTTCTGGACCCCGGACGCACCAACTTCGACGTCTCCGGGATCCCCTTTGGCAAACCCCGCTGCTGACATAGCTTCACCTTCTGCGGGTGGATCTCAAATTTACTCTGGATGTCCCTGGGCAAAAAGAAGAGGTCCTCCTTCAAGATGTTGACCCAAATCTTAGCTTTTTGGTTAGGAGGCAGCTGGGGATGGGGGTGCGGCAGGAAGGCTTTTAGGGATTTTTCAACGAGAGCCAGGAGCCCCTCCCCCCCATGTTGCATCTCTTCTTTCAGATACGAACTTCCACCTCGAGCCACTCGCGCTGGAGAAGGAAAGGGGGACTCGCCTCTTTGGGTTCAGAGGCTGCCCTGGGGACCTGAGAGGCTGAGGAGGGGACTCGGGGGCCATCACGCCACAGACGCACCCGTAGCGCATGCCCAACCCCCAGAGAGAGGGCAAATGGTGCCCAACGATGGACGGCTCGAGGTGGTTCACATCTCCCGCGCAAGCCAAAGGTGAGAAACCGCTGCATCGATGAAGGGATTTCTGGCTTTTCCCACAGGTGAAGCTCCACGAGCGTCTGACCAGCAGTGGGGTGGCTCCCAGCTGAACCTCCAGAGATCTCTTAGCCAGCTGGCATTTCACATTCTCTACCCCCATCTCTGGGGGATGGCCCTTTTCTGCATCTTGAACTCCAGCTTTTGCCTTGTTTCTCGACCAAAGAAGCAGAATTTAATCTGGTGAATGTTTACACTCCTGTGCCCCCCCCCGGCCTTTGGTGTTTGAGTCGGGGGACCTTCATGAGAATGCAGGAAAGGGAACGCTGCCCCAGGCCTGGCAGCCCCCAGTTGTGCTGCAACTGCTTCCTTTTAAGGTGCCGCTGCAACTCCGCCTGGATCTCCTTTGAAAGGAACAGGGTGCATCTTGCGACAAAGCAGACCGCAGCGGCTTGGGTGCTGCAAGTGGTAGAACCGGGAATTGGTGGAGCCATTCCTTGGAAGAAGCAGCACAAAGACCAGTGCTGTGGGCAATCCCACACAACGGATTCTGGGTGTCACCTCGAGGCTTCGAGGAACCAGAATGGCCTGCTCCGCAAAGGGAAGGTCTTGGGAATGGAGCCACCCTGTTCTCAGCCCAGATGGGAGAGCACTGGAAAGGGTGACTCTTCCTGGTTGGTGGCTGACGTCTTGGGAGTAGCAAACCACAGCAGAAACTCGGTCCTGCAGAGCGTCCTTTGCCAAATGGCTTTGTGGTTTTTTCCCATCACAACGCAGGGGCTTTCTAAAGCTTGTGTGTGCAAAGAGTGAGCAAGTCCCTCTGGGGGTGTTGGGGATTTCTTTGGCGGAAGCCTTCTGATTCTGGGCTTCCTCCTCAGCCTGAGGTATGGCCGTGGACTCCTCCGTCGACCGTCTCAGAAGCGGGGGAGAGACCGGCACGAACACCCGTAGCGGCTGCACTGCCCGTCTGGGACGACCCCGCCGCCCTGCGTGACCATCATTCGGACATGCACCACCAGCTGCCTTTGGGTCTCTAGCACGATGAGGACCAACTGGTTGAGGAACAGAAGCTTTATCCTTGCCAGGTAGAGGGCTGTGAGCAGATGTACGGCCGAGGGTGGTGGGGGAGCTGGATGGAACCCCCGCAAGGACTGCCGGACCAGCATGGGCACGTCCCACAGGCGCCGAAGAGTCTTATTCAGCATATGGGATCCCCAGAGTTCCTGCTCAGATGGTCGGAGGTGCCTTGGCACGTAGTCCACTGTGCGGAGGGAGCTGACGTCATGTGAGCTGGCCTTAGAGGAACAGAAGCTTCCGCTTGGCACACTCCAGCATCCTGAGCAATAAATGCGTTCCTCGTAACCGCGAGGACGCCAGGCATCCTTCTCAGCCCTCTGCAGCCCGGAAAAGTGGGACGTCTTCTTCTGCTTGGTCTGCTCTGTCTCCATCCTCTTGGGAACCATGTAGAGGTGGTTTTGTATGTAGGGGCTCCATTTCCTAGACAGAGTGACCGGAAGATAGCTGATGGTGGGGCTGGGAGCACTGGCACTCCGTGGCACTGTGGCATGATGGGGGGGCTCAGGAGGGTCCGAAAGCCTGGAGCATCCCATCCATGCAAAGACCGGTCCCGGGGACAGCAGCGGTTCGGTGCTGTCACGCTGACCTCTCTGGAAAAGGTCCTCTTCTGCGTCATCGAAGAGGACTGTGCTGAGGTCTGTAAGGAAGGACAACATGAGCAAGCTCCCCATCCCCTGGAGGCAGCCTTTGGGCCTTCCAGAAGCCAGAGAGCTCCCTTCTGCAGGAAGAAACCACGTGCCTGTTCCCTTCTGGCTCTGCAAGTCCAGAAAGGGGCATTTTCCAGCATTGGAGAGGGGAAGTCGCATCTTTGGGAATCTGGGGAAGCGGCCTTGGGGAGAAGCATCAAGCAGGAGAGTCAAGGGAGGACTGGGCTCCTGCCAGGAATTAGGATTCACCGATTCCTCCTCCACAGCAGGCGTGTCCCTGCCACACGCCTCCGCAGGTCAGGTGAAGACCCAGCGGCTGCATTGTGGAACGTGCTAAGCTTGGTTGCTTAGTGGTTGAAGACTTTGAAGGAACTCAGCCCTCAGCCATTCTGGGCTGGAAAATGGAGTATATCCACAAGCAAGCGATACATGTCCAAAGACAGCCTTCAGCCTGCATCACAGCCCTGTCCTACTTAGACTGTGTTCCCACGGCTACACTTGCCCACTGCCGGAAAGTATCTCGCCCTTAACCTTGCTGAACATCTTTGGGGCATAAAGCGCATGAACCTGGCTGGTTACTCTGCGCTTCAGGGATTTAGTCTGGGCGCCCGGGTGGGCTGTAGGGAGCCAGCCGTGGGACCCCCCAGGAGCTGGGATAAGGAGTAAAAGGGGAGAGGAAGAGCCCTTCCTGTGGCTGGCGGGGCCACGGGGGCACGGGGGGGGGGTGTGCCTTCACGTTACCTTCTACGATTCCCCTGATGTCCTCTTCCTGGTCTCGGAGGTTGGGGGGACCCTGCTGGGAAGAGAGGGCAGAGGGAGTTACTTGACGGGCAGAGGCTCCTCGGCCTCCGGGCTGCAGATGTGCCTTCCAGAGAGACCCTGCATCTGCCCCATTTGACCTTTTTCACCCCTTGTTGAAAAATGGGAGTAGAATGTTGAAGTTGAAAGCAGTATATCAAAAGTGCCTCTGTAGTCTCCCTTTCACATACATGATCTTTTCAATAAAATTGATCAAAATAGATATAATTTAGAGGGTTTTTTCTTTTTCTTTTCTTTTTCAGTTTTAATCACTCTGCTGCTTTCTCAAGTAGGTCCTGCCTTTACTCCCCAGGGCTGGAAAAGCCATCCATGCTGCCGTGCCCAGCCCACTTCAAAGCTGTCAGTGTTTTATTTTTATTTTAAAAGTGATATTCCCCCCTTCCCGCTTTGGGTTACTTTGGATTAGATCTTTTGTGGTTTAGCCTATTGTGCAGAACCAATCCCTTTATTGACCTGAAGGTTCAGTGCATTGGGCCAAGGCAGAAAACCGGTTAATTCGGTGGCTACATTAAGGGTGTTGCTAGAATGTGCTGAAAGAGAAGACTCTGACTGTAGCCACCGAATTCAGATTGACCACAGTTATATTTTTCTCCTGACCCTGCCTGCCTTTCTGTCTTCTCCGTGTCAACCGCTTGGAGCACAGGCCCTGGTGGCCAAGCGTAGCCATTTGCTCAGAAGACCTGCGCAAACCTGGTTTCAAGCAAAGAATCCAGCAGGAGGCAGTTGAAACATTCCTAGCACTTTGCTTAGGAACAAAAGTGACCTTTGATGGGGAGACCACGAGACTGAAGTTTTGCAGCCTCCTCCTCCCCGAGAGCTCTTCAGGAAGGTGGCCCTCGGAGCACAGGACGGCTTGTCTTTGCTCCCCACACCTTTAGGCACCTCCCAATCGGCCTCTGTGCTCAGCAAGACGGCCTGTGCAGGGACCTCCCAAACCCTTGGATGCCCTCCGCTCCCGTCCCGGAGCAGAGCTGGGGGGCATTACCCACGGCGGGAATCGGGCATTCCTGGGGTGGGGGGGGAGGAGCCATTTGGGATCGCTCGTCTGTGAGTCGAAGGTCCAGTTTGGGACTGCCGCTGCTGAGACCCTTGTGGAAAATCACAGATGCTGACAGGTTTCTTGTGGGGCCAATGACATCCTTCAAGACCGGGAGAAGGGATCAGGGGGTCAAACGGTTCAAGAACCGCCATTCTAGGGTGTCCACAGGGCATGGTCAAATGTATAAAGATGGCAGCCATGTCTCGTGATTTCTTTTGTCACACCCTGTGGACAGCCCTGGTTGAATCCTTGGGGAGAACCACCGCCCCCAGCCCACCAGCCAGTGATCCACCCACCTGCTGGGCTCCAGACCACCTTCGGGACCTGGCTTGGCTGCTCCTCCGAGGTTGGAGGCGCTCCAGGTCAGCAGAGCATTGGCCATTGAAGACCTTCCTGGTTAGGAACAGGACAAAGGCCAGGATGGCCATGGCCAGGAGGAGGAAGCCAGGCTCCCAGGAGCAGCCAAAGCTGAAATCCATTTCACCTGCACAAAGGAAATCCACGTATGGATTTCAGGCTGTCTCTTGATTGCCCCCCAAAGAGCTGAACCTCTCAGGGCAGGTCACAAAATGACCCAGGCCTGCTAAGTTGTCTCCTGATGTCTGCCGATGCCCAGGGCGTGTCATAGAGCAGCTGGGCTAGGTCCCCACCTGCAGACAATGCCCCCAAGTGCCCCCTGGGGAAACCAAAAATGGTGAAGCTGCTCATTCACTTAGCCCATTTTCTCGTTCACCAGCTATCCAAGGAAGGAACCTAGAGTTGGTTTACCAGCAATTTCTAGCTTCCCCTGAGCTAGAGGAAGATCCAAACTTAATTCTGGTGGCAGATTAGGTTACCTCTAGAACTACCCAGGATTGATGTAATTTGCAGGCACGATCTAGAATTCCGAATGAGGTTATTTTGGGCAGAATAGCCGAGAAGATGGGTAGCTCAAGTTTGCAATGCTGGGAACACCAAGATCCCACTATTTCAGGGGTCGCCAATTATGCCCTCAAACCCTGTCCTAACCTTTCATCAGGATTTAACATTTTTATCCTGCTTTTCAGAACAAAACCCTTCCCAAAGCAGATTCAACTTAATTAAAAATGCTAAATGCTTACACCCAAATCCTAAAACAAACAAAGCAGAACTCCAATATCTAAGTCATTCTAATAAGAAACAAGTGAAATCCCCAGTGCTGGCCTGTCTCAGGAGAAGCAACTGAGTATCTTAAAATACCTTGTAAATGAATACATTTAGTCCCGCCAGGGGGTGGGGGGTGGGTGGCTGGGGGTGGGACTTCATTCAGAGCCAGCTGGCCCAGTTCATGAAAATCAACCAAATGTCCAAAAGGGATCAATATATCTTGATTTAAAGATTGGGGGGGGGGGTGAGGAAAGGAGGAAGGGGGACGACTATTTGAAACCTGGGGTATTCAAGGGGGAGAACTATTTGAAACCTGGGGTATGCCAGGGACAGAAAAGCCTCTGGTTCACAGGGGCCGAGTTCTTACCACAAGGTCTTAAAAAAACGTCCCAGCGAAGTTAGAGACCCACCATTGGCACGCATTCTCTAGGCTAACCTGGGTAGTTTAACCTTGATTGGGTTGCTCTTGGCGACTCAGCGTATCTATGGATCAACCTATTGAGCCGGTCCAGAAAACCAGTTAATTCACTCACCAAGTTAAGTCGCTGGTGTGAACTCGAACTCGGCCACGCACTCAGGTCTGCGGTTCCCAACCCTTCCCATCGGAAATCCAGGGGGGCGAAGAGGGCAAAACACGAATCGCGCCGGGACAGCCTTCCTCTAAAGGCAATTCCTCCCCCCCCCCCCAAAAGATATATCCAAGCAAGGAGAGGCGGTGCCGGGAGACAGGAAGGAGGGGGATAACGAAGGCAAAGCGCCGGCTTTGGTTTGGCTGCTCAGCGCGGCCTCTCCGGAGGTTGCTGCGGTTCCACACGGGGGTTCCCGCCGCCTCCACGCAGGGGGTTGTTGCCTGGCTCCGTCGTCGCCCCCTTCTCCGCCCTCCCCCCCGACTGGTTTGGGTTGGGGGCCACTCGACGATACCCACGGGGCCAGCTCTCCCTCCCTGCAGCTCCTCCGGGAAAGGGGCCTGCTCCCCCCGACTTCCCTTCCAAGCCCCCCCCCAGCTGCGCCTCTCCGCCAGTCCCCGCCGGCGCGATTCCGCCTCCCCCGCCGGACGCCCGCGAGGGAGCGGCGCAGCAGCTCGCAGCATCCCGGCGTTCCGCTCGAGCGGGGCTGTCGGAGCGCAGCGAGCCAAGCCGAGGCGGCGGCGTGCCCCTGAACGCCTGCAGAGCGCTTCCCAGGTCGTCCTCCTCTCTGGGCTCAGCAGCGAACAGGGAGACGCGCCAGCCCTGGTGGGGCCTCCCCGGGAAAGCGCTCGGCAGTGGTGAGCCCCGTCTGAACACGCCGCCGATGCCGCGGGTCTGCGGGGGAGGGGGGGGGCGGGCGCACCCCTGGTGGCGCTATAAAAGAGCGAGCGGCCCCACCAAACGGGCTCTCGGCGGGGGCGGCGGGAGTGCCACTTTCGACGGGCGGCGCGCGGGGACGGGGGCGGGCGGTGTGAAGGCGCCCCCAAGCTGCGGCCTCTTCCGGGAGGGCGGGAGCGAGGCAGGGCTGGCTGCCCCGGAGCCGTCGAGGCGCCACTCGCCCCACCAGGTCCGCAAAGGCGTCTGTCGCGGCGGGGCTCGCCTGCCCGCCCGCCTGGATTGCTGGGCGGGCGGACGGACGGCTGGGTGCGGAGAGGTGAGCGGCTGCGGAAGGCCGGGGCAGTCCCGGAGCTGCCCTCTGCTCTGAGCCAGCCAGCTGCTCCGGGGACGCGGCGGGTGCCTCTCAGCTTCGCTCGGGCTGGCTAGCACTCTGCACATGCTCAGAGGCCTGTCTTTTCCGGGGTCTTCCTCGGCGGTGGCGCTTGGGAAGGAGGAGAAGAGCGAGCGGGCGAGCGAGCGAGTCCCTGGAGGGGGGCGGCGGGCGGCGGACGCGCTTGGAAGGCTGCGGGGGTGCCTGCATCGGTGGCTCCGGGCTTGGCCCCTGCGGATAGCTTTTGGCGGGTGGGAGCTTGCTGGCCCGCGCGCGGCGCTGCCCAGCCGGGCGGTCATGGCGCAGCAGGAAGGCTGCCCGGGGCGCTGCGGGAAGGCTGCCCGGTGGCCCCGGCGCTGCGGGAAGGCTGCCCTCTGCGCAAGGCGGCTCCCGGCCCGGGCCGATCGCTGGGCGCAGCTTTACCCCTGACCGGGGCTCGGCGCTTGCCCGGATGCGTCCGTGGGTCGGGGTAGAAGCCACGGTGGACTTGGAGGGTCCAGACTGAGCCGGCCCAGAATGCACGACTTTAACATTAGAATTTCTGAATGGTAGGTGACTTTTTCCCAGGGTAGCTTCTGCGGTTCATTCTCATGTCGCTAAGGAGGGGAATACCTGCTTCTTCCACCTTTACAACAGGCCTGTGAGGCAGGCCAGGGCGGAAGGTGCCCTCATTCCTGTGGGTGGGGATTGATTTGGAAAGGGGCGTTTTGAGCGGATGGGAACTGTAGTCCAGCGCCTTAGGCTTTCTCCGCATGAGCTCTCCTGGCTGCCTGGGTGGTGCAGTGCCCCGCTGCAGGTAACGCTGCCGTGAGCCTAGAAATGGCTCCTTTATGCTCCTGGCCTGGTCTGGAGATACAGACGAAGGGACTGTGCAAGGAATGAAGTGATGAGAGCTGTGGGGTCTAAAGCGTTTAATTCGGCTGCAGGTAACAGGATCTGGGCTTGTAGATTCACAGCCACGCCCCATTCATCCTGATGGATGAGATGCCTTTTTGAAAAAAAAAAAAAAAAAGAACAAGCGATAACAGGAACCAACAAAGGAAGGTGTGGGGAGCCAGGATACAGAAATCTGTTTAATTTACCCAGTGCATGTATATAACTGGTTTGCTGGCTGGCTGGCTGGCTGGCTGGCTGGCTGGCTGGCTGGCTTTCCGAACCTATTTCCCACTTTCCTGACCCTACCGCCCTCAGAGCGGCTGCCAACGATCTAAAATGCCAATGATCCAATGTCAAACGTGGAACACGTGCCCTTAAAACCAGCAAGCAGATTAAAATCAGCCAGCTGGATCTGCAGAAGTTTTCTACCCACACCCAAATTTTGAAAAAAACTCCCTCCCCGTTTCCTCCCTGAGCTCTAATGAGCACATAGAATTATCCCTGATTTGGGGGAGCCGAACAGAAAATTAGAAAAATGGAGGTGGAGTTGGCCTGAGGACAGAGCAAAAGCCCCCCCCCACCCCCAGCAACATTTTGCTTGCTGCTCTCCACAGCCGAAAGCATCAACGGAAGAGGGCCGAGATGGGAGGGGGAGAACGGTGCCCTAATCCGACTGCTGGGGCTTGAAAAATCAACAACGCTTTGCAAAAGGGTAACCAGCACCTTTGAAGATGTGCCCGATGCGCTTCCCATTGAGAGCAACAGGGCATAAACCGAAAGCATTAATTCTAAGAAGCATTTTTAAGACACTGATCTGCATCTCCCATCCAGGAAGCGAACGTATTTGTATCCACGAAGGCAGACCCAGGAGGCGAAACACAGTGAAAATTTATGTCTTTATTTCTTTCTCATATTTCTTCACCACCCTTCTCAGCAACTCACCACCCTTCTCAGCGACTCTGGGCGGTTTACAATCAAATTAAGATAATAAAAGATTAAAATATCATAAAAACAGATGCATTCAATAAATATAAATATAAAATATAAAATCCAAGATGGCGAACCAGGGTCTCAATAAAATTTCCCAGGTGCCAGCCACCTTGACTATCCCCCCTCCCACCCCAAGCGAGGTGTCACAGCCAAGTCTTGACTCCCTTTCGAAAGGCCGGGAGGGGGGGGGCTGCCTCACCTCGCGGGGGGTAACTTATTCCACAGGGCGGGGCCCACGGCAGAGAAGGCCCTCCTCCTGGACCCTGCCAGTCGACAGTCTCTCATGGGCAGGGTCTGCAACATGCCCTCCCTGCCTGACCGGGGGGGCGGGGGGACGGGTTGATGTAAAGGGGGTGAGGCGGCCCCTCAGGTAGCCTGGCCCCATGCCAGGTAGGGCTTTAAAGGCGATAACCAACACCTTGAACTGGACCTGGAAGCAGACTGGCACCCAATGCAGCTCATGCGGCAAAGGTGTTATATGCGCCATCCTTTGCTTTACTGTGAATTCATGAGGTGGCCTTGAGCAAGAAGCTACATGGTCATGATGAAATCACAATTGTATTATCATTGTATAATAATAAATTTTTGATATAAAAATGACTGTGCAGATGAGGGATTGACAACCTTAGGAAGTATTGCTTGCTTAAGGCCACCTCCTGAATTCACATCACAGTAAAAACTCCAATCTGAGACTTTGAATCTTAGGCTAGACCCTTAAACTATACTCTCCACTAACTTTGCTTAACTCAAACAATATCTAGTGAATATTATTTTTATAGTAAGTACAAAAAACGTTTTCTATTCAATAATTTCAGCTGGCATAGACGATCTAAAGAAAGCCTATGAAACCCAAGATATTCCAGATGCTGTTGGACTTGTTTAAAATCTTTAGGCTGTTTTTAGATTTGCAAGATAAAAGCAATGCAAGAATAATCTTTATTTGCTTGTACCAACATGGCCAATGAGAAATAATGGGAAATGAAGTCCACCGTCATCTGGAAAGTCACACTTTTTATCCCTCATCCAAAGGTGGGTAACAACAATACTCAAATCATACCAAGAAAGGCACCAATATGCTGTGTTATACTTCCTGTCTCCATTGCTGCCACCTGAGTATTTCGCAGGCTATCAAGGAATGTAATTTTTCCATGATCAACGTGCAGTGCGACCCCATCCAGAACCAAATATGGTGAGTTCCCGGATGCCAAGGAGCCCCCAACCCACAGCCACTCCATCTTGCCAGGGTTCAGCTGAAGCCTGTTCTTCCCCATCCAGACCCCCACAGCCCCCAGACACCTGGAGAGGGTGGTCACGGCTGGAGATGCATAGTTGGGTAACATCTGCATCTTGATGATACCTCACCGCCTGGTGACGGATGATCTCGCCCAGCAGCTTCATGGAGATGTTGAAGAGGAGTGGAGAGAGAACCGAGCCCTGCGGCACCCCACAGAGGAGGGGCCGAGGGTGGGATCTCTCGCCCCCTCTCACCACCGATTGGGACTGGCCCCAGAGGAAGGAGCGAACCGGCGCAGAACCGCGCCACCCACCCTCAACTCCCTGAGCCGCCCCTAAAGGATACCATGGTGGAGGGTACCGAAAGCCACTGAGAGGTGAAGAATGATGCCAATTTAGTGGCCTGCTAGAACCACTAAGATGGAGCAGAGCTTAACCCAGCTTAGCAGCTGGCACAGAAAAAGGAAATTATCTTAGAAAGCTTCAATGAGCATGCCAGGGAAACACAGGTGGATTAGAGCAGGCCCGGGGGTGGGGGGGTATGATGCCTGCTCTAATACCTGCTGTGAATGACTGCAGACAGTGAAAAGCATAAAGGGGCACTCGTGTGTGTTCCTGCGTCTGTGGCTGCTCCTGCCAGAAAACTCAGCTAGAGAATGTCACGGAACATTGTTTTGAGTGGCACAAAGCCGTAAAGGTGATGCCAGAGACCGCCAGAAAGAGCGCACGTTTCCCTCAACGGAGCTTCTGCACAGCGTGACACCTTTTTTAGAGGGACCCTTGTATCCGTTGCTCCAGCACGCAAGAGGTTAAAAAGGATGCAGAAAGGATTTCAAGGATCATGTTGCTAAACCAAGACCGGCCGTAGAAAGAAACACATCAAGTACGTGGGGAAAAAAAGCAGTGGTGTTCCTGGCTAAGAAGGAAATTGAAGGAACTCTGGTGGAGGATGAGCCTGTAGAAAAGCAGAAGGAATTTGTCACAGGAATATTCAGAGCAAAGATGTGCAGAGCCGATCCCCATGCCTTCATCTCAATCTGTGGCATAACCACACTTGGAAGACCGCGCAGGTTTCTGAGCAACTCCCTTCCAAAAGAAGGCAGTTGCAGAGCTGGAAAAAGTGCAGATGAGGACAGCCAGGAAAAGGGGAAGCACTTCATGCAATGGATAACTAAGCGGTTGAATTCACAGCAGAACAAAACAAACTTTATTATGGTCAGAGACTAGTGCAAAAACAAAAATATCCCTGTGCATATTGGTAAGCAGGTAAATTAAGGTAGGATCATTATAGACAAAAAAACTGTAACGTCTACAATCTATAACAATTATCTCCTTTCTTGGACTTCCGGGGAAGAAATGGTGGACGGAAGACGGCTCTGCTAAAAGTAGATCGGCTCTTTGTCATTCCTCTCCAGAGAAGGAAAGCAGATCTCCCACAAGTGTTCCAGACAGCCACTCCTTGCAAGGAGGCCACAAGACAGCGGTCTCCAGTGGGTTTTGAGCACTGGGAGATGAGGGAGCAGCCATCTTGCTCGAACTGCGGTCGGTGCCCTTCAAATGACAGTAAGTTCGCATGCTTCCTTTTCTAATCACTTTTGGAAATTGCTTGTTAACTACCTTTCAGCTATTCGAAACCTTTGGATTGAGAATTCTGAAAACACCCAGTGAGTCTGCCTTCAATCCTTAATGAAAGAAAATTTGAACTACAAGCTTAAGAACCTAAAGAAATGGAAAGAAACAGCAAAAAGCTAATTAAGACTTTGATTTTAGAAAGTTATAAATGGCTTAAGGGTCCAGATAAATTGAAATCTTTGGAATTAATTATCAAGGATCCTTCCCCTGGGAAAGTTGACTCATGTTGAATTTTTTCTAAGACATAAGAGAGAGAAACAATTTTAAAAAGTGGACACTAGAGGGAACTCAAGATTTCAGTTAAAGGAGAAAAATACATAAACCTGATGAACAGCTACAGAAGATGCAAAATACTTTAACGTTGGAAATACTGAAGGATATTTGTGAAAAACGGAATCCGAAGTTAATATCAACAATGCCAGTCGTGATGCTTGCTTCTATGGATAGACTGTGTCCAAAAGATGTTTTAGAAGAAACGCCAGAAGAGGAACAAGTGTCATCTCACAAGAGACCGAGTTGACACTGAAAGTGGATCTACAAATGACGGGCTACGGGAATGACGTGGAAAAAGATGTTTCGTTGGACATACAAAAGGAATCGGTCGATGCTTTAAAAATCACAAGGGAATTGCAATTATTAAGCCAAGAGAGGATAATTCTTTTATATTGGATTTACAAAAGAGGTTTGTTAAAGCTTGGATGAATCTTTTGAGAAGGGGTGCGAAAGAAACGAAAAGAAACCACGCTACTCGAGCAGACTAAAGATTGAGATTGTGAGAAGTAAAAGGAAGGAATATAAAGCGGGTTTATTTGATCATGGTTAAAACAGATCTGTTGTTATTTCTGGCAACGCTGAATGGACTTTTGCTGACACCAAGATGGAAACGACGATGCTTTATGGATTTGTTTCTAGAGAAGAGGTGGGTGATGAGATGAAGAGATAATGGGTTGTAAATTAAGAGGAGGTGAAAAGTTACTAAAATTGTTTCTACTTGTTGTGAGGAAGTTTGGAAGTCGCTTCTTCAGAGATATATTTTCTTTTTCTTTACTGTATTTGTATTTTTCTTTCTTTTCTCTCTCTTCTCGGAACAGCCAAGAGCAGGAATCGGGCAAGAGGAAAGGGGAGTTGAAAATGCGAGAATGGCTCCTTGGCAGTAGGAAAAAAATATCTGGAAAGCAAGTGATTTATCAAATTTGTATGCCGCCCGACAAACCAGACCTGGACGAAGCAAAGGATCTTCGCTGCCTCTCCCTAGGCCGCTTCCCCAGATTCCCAAAGATGCATCTTCCCCTCTCCAATGCTGGAAAATGCCCCTTTCTAGACTTGCAGAGCCGGAAGGGAACAGGCGCGTGGTTTCTTCCTGCAGAAGGGAGCTCTCTGGCTTCTGGGAAGGCCCAAAGGCTGCCTCCAGGGGATGGGGAGCTTGCTCATGTTGTCCTTCCTTACAGACCTCAGCACAGTCCTCTTCGACGACGCAGAAGAGGACCTTTCCCAGAGAGGTCAACACGACAGCACCCGACCACTGCTATCCGCGGGACTGGTCCTTGCTTGGATGGGACGCTCCAGGCTTTCGGACCCTCCTGAGCCCCCCCATCATGCCACGGTGCCACGGAGTGCAAGTGCACCCAGCCTCACCATCAGCCATCTTCTGGTCACTCTGCCCAGGAAATGGACCCCCTACTTACACAACCACCTCTACATTGTTCCCAAGAGGCTGGACACAGAGAAGACCAAGCAGAAGAAGAGGTCCCACTTCTCCAAGCTGCAGAGGACTGAGAAGGATGCCTGGCGTCCTCACAGTTACGAGGGACGCATTTATTGCTCTGGACGCTGAGCTGTGCCAAGTGGAAGCTTTCGTTCCTCAGTGTCCAGCTCACGGGGAGTCCGTTCCCTCCGCACAGGGGACTACGTATCCAGGCAACTCCAACCATCTGACCAGGAACCAGAAGAAGAAACGGATGCCAAACTGAGCAGCCAAACATTGAGCAACCAAGGACGGAAGAGCCAAGAACAGGAATCGGGCAAGAGGAAAGGGAAGTTGAATATCCAAGAACGGCTTCTTGGCGGTAGGAAAAAAGTGTTTGGAAAGTAAGGCCCAACCTTCAAGTAGCAGGCAAGGGAGACTGAAAAGCCACGTTCGGAAGAGGCAAGCAGAACGAGGTGAGCCCACCGTAAGGATCAAGGCCTAACAACGTTGAAAGTCAAGCTTGCGGGCCTTTCCTGACCCAACTAGGTATCCTCGTCATATAGGTAGTCCTCACTTAATGACCACAGTTGGGATCAGAATTTCAGTTGCAAAGCAAAGGGGTCATTAAGAAATCTCACCCAACTTCACGACTGTTTTTGCAGTGTTCATTAAGCGAATCACGGCAGTCATTAATCAAACCAGGTGGTCGTTCAGCGAATCACATAGTTCCCCGTTGATTTTTCTTGCTGGAAGCTGGTTGGGAAGGTCGAAAATGTTGATCATGTGACTGCAGGATGCTGCAATGGTCATAAAGGTGAACCGGTTGCCAAGCACCCAAACTGTAATCAGGGCACATTTAACGGCATTCATCGACCTATGAGTTAATTACACCATGTTATTCTGGCGTGCATTCCAAGTACCTTTCGAGTGGAAGGCCCCCCCCCCCAGGTATTTAAATGTGCTAACCTGCTCTAATGTATGCCCCTCTGTTCTTCAGGGATGTTGAATAACTCTCTTAGCGAAGACCCGATTTTTTTATTTATTTGAGAGCCTAATGATTTTGTCTGCAGTATCTTAGTGTTGCTACAATTGCTCTTTTCAATCCAACAGGGCTTTGTGAAATTACAATGGCGACACCAGCATAAAGAAGGACTGGGAGTTTGCACTGTGCTAGATCAGGTGCATGAATATCTTAGATATTCCTCGCAGATATTCTCCCCGTAAAAGATCTTGAATTGACGAAGTAACGTGTTATTATTTGGTCCCCTCCTAGCATTTATGTCCCCACCGATTATGACGGATGCTGTGGGGTGTTTATCTAAAACAAGTAAGGATAAAATTTTCTATATACCCCCAAATGGTACTGATCTGAGCATTTGTTTTAAAAGGGGAATATAAACATTAAAAAGCAAAATTTCAACTTGATCGGATGAAAGCATAGAGGCCAGCACCCATGGCATCAAAGAAGGCGATGAAACGCATTTAAGTTTAAGTTGCAAAGCCGTGCTAGCTAAAGTCACAATACCTCCCTTAGGTCTCCCTCCTGCCTTGCTCGGGGGAGCCAGGATTGAATTAGCCCAGTAGCCGTCTAGCGCCCCCTCTGGTGCAGCCCAGTTTTCCTGGAGGAAAAGAATACCAGGTTGTGACCGATAATTGAAAAGGGGCTGGTCTTCCGAGGGCACTGACTGGCCTGCCGTATTTTCCATCAGAAAGGAGATGACGTTATCACCCAGGAAAAGCCACGTGGCCTGATTTTGACCAGCCTGTGATGTCACAGCATTGAGTTGGGCTGAGGGCCAGCGGCGGGCAACCGGGCCTCAACCAAGGGTTGGCTTCTCTCAGGCAAACTCTGTACCTGCTCCTGGAAGTCTTGCCCGAGGAAACAAAGTCAGCCCGCCCAAGGGAGCCTGCCTGACAGGGCTCCGTCCACTCACACCAACGGGCGCAGGGTGGATGATCCTTGCTGCCCGCTGCTCTGCCCGACGGGATCGGCAAGAGGTCCCCTCCGGCTCAGGGACGACAGGCCTGCCTGGACATCTTGGTGCGGTGCAAAACTCCTCCTCAGCTGGAAGGATGGCCCGCATCAGCCTCCCCAGTTCCCCCGCTGGCCCATAGGGATCTGGGGAGCCACATTCTGGAGGATGACATCCAGCCGTTCTGTCCTCCTCTGAGGGGGAGACCCTTGTTACGGTCGACAGCTGGAGAGGCGAGGTCCATGAGTGGCTCAGCTGTAGCCATCGTCAACTTCAGCTGGGTCTGGAGAGTCTCGCTGTCTCAAATCCAGGGCGGTGCAGCAGCCACCTCGGAGGCCTTTGGGACCGACGTAAAGTGCTTGTTGGATGTAGGCGACACCGAATCAAAGAAAGGCTTGACCTTTTCATCGCAAAAGACTCTGACGGGAAAGATTTGGAACAAAGCTAAGCACGCGCTCGTCCTACGTAACTTCAGAGGGAGGGCAGGTTGTCGGAAAGGCAAAAGGACCTGCTCACAGCTTGAGACACTGGGGAGCCATCCAGCAGCACCTAAATCTCTCTGGCCCTGTTGGCAGTGAAGACGTTGTCCTGGAGGGGCTACTAGTATCTCTCTGCTGAGATTCCAGCGGGTAGCTGAGTTCAGCTGGACGGTCACTCTCAAGGGCACCATTTAAAATGTGGAGGCTTAACCTGAAGGCTGTCTGAGACCTGCACAGTTCAGTTTCTGATCTTTGAGCAATGGGTGAGGATTGTTTTGTTCACAAGGCAGTTTCTCTTGTGTTTAACATTTCTTGGACCAGGAAAGTAGTGAAAAATCTTTCAAATCAATTGTTCTAGTTTGATAGCTTAGGATCTGAGAGAAGGTCCCAATCATCTTGTGGCTGTTCCATCTATGGACGTTCTGATGGATTTCCAGGAGGAGTTGCCTTTTCTGTAGCACAGAGCGGTAGTTGGCTGTACCAGCTGCTTCCAGATGCCCTGTTGGCATAGGCCAGGCTTCCGGAATGCCAGCGTGGCCAGCGTCTGCTGCCATTTTAACCCTCCAATTGCCGTGGGGGTGGGGTGGGGTTGCAGATCAAGGGCTTGTTGGCAGCTGTCCACCTTGACTGCAATGTCATTTGCCGTCGCAGTGTAACGATCAGAGTTTCTGCAGACAGGAGGCGGACCTCATGGAGAGGTTGAGCAGTGGAGCCGTGGGAGGTGCAGGAGGTTTGTCCCAGGAGGTTCTCTCCGCTACCCCCCTGCTCCGGGGAGGGACTTGGGTTGAAGCTTCTGAGGATCAGAAGGCGGCCTGTCTTGGCACTGGCCTCTGTGTTGCCCTATTCTTCGGGGGTGGAGGGGATCCTGAAGCTGGAGAGCTGTTGCTCAAGTGTTTTGTTGTCTCTGCAGTGGAGAGATAGGAGTCAATCCTCATCTTTCTCTGCTGTATTGGATTTATGGGCCCCAGTGCCATTACTGGGGCTGGTCCGGGTTCTTTTCCTGTCTCTGGATGGCATTTTTGGGGCATAGTTCTACTTTGCGTGCCGTGTGGACCCCAGTCTCCTCCACTCATCCTGACCCTGTTGATCTGCTTCCCCAGGAAGGTCCTGTGTGGCAGTTTCTTCCTGACACGAAGGGCAGCCAGCGGGGCAGGAGAAGCCAAACGAGGTCCCGTAGGTGGTGTGGAGCCCCGCAGCTGGGTCCATCTGCGACTGACTGGAGGCCGTGGTGACCAGGTCTGTGGTACTTGGTGAACTGCCCTGAGAGTAGGCTGACCATATTTCCTTTGACAAAACCGGGACATTGGGATGGCAAAACGGGATGGGGTGAAACGGAGGCGGCAGCAGGCTGGAGAAGCGCAGGAGAGTTGAAGGTGGTGGCGAGCTGGGACGGAAGGACAGGAACGGAGGAAGCAGAGTGAGTTGAAGACGGCTGATGGTAGGGCTGGGTGCCCTTGCACTCTGTGGCACCGTGGCACGATGGGGGGACTCTGGAATGCCTGAAAGCCTGGAGTGTCCCATCCAAGAAAGACTGGTGCTGGGCTAGTGTGGAACGAAATACTCAGCCCTCTGGGATAGGCCAGCTTCTTGGCCTGCAGAGCTGCTAATTCACTCAGCGCACGACGTTCGTTGTTGCACAGCAGTTGACGGATGGCGTGACGTTGGCCGCTCAGGGAAAGGCCCTCTTCTGTCACATCAGAGAGGATTGTGCTGAGACCTGTAAGGAAGGACAACATGAGCAAGCTCTAAGAAAGGGCATTTTCCAGGATATGGGATTCCCAAAGATGCATCTTTGGGAATGTGGGGAAGTGGCTTTGGGGAGAGACAGTGAAGATCCTTTGCTTTGTCCTTGCCTGGTCTGTCATTCCCACCATCTTTCATAATAATAATAATAATAATAATAATAATAATAATAATAATAATAATAATAATAATAATAATAGTAATAATATGCTAGCAGGCAAAGCAGATAACAACAAGACTGGGCAATGGCTACGAGCAAGAAAGATTTTGTAAAGTTTATTTCAAGCGATATCAGGTAACTACGTTGACTTAAATCCAAGATAGTAAAGGTAAAGGTTTCCCTTGACATTAAGTCCAGTCGTGTCCGACTCTAGGGGGCGGTGCTCATCTCCGTCTCAAAGCCGAAGAGCCGGCGTTTGTCCGTAGACACTTCCGTGGTCGTGTGGCCGGCATGACTAAACAGAACGCCGTTACCTGCCCGCTGAAGCGGTGCCTATTAACCTACTCACGTTGCATGTTTTCGAACCGCTAGGTCGGCAGGAGCTGGGACTAGCAACGGGAGCTCACCCCGTCACGCGGATTCGAATCGCCGACCTTCTGATCGGCAAGCTCAGCAGCTCAGCAGTTCAAGCCGCAGCGCCACCGTGTCCCTAAATCCAAGATACGTGTCAAGAAAAAAAAAGGATATATAAAATACAAAACAAAAGTCTTCTACAATGTGAATTTAAAGACAGATACTATACATGTGGAAATTTATGATATACAAAAAGAATACACCAAATTATGATCTATTGCTATTAAGGTACACCATGAAATAAGTTGATTATACTCTTCAAATAATCCATCACCAATAAAAACTTGATAAATATTTGATGGATTATTTAAGAATATAATTGTTGAAAAAAGGGTTAGATTGTTGACTTAGACCTTTGGTTTTGGCCACAATTTGATCATTGCTGTTTTTAATTGCACTAATACATTTTTTTCTTAGCTTTTTTTCAATTTGTTTGCCATTATTCTAGAAGTTTTATTATTGTATTCATAATACCTTTGCTTAGCCAAAATAATCTGAGAGGAGGTTTTATCTGTCTCCAAATCCTCTAACTCTCTCCTTTATTTACTAGCTGTTTGTAAATACTGTCTAATCCAGTTCTACTGTAGTTTGCTGATAAATTGTTAATTTCTAAACAAAGCTTACTTGCCTTTTGTGCTGATGGTTTTTAATCATACTCATCTGATTTATATACTCTCCTCTTAATACTGCCTTCATCCCACCTCGTTTTTACTGATGTTTCATATGTATTATTTTCTTGAAAAAAATTCTCAAAGTTTGAGTTCATCATGGCTTTGCTGCTACATTATATAATAATATAGGATGAAAATGCCAACTATAAGTAAAGGGAATAGTCTCTTCTAATTTAAAGGTAATAATCACTGGAGCGTGACCTGATATAAGAATTGGTGCAATTTTAACTTGTTGCAGGAAATTTGAAAAAGTTTTAGATATCCATATGTAGTCTATCGTGGTATGAGGTTTCTGTCTACTTGAATAAAATGCGTGTGCCTGTATTGCAGGCTTCATAACTGTCCACGTATCTATGAATCCATGACCATGCATTGACTTTTGAAGTCTTCTTCTACATCGCAATCAGAGATTTTAATGCATCAATGTTAAAGACGCCTCCTATTAGAAAATTATCTGTGTTACTTTTATTTTTACTGTTCATAACCTTTTGTAGGAAACCAATCTGACCCTGATTAGGAGCACGTGTAGATTTATCTATCTATCTATCTATCTATCTATATCTATCTATCTATCTATCTATCTATCTATCTATCTATCTATCAATCTATCAATCAATCAATCAATCAATCAATCAATCAAATTTATCACCGCCCATCTCCCAAAAGGGACTCTGGGCGGTTTATGATAAAACATAAATAAAAATATAAAACTATAAAAACACTATAATACATAATACAGTAAATATAATAAAAACCATGATGGCTGAAAGTTCTTTAGGATTTGCAGGCAGAGCTGGGTCCTGCTAAGAAACTAACCATCCCCAAGAATGGCTACTCTCCCTCCTGCCCCAGGCATAATTACAGAACCAGGTCTTTAGATGTTTCCTAAAGTCCAGGAGGGAGGGAGCCAATCTCACTTCCGGGGGAAGGGTATTCCAAAGGGCAGGTGCTATTGCAGAGAAGGCCCGCCTCCTGGACCCCACCAGATGGAATTCCCTTGCAGATGGGGTCCGTAGCATGCCCTCTCTGCACGACCAGGTGGGATGGGCTGATGCGATGGGGGGGAGACGGTCCCTTAGGTAACCTGGACCTGTGCCATGTAGGGCTTTAAAGGTGATAACCAACACCTTGAATTGGACCCAGAAGCATACTGGCAACCAGTGCAGCTCGCGGAGCAAAGGAGCGACGTGTGCTGATCTTGGGAAACCCAAGATCGCCCACGCAGCTGCATTTTGCACCAGCTGTAGCTTCCGGATATTCTTCAAGGGTAGCCCCATGTAGAGCGCATTGCAGTAGTCTATATGGGAGATAACCGGGGCATGAGTGACCGTTCGAAGGGCCTCTCGCTCCAGGAAGGGGCATAACTGGCGCACAACATGAAGTTGCACAAAGGCCCTCCCAGCCACGGCTGCCACCTGCTCTTTGAGCAGGAGCCGTGAGTCCAGGAAGACCCCCAAGTTATGCACCGGGTCTGTCTGGAACAGTGCAACCCCATCCAGAACTAAAGATGACAATTTCCCAGAAATCGAGGAGCCATTAATCCACAGCCACTCCGTCTTCCCCGGGTTCAGCCGCAACCTGTTGTCCCCCATCCAGGCCCCCACGGCCCCCAGGCACTCGGAAAGGGTGGCCACAGCATCACTTACTTCACCCGGGATGGAGATGTATAATTGGGTATCATCTGCACATTGATGATACCTCAGCCCATAGTGATGGCTGATCTCGCCCAGTGGTTTCATGTCGATGTTAAAAAGGAGCGGAGAGAGTACCGAACCCTGCGGCACCCCACAAAGGAGGGCCCGCGGGCCTGATCTCTCGTTCCCTATCGACACCGACTGGGACCGACCCTGGAGGAAGGAGGGGAACCAGCGCAAAACCACGCCACCCACCCCCAACTCCCTGAGCCGACCCAAAAGGATACCATGGTCGATGGTATTGAAAGCCGCTGAGAGGTCACGAAGAGCAAGGATGGACGCACTGCCTCCATCTCGCTCCCACCAGAGGTCGTCCATAAGTGCAACCAATGCCGTTTCCATCCCATAACCGGGCCTGAAACCTGACTGAAAGGGGTCTAGTTAATCCGTTTCATCCAGAATCCTCTGGAGCTGCAAAGCCACCACTTTCTCAACCACCTTCCCCAAAAAGGGGAGGTGGAAGACTGGGCGAAAATTGTCCAGTACAGTAGGGTCCAGCGATGATTTCTTGAGGAGGGGGCGCACCAGCGCTTCCTTAAAGGCTGCTGGGAACACCCCCTCTCTCAAGGATGTGTTTACCATTGCCTGGACCCAGTCACATGTCACCTCCCGCGCTGCTTTCACCAGCCAGGAGGGGCATGGGTCTAATTGGCACGTGGTAGCATTTATAGTCCGAAGGATCCTGTCCACTTCCTCGGGTTCAACAGGATTGAACTGGTCCCAGATAACCTGGCAAGTACGTTCCCTGGGTATCTCCTCCAACTCTGTCTCACGCTTGGAGTCCAACTCGGTCCGGAACCGAGTGATTTTATCCTGCAGGTGCCCCGAAAATTCCTCCGCACGGCCCTGTAGATGGAAGTCTGACTCCACTTTCCCTAAGAGGGATTGGGTAATCTTAAACAGGGTGCCAGGCGGCATTCTGCGGATGCAATAAGAGAGGAGAAGTACTGGCTCTTCGCCGCTCTTACCGCCACAAGGTAGGCCTTAATCGCGGCTCTAGCTTGTGTTCGGTCGGGTTCGGCTTTTGCCTTCCTCCAGCGGCGCTCTAGGCGTCTCTTCACCCTCTTCAAAACCCTTGGCTCCTCTGTAAACCACGGGGAGTGCCGGGTTTGGGTGGGCAAGAGAGGCCACACAGGCGCGATCCTGTCCAAGGCTCCGGCAGCCTCCCTATTCCAGGCAGCAGCCAGGGCCTCCGCTGGACCGTGCAGGAGAGACTCGGGTATAACCCCCAGCTCCCTCTGAAACCCAGCCGGGTCCATCAGTCGCCGGGGGCGGCACGAAGGAATCTCAAGGCCACCAGGGCGTGATCCAACCATGACAAAGGGGAAAACTGTAATTCTCCCCTCAGATCATCTTGCCACTGCTCCGACAAGAAAACTAGGTCCAGGGTGAGGCCACTGTCTCTAGTCGGGTCCTGAATAATCTGGAACAGGCCCATGGCTGCCATGGTAGCCGTGAACTCCCGGGCTGCTTCCGAGGCCTGCCCCGGAGAAGGCAGATTGAAGTCCCCCAAGACCATAAGCCTGGGGAACTCCACTGCCAAACCTGAGACGGCCTCCAGCAGCTCAGGCAGGGAGGTTGCTACGCAGCAGGGCGGCTGGTACAGTAGCAACACTCCCAACTGTTCTCGAGAACCCAGCTTGAAGAACGGGGACTCGCCCCCGGCCACTTGTGGTCGATGCTAGTGTTAATGCTTTATTGTCAAATCCCCCTTCCATAAATATATATATATCTCTACCGTTCCTATCTTTCAAAACCTTTTGAACCTTGAAATGTATGCCGGCTTTAAAAAGAATGGCTACTCCCCTTGATTTATTAGACTCCGGTGCATATATATATATTTTTATCAAAGTACCTATCTTTCAACCGATTTGTTATATATGCTTCTTGGAACATAACTACATGAGGTTTAAATGATTTAAGCCAGCCTTTCTCAACTTTTTGACCCTGGAGGAACCCTTGAAGTATTCTTCAGGCCTCGAGGAACCCACGCAGATTCAGGCTCAAAGATAGGACAGAAGTTTCACAATTATTATATTCGTTTCATGGGTAGGCCTGTCTATAAGCATTAACAGTGTTGTTCAACTAAAAATAAAGAATGAAACGTACCTCTTTAAAGGGAAGTTGCCTAAATCTGAAATAACGTGGCTCCGGGGCTGTAGAATTCAGGCAGACAAGCACCTGCCACGCAGCACCCCAGACTTCACAACTGTTGATAAGAAAGACAAAAAAGTCGGGGCAGTGGACATTGCAATACCTGGGGGCAGCAGAATAGAGGGGAAAGGACTGGAGGAACTCACAAAATACAAAGACCTTCAAATGGGAGGAGAACGGCTGTGGCCAAAGGACCCAAAGGCAGTCCCAATAGTACCGGGCGCCTTGGGAGCCACCCCCAAGCATCTGGGGCACCCCTGGAACACCATCGCATTGGCAAAATCACCTCCAGTCACTTGCAAAAGGCAGCTGTACGTGGAGCAGCTTTTACCCCGCGACGATACCTTTAATGCTTTTAAACAACATCTGCCTGTCTCAGGTCCTTGGGAAGGACTCAATAGGTGGACAGAAATGCCAAATCCAAACTAAACATCTGGCTGACTGTGCGATCAACCCTAACAACAACAACAATAACAACAATAAACTATTATTGTATTTTCCTTGCTTTAGTTGTTGCGACACGCCCAAAGTCATTGGGAGTGGTTGGGCAGCGTGCAGATTTGAATCATAAATAACTGACCGCAGTAGGAAAACAGCCAGTGTTTCCTCTGCATCTGCAAACCATCAGTTGGACCAGATGTGGAGCCTCAGCTGCGATCAGGCCAAGCAAAGGGCCCCACCCCAAGGAAGCCAAAGTTTCGTGCCAAGGAACGGGCAAAGGCAACTGCATCGTGGTTTCCACGGCGAATTCAGGCTGTCTCCAGGAGGAACGCTTTTTGCGACAGACCTTTTAGGCTCGAGGCTCCCTGTAACTGCCGTGAACCTAATGTTTTTAGGTGTGAAATGGAGGTGGCCCAACTGGCGCCATCTTCAAATGCTCCAATGCTTCAGGCAGCGGGCCTGCCATTTTCTTGGCAACGGGATGAAAAGGCTTGGCCGGACTCACCTTCTTGCGGGATGTTTCCTTAGCTTCCCAGCCTGCCCTGCGGGCGTGGGATAACCTAGTGGTCCCCCATCCCAGGACGAACGAGGGCCGGCCCCTCTCCGTTCGTCAAGGCCAGCCCAGCCGGATCGAGGCCCCGCACCACGGACCCATCTCGGTCGGGGTCTGACGGCCTCTTCAGCTACTCAATCGTTCCGTGGCCTCTCTGGATCCGGACGTCGGTTGAACAGGCCGGGCAAAGCCACTCGGGAACTCCAGGGGTTCTGCCCCCACCGTGACCACACAGCCCCCACGCACTCGCACGGTTGGCCCCCAATCGGTTTGTTTGTCCGGTGCGGCAGGGCCAGTCACCACGCAGGACGGGGGGGTCCGAGGGAACTTATTTGCTGAAGGCGCCTGCAAGGAAGGAGGGCTCCCTCCAGAGAAGGAGCCCTGAAGAAACCGTCTGCAAGCATTTATACCGCTGCCTTGGTGCGCTCCCACTCGATTGGCTACAAACCATTCCTGCCCTGCAGAATGATCGGTTACAAGGTACACACATGTCGTAAGGTGGTTACAGTTTGCCTCTTCCCCTTCCCTGTTTGCATAGCTCGCCTCGCCTTGGGGGTGTGATTCTTAGTGTCATAATGAAGGAAGTTTGTCTAGAGGTGAACTAGGCCTGGGTGCCGCTCCTGTGTTTGCAGTTAGCCGTAGCAAATGCCCACAGCCACCCTTGCCCAGTTGCATGCACCCATGTTCAATCATCACAGGCAGGGTCCTCACACTCTCCTTGGCCCTCGCCCTGGTCCATGGCCAAGTATTCCCCATCCCGCTGCACATACCCAGTTTTCCCATCCTTCTGCACCACGAGCCAGGCTAGCCCCACCCCCCATGCTCGTGTGGCCCCCGACGGCCGGCTTCCCCTGAACAGCTGCCACCGCGCCCGCTCGGCTTTGCTGGGCCACACGGGTGCCAGCTGCGTGCCCCCAGGGGAACGGCTTGGCCAGCCTGCCCGCCCTCATGCCCAGGGCCCTCCTGACACCCCTTCGCCTGAGCGCCAAGGCTGTTGGCTGGCTACAAAGCCTGCCATTGTCCTCCGAAGTCGACCCTTTTTGGCAGCCTTTCTCAAGTTGTGGCCCTGGAGAAGCCCTTGAAATCTTTTTCAGGCCCCAGGGAACCCCTGCCCATTCAGGCTCAAATAGAGGCCAGAAGTCACACATTTATTACATCCGTTTCATGGGTACGCTGTATGACAGGCATTAACAGTGTTCTTAAAGTGAAAATAGAGAATGAAACTTACTGCCTTCTGTGAAGTTGCCCCAATCTGAAGCAATTTTTAATAAACCGTGATCTCCCAGAGAAGCCCTGGGGACCCCTCGCAGAACCCTGGCCGAGAAGCCCGGCTCCTGGCTTTACAAGCTGATGCCGCCACGTAAATAAGTGGTTGAGGCTTCGGCCTTCCGACGGGTAAAAACCCTGAAGCTCGCAAAGGGGCACACGGCCTTCGCCTCCCTCCATAAGGTCCGGCTTTCCTTGGAATGAGCTGCTGCCCTGGCGCAGTTCCCCTTTTCTGACTGCGGCCGAACTCCAGGCCAAGCTGCAATAATTGTTACCGGGAACTTTAGGCCTCATTGCTAGCTTTTGAATAGAGGTGACATTAGCCCTTTAGCACGGCATCTGTTTTCCTTTTACCCGTTTTCTTTTTACTCCAAACCATTTCTTTCTTTTACATGCAAAAACCAGCCTTTTCAGCAACTCCACAGCAGAGAGCGTATTCTGAAAGTCCTTGAATACACTTGCAAGTTTGAAGAAGGATACGAACCCAGCTGGGAAAGGGAGTGACGGACCGATAAATTTGCCACTTGTGGAGTATTTTCTGTACTCAATGTTTTCTACTGTTTAATTCTCACAAGTAATCAATCTCTTTTATGGTTGGATTAGTTGCTTTCTGAGGTATTGCATATACCAAATGTATGTATCACTTGTTTCTGTACCCTGTAAAAAGACAATGCTTTTTTTTAATTGATTGATTGATTGATTGATTGATTGATTGAATTTTTATCACCACCCATCTCCCTCCAAAGGAGGGACTCTTTTGCTTTGCCTGAATTACTTTGCGATCCGTATTTTTGGACAGGCGAAGGGGCCGCCTTTGTAAAGGCAAAATTGTTTTCTCCCCCAAAGTCAGGAATAGGTCTTCAGCCTGTTTTAGGCAATTCTCCTAAAGAGCTCTGCTCTTCAGCCGCGTTACTCTACAGCAGTCCAACTGAGCTAACAGGCCAAGCTCCAGGCAGGGATCCCACCAGGATGGGCTCCAATTTTGGGTGAGCCGGCAGGAGGTGACACGAATGGGGAGGGGGCTGTCCCCCAGGGCTCTGGTCCCCAGCGCCTGCATACCTCCCTGCCCACTGGGACCGCTGACTCAACACCTCCCCACACCAGCCTGGCCAAAAGAGAGCTGCATTTCCTCTTCTTCCTGGCTCCAGGGGCTGGCTCTCACCTGCAGAGCAGCAGCCAGGCCAGGCCACTGAATCCACGCCACAGGGACGGTCACCCAAATCTCAGCCTTCTGGCCGGGAAGCAGCTGATGGGGCCTGGCATGAAGGCTCTGTGCGTCTTGTGAATGGGGCTAGAAGCTGGGGAAGGAGAGGGGGACTCTCTTCTGAGGATTCAGCCACTGTCCACTTGGCCTGGAGGGTTCAGGAGGGGACCGGGGGCCGTCATGCCAAGCACTTCCACCCAGCCACGCCCAACCCAACAGCCTGAAGAACTAGCAGCCAACAAGGCACCGGCTATGGGAGACGGTGACTCCGAGCCGAGGAGATTTTGTTCTGATCACGTGGGGCCGGATTGCGGCAGGGCACCTAACTGGAATAAGCGGCAGTGACGAAGGTGGAAGGCGGTGGCCAGCCTGCGTCCTCGAGAACAGAGGGCCCAGATCAAATCACAGCAGCACCATTAAGCTTTCCGGAGACTGGCCACTGAATCAGCCCAGCCTGGTATTGGTGAAAAATCTGTGGATCGAGATGCAGGTAAACTGTAATCAGCTTTATTCATATTTGGAAGCCAACCACTGGCAAAATTGAAAGCACAATGAAAGCTTGGTCACTTCCAAAATACACGGTATGTTGATTTCTGAAAGCTGAATAAGAATAATAGTTACAGGCAGAAGTCAATTTTGAAAAGGAGATCTGTGAAGACGAGGAGAAGTGTGGTAAGGATCCAGCAGCTGACCTCCTTTCCTTCTGGCAACTCTCTTTCTAAGAGAAGAGAACCTCTGTGGCTCCGGGTTGAACCGTGAGCCCTTGGTGCTCCCTGAGCTTGGTGGTTTCCTTGCAGATGTTGCATGGCCCAACGAGGTAACCTCATCAGCGCCAGGGAGGGTGGGGGGTGCTGTCTGTACGCGTGCAGAAGCTTGCCCTGCCAGTGTGGGTGGAGGGGAGGTTTCCTCCTTGCTGGCCCCGTGATTAGAGCCGGGTCTTCTGCCAAATGGCTTCTCAGGTGTTGACCCCCGCTTCCCCTCCTTCACCACCCAACTAGGAATCATCATGAAACAGGGAGCCCATGACCCCACTTGGGAGCAGAACGTCAGTTGCTAGGCAAAGGGGTCATTAAGGGAATCCGCCCTGATTTCACGATCTTTCTTGCTGCGTTGGTTAAGCAAATCCCTGCAGTCATTAAGCAAAGCACATGGTGGTTAAGCCAGTCACAGGGTTCCCTCTTGGCTTTGCTTGCTGGAAGCTGGGTGGGAGGGTGGAAAACGGCGATCCTGTGACCACCGGACGCTGCAAGCGTGGTAGATGGGAACCGGTTGCCGAGCGCCCAAATCGTAATGACGTGAGCGTGGGGCTGCTGTGGCAAGGGCGAGGGCCGGCCACAAGCCTTTTTTCCCAGCACCATCTTAAGTCCAAACTGTCACTAAATGAATGCCTATTAAGCGAGGACTGCCTGTAAATGCGAAGTTCTGGGGGGGGTTCTGTCTGTTTCTATGCAGCAGCTTGCCCTGCCAATTTAGGTGGGAGCGTGGCTTCCTCCCTGGTGGTTCTTGAGGAGAGTATTGTGTTCTGCCCGACTGTGTGTCTGGGTAGTCACTGCTAGTCAGTGTCCTAGCCAGAAGAAGAAACCGGAGTCATCGACAGCGCACAAAGCAAGGACTGGAACAGACACTGGGAAGACAGACAGACAGACCGAAGACTGGCAGAGCACGTCCATGGGCAACAACCAGAAGTCAGAAGACACAATGAAAACTCCTTCCTCTCCCCACACATGGGACACGCAACCGCGGTGTCAACTGGGAAACTATTAGTGTTTTAGATAAGCCCAATGCAAAACGAGTAGGACTTCCTGGAAGCTTGGCATTCAGACCAATCGGCCATGGACAGACGCACAGAGAGCAACCACTTTTACATTCCTTTACAAAGAGAGAATTGAAGACCTCAGAAGGAAATGGAAAGACTTCAGCACATCCCCTCCAGCAGCCACACGCAGAGAAAAGGGGACACCCCCCCAGACAAACACAATACTCTCCTCAAGAGGCACCACGGAGGGCTTACGAGGGGGCACTTTACCTATCCAAATTCTCGGCTTAAGAAGAAATCTCCACAACTATCTCAAACGATATCGGATCAGATTAAGCTGAAAGAAACTGAGCTGCTGCAAAAACCAACAGAGAAGAATATTGTGTATCAGCTTAAGTTACTGGAGCAGCCATTGTCAATGCTGAGTGTCTAAGAAACAGAAACAAGGTTGAAAAATGATAAACAGAGAGATTTGGAACTTGCTAATAAACCAGGAAGATGGCTAGCATATAAAGTGAGGGAAGACAGAGAAGAAAATGATATTAAAGGTTTAAGAAGGAAATGTGGAATTACTGGATAACAAGAAGATTACGAAAGCCTTTCCTAGCTTTTTCACTGATTTGTAGAAGAAAGAAGAAGCCTCACTGGAGAAGGTGGATGAATCTTTGAACAAACAAGACTTGCCAAAACTGTCACAGACACAGAAAGCAATGTTGAATCATCCTATTACTCCTTCTGAAATAGTTGAAGCTATGAAAAGAGCCAAGTTGGCAAAAGCACCAGGTCCCGATGGTTTATCTGCATTATACCATAGATGTTTTCAAGATCAGATTCTTCAACCTTTTGAAAGATTGATGAACTCAGTTTTGCTAGGTTTTGCAATGCCAGATTCACGGAAAGAAGCCAACATTGTACTTCTACCAAAGGAAGGACAAGACCCCTCCCTAATTAAGAATTATAGACACATTTCACTGTTGAATAACAACTCTAAAATATTTCCTTCAATATTGGCCGAAAGAATGAAGGAAATTCTACAGGACTTTATTCATCATGCTTTGATATTGCAAGAGCCTTTGGATAATGTAGAACATCTCATGAAGAATTCGAGAGAGTTTGTGTCATTGGCAGGGCTGGAAGTAAAGAAACAAAAAACAAAGATGCTGCCCCAAAATATGACTTTGTCCAGCCAAGAGTTGCTGATGAGTAAGACTGGTCTGAAGACTGAGAGAAAGGTTCGATATTTGGGGGTGATTTTATCAACTGAGAAGAGTATGTCGTTTCAGAATAACGACGTTACATTTCAGAATGATGTGAAAGAAGACTTGTTAAGATGGGAAAAACTACAATAGTCTCTTACGGGGAGAATTTCTGTGATTAAGACGAATGTTTTGCCTAGGATGTTGCCTCTTTTTCAGATTATACCGATTTTGTCAACAGATTTACCATTTAAACAATGGCAGGCTGTCTCTGAGTTCATTTGGCAAGGCAAGAAACCAAGAATTAAATATAAATTGTTACAAGATGCCAAAGAATGAGGAAGTCTGGGTGTACACAAACACACAGACACAAACAGAGCGGAGGATGAGTACATGACAAGAGAAAGGCAACTACACACACGCAGTCCACACGATTGAACACAAAAGTCCTGAGGGGATACAGTAGCGGCCTCGTAACTGGATGGGTTTACCTGATGTAAGGTTGTATTTTTATGCTTCTTGTCTGCTTTGGATGAAGGAGTGGATGCCCTTGAAGAATACTTTGGAAAATAATAAAGTTCTTTGGGAAAAAAAGAGCCACCAAGAAGGAAACCACCCTCCCACCTAAACTGGCAGGGCAGCTGCTGTATAGACACAGACGGGACATCCGACACAATTTCGCATTTAAAGGCACTCCTCGCTTAATGGTCATTCGTTTAGTGACAGTTTCGACTTAAGACGGTGCTGGAGAAAAAGACTTGTGGCTGGTCCTCACACTTACGGCTGCCGCAGCAGCCCCACACTCACGTCACTACGATTTGGGCGCTCGGCAACTGGTTCCCATCCACCGCCCTTGCGTCATCCACATCTCTCTCTCTCCCGGGTCCTGACTTTCAACGTTGCCAAGCCTTGATCCTTACGGTGGGCTCATCTCCTTCGGCTTGGCTCTTCCAAACGTGGCTTTTCAGACTCCCTTGCCTGCTACTTGAAGGTCGGGCCTTACTTTCCAAACACTTTTCCGTGCTGCCAAGAAGCCATTCTTGGATTTTTGACTTCCCTTTCCTCCTGCCCGATTCCGGCTCTTGGCTGTTCCGTGTTTGGTTGCCCGACTTCTGCTCTTGCCTGTGCGATGTTGGGCTGCTCAGTTTCACCTCCTTCCTGACCGAAGTTGGGCTGCTCCAGGTGTCTCTGCAGGACGCCCACTCTCGGCTGGGCGTGTGGCTCAGCGGCCCTTGGGCCCCTCTGCAGGGCCGTCCCGGGTTGTCTTTCCGCTCCCGGCTCTGCGACCACAGCTGGAGCCCAGACTGCATGCCGAGTGTCTTTCCTGGAATTGAGCCTCTGACAGAAACGGTCTCATCAGGGCCCTTGTGGGGTTGGCGAGTCTGGCTCGTGCCAGGGCAACAGGCTCCCGGGGTGAGCTCGCCCCTCCTGGTCTCCCGGAGCGGTTGTGTCCCCCTCAGAGACAGGTCCCCAGGGCAGTCATTTCTCGCCCCCCCTCAGGCGTCCCCCATTCTCACCCCCAGACGGGAGTGGCGGGAGACAGAGGACGGGCCACCATCCACCAGAATGGGGGCGGACGGTGGAACCGGAGCCACTGGCCGAGTTCCTTTCCTCTCCTGATGCATGGCTCCCTCCTCCGGGTCCCTGTAGCCCAGGACTCGGGGGGGACGATGTGACTGCTGTCCCGCAAGGGGAGGGGCACTTCTGGCACTTTCCCCCCAGCGGTGTCACTTCTGGACCCCGGACGCACCAACTTCGACGTCTCCGGGATCCCCTTTGGCAAACCCCGCTGCTGACATAGCTTCACCTTCTGCGGGTGGATCTCAAATTTACTCTGGATGTCCCTGGGCAAAAAGAAGAGGTCCTCCTTCAAGTTGTTGACCCAAATCTTAGCTTTTTGGTTAGGAGGCAGCTGGGGATGGGGGTGCGGCAGGAAGGCTTTTAGGGATTTTTCAACGAGAGCCAGGAGCCCCTCCCCCCCATGTTGCATCTCTTCTTTCAGATACGAACTTCCACCTCGAGCCACTCGCGCTGGAGAAGGAAAGGGGGACTCGCCTCTTTGGGTTCAGAGGCTGCCCTGGGGACCTGAGAGGCTGAGGAGGGGACTCGGGGGCCATCACGCCACAGACGCACCCGTAGCGCATGCCCAACCCCCAGAGAGAGGGCAAATGGTGCCCAACGATGGACGGCTCGAGGTGGTTCACATCTCCCGCGCAAGCCAAAGGTGAGAAACCGCTGCATCGATGAAGGGATTTCTGGCTTTTCCCACAGGTGAAGCTCCACGAGCGTCTGACCAGCAGTGGGGTGGCTCCCAGCTGAACCTCCAGAGATCTCTTAGCCAGCTGGCATTTCACATTCTCTACCCCCATCTCTGGGGGATGGCCCTTTTCTGCATCTTGAACTCCAGCTTTTGCCTTGTTTCTCGACCAAAGAAGCAGAATTTAATCTGGTGAATGTTTACACTCCTGTGCCCCCCCCCGGCCTTTGGTGTTTGAGTCGGGGGACCTTCATGAGAATGCAGGAAAGGGAACGCTGCCCCAGGCCTGGCAGCCCCCAGTTGTGCTGCAACTGCTTCCTTTTAAGGTGCCGCTGCAACTCCGCCTGGATCTCCTTTGAAAGGAACAGGGTGCATCTTGCGACAAAGCGGACCGCAGTGGCTTGGGTGCTGCAAGTGGTAGAACCGGGAATTGGTGGAGCCATTCCTTGGAAGAAGCAGCACAAAGACCAGTGCTGTGGGCAATCCCACACAACGGATTCTGGGTGTCACCTCGAGGCTTCGAGGAACCAGAATGGCCTGCTCCGCAAAGGGAAGGTCTTGGGAATGGAGCCACCCTCCATTCTCAGCCCAGATGGGAGAGCACTGGAAAGGGTGACTCTTCCTGGTTGGTGGCTGACGTCTTGGGAGTAGCAAACCACAGCAGAAACTCGGTCCTGCAGAGCGTCCTTTGCCAAATGGCTTTGTGGTTTTTTTCCATCACAACGCAGGGGCTTTCTAAAGCTTGTGTGTGCAAAGAGTGAGCAAGTCCCTCTGGGGGTGTTGGGGATTTCTTTGGCGGAAGCCTTCTGATTCTGGGCTTCCTCCTCAGCCTGAGGTATGGCCGTGGACTCCTCCGTCGACCGTCTCAGAAGCGGGGGAGAGACCGGCACGAACACCCGTAGCGGCTGCACTGCCCGCCTGGGACGACCCCGCCGCCCTGCGTGACCATCATTCGGACGTGCACCACCAGCTGCCTTCGGGTCTCTAGCACGATGAGGACCAACTGGTTGAGGAACAGAAGCTTTATCCTTGCCAGGTAGAGGGCTGTGAGCAGATGTACGGCCGAGGGTGGTGGTGGAGCTGGATGGAACCCCCGCAAGGACTGCCGGACCAGCATGGGCACGTCCCACAGGCGCCGAAGAGTCTTATTCAGCATATGGGATCCCCAGAGTTCCTGCTCAGATGGTCGGAGGTGCCTTGGCACGTAGTCCACTGTGCGGAGGGAGCTGACGTCATGTGAGCTGGCCTTAGAGGAACAGAAGCTTCCGCTTGGCACACTCCAGCATCCTGAGCAATAAATGCGTTCCTCGTAACCGCGAGGACGCCAGGCATCCTTCTCAGCCCTCTGCCGCCCGGAAAAGTGGGACGTCTTCTTCTGCTTGGTCTGCTCTGTCTCCATCCTCTTGGGAACCATGTAGAGGTGGTTTTGTATGTAGGGGCTCCATTTCCTAGACAGAGTGACCGGAAGATAGCTGATGGTGGGGCTGGGAGCACTGGCACTCCGTGGCACTGTGGCATGATGGGGGGGCTCAGGAGGGTCCGAAAGCCTGGAGCGTCCCATCCATGCAAAGACCGGTCCCGGGGACAGCAGTGGTTCGGTGCTGTCACGCTGACCTCTCTGGAAAAGGTCCTCTTCTGCATCATCGAAGAGGACTGTGCTGAGGTCTGTAAGGAAGGACAACATGAGCAAGCTCCCCATCCCCTGGAGGCAGCCTTTGGGCCTTCCAGAAGCCAGAGAGCTCCCTTCTGCAGGAAGAAACCACGTGCCTGTTCCCTTCCGGCTCTGCAAGTCCAGAAAGGGGCATTTTCCAGCATTGGAGAGGGGAAGTCGCGTCTTTGGGAATCTGGGGAAGCGGCCTTGGGGAGAAGCATCAAGCAGGAGAGTCAAGGGAGGACTGGGCTCCTGCCAGGAATTAGGATTCACCGATTCCTCCTCCACAGCAGGCGTGTCCCTGCCACACGCCTCCGCAGGTCAGGTGAAGACCCAGCGGCTGCATTGTGGAACGTGCTAAGCACGGTCAGAGGTAGCTTGGCTTGGTTGCTTAGTGGTTGAAGACTTTGAAGGAACTCAGCCCTCAGCCATTCTGGGCTGGAAAATGGAGTATATCCACAAGCAAGCGATACATGTTGTCCGAAGACAGCCTTCAGCCTGCATCACAGCCCTGTCCTACTTAGACTGTGTTCCCACGGCTACACTTGCCCACTGCAGGAAAGGATCTCGCCCTTAACCTTGCTGAACATCTTTGGGGCATAAAGCGCATGAACCTGGCTGGTTACTCTGCGCTTCAGGGATTTAGTCTGGGCACCCGGGTGGGCTGTAGGGAGCCAGCCGTGGGACCCCCCAGGAGCTGGGATAAGGAGTAAAAGGGGAGAGGAAGAGCCCTTCCTGTGGCTGGCGGGGCCACGGGGGCACGGGGGGGGGGTGCCTTCACGTTACCTTCTACGATTCCCATGATGTCCTCTTCCTGGTCTCGGAGGTTGGGGGGACCCTGCTGGGAAGAGAGGGCAGAGGGAGTTACTTGACGGGCAGAGGCTCCTCGGCCTCCGGGCTGCAGATGTGCCTTCCAGAGAGACCCTGCATCTGCCCCATTTGACTTTTTCACCCCTTGTTGAAAAATGGGAGTAGAATGTTGAAGTTGAAAGCAGTATATCAAAAGTGCCTCTGTAGTCTCCCTTTCACATACATGATCTTTTCAATAAAATTGATCAAAATAGATATAATTTAGAGGGTTTTTTCTTTTTCTTTTCTTTTTCAGTTTTAATCACTCTGCTGCTTTCTCAAGTAGGTCCTGCCTTTACTCCCCAGGGCTGGAAAAGCCATCCATGCTGCCGTGCCCAGCCCACTTCAAAGCTGTCAGTGTTTTATTTTTATTTTAAAAGTGATATTCCCCCCTTCCCGCTTTGGGTTACTTTGGATTAGATCTTTTGTGGTTTAGCCTATTGTGCAGAACCAATCCCTTTATTGACCTGAAGGTTCAGTGCATTGGGCCAAGGCAGAAAACCGGTTAATTCGGTGGCTACATTAAGGGTGTTGCTAGAATGTGCTGAAAGAGAAGACTCTGACTGTAGCCACCGAATTCAGATTGACCACAGTTATATTTTTCTCCTGACCCTGCCTGCCTTTCTGTCTTCTCCGTGTCAACCGCTTGGAGCACAGGCCCTGGTGGCCAAGCGTAGCCATTTGCTCAGAAGACCTGCGCAAACCTGGTTTCAAGCAAAGAATCCAGCAGGAGGCAGTTGAAACATTCCTAGCACTTTGCTTAGGAACAAAAGTGACCTTTGATGGGGAGACCACGAGACTGAAGTTTTGCAGCCTCCTCCTCCCCGAGAGCTCTTCAGGAAGGTGGCCCTCGGAGCACAGGACGGCTTGTCTTTGCTCCCCACCCCTTTAGGCACCTCCCAATCGGCCTCTGTGCTCAGCAAGACGGCCTGTGCAGGGACCTCCCAAACCCTTGGATGCCCTCCGCTCCCGGCCCAGAGCAGAGCTGGGGGGCATTACCCACGGCGGGAATCGGGCATTCCTGGGGTGGGGGGGGAGGAGCCATTTGGGATCGCTCGTCTGTGAGTCGAAGGTCCAGTTTGGGACTGCCGCTGCTGAGACCCTTGTGGAAAATCACAGATGCTGACAGGTTTCTTGTGGGGCCAATGACATCCTTCAAGACCGGGAGAAGGGATCAGGGGGTCAAACGGTTCAAGAACAACTGTTCTAGGGTGTCCACAGGGCATGGTCAAATGTATAAAGATGGCAGCCATGTCTCGTGATTTCTTTTGTCACACCCTGTGGACAGCCCTGGTTGAATCCTTGGGGAGAACCACCGCCCCCAGCCCACCAGCCAGTGATCCACCCACCTGCTGGGCTCCAGACCACCTTCGGGACCTGGCTTGGCTGCTCCTCCGAGGTTGGAGGCGCTCCAGGTCAGCAGAGCATTGGCCATTGAAGACCTTCCTGGTTAGGAACAGGACAAAGGCCAGGATGGCCATGGCCAGGAGGAGGAAGCCAGGCTCCCAGGAGCAGCCAAAGCTGAAATCCATTTCACCTGCACAAAGGAAATCCACGTATGGATTTCAGGCTGTCTCTTGATTGCCACCCAAAGAGCTGAACCTCTCAGGGCAGGTCACAAAATGACCCAGGCCTGCTAAGTTGTCTCCTGATGTCTGCCGATGCCCAGGGCGTGTCATAGAGCAGCTGGGCTAGGTCCCCACCTGCAGACAATGCCCCCAAGTGCCCCCTGGGGAAACCAAAAATGGTGAAGCTGCTCATTCACTTAGCCTATTTTCTCGTTCACCAGCTATCCAAGGAAGGAACCTAGAGTTGGTTTACCAGCAAGTTCTAGCTTCCCCTGAGCTAGAGGAAGATCCAAACTTAATTCTGGTGGCAGATTAGGTTACCTCTAGAACTACCCAGGATTGATGTAATTTGCAGGCACGATCTAGAATTCCGAATGAGGTTATTTTGGGCAGAATAGCCGAGAAGATGGGTAGCTCAAGTTTGCAATGCTGGGAACACCAAGATCCCACTATTTCAGGGGTCGCCAATTATGCCCTCAAACCCTGTCCTAACCTTTCATCAGGATTTAACATTTTTATCCTGCTTTTCAGAACAAAACCCTTCCCAAAGCAGATTCAACTTAATTAAAAATGCGAAATGCTTACACCCAAATCCTAAAACAAACAAAGCAGAACTCCAATATCTAAGTCATTCTAATAAGAAACAAGTGAAATCCCCAGTGCTGGCCTGTCTCAGGAGAAGCAACTGAGTATCTTAAAATACCTTGTAAATGAATAAATTTAGTCCCGCCAGGGGGTGGGGGGGTGGCTGGGGGTGGGACTTCATTCAGAGCCAGCTGGCCCAGTTCATGAAAATCAACCAAATGTCCAAAAGGGATCAATATATCTTGATTTAAAGATTGGGGGGGGGTGAGGAAAGGAGGAAGGGGGACGACTATTTGAAACCTGGGGTATTCAAGGGGGGGAACTATTTGAAACCTGGGGTATGCCAGGGACAGAAAAGCCTCTGGTTCACAGGGGCCGAGTTCTTACCACAAGGTCTTAAAAAAACGTCCCAGGGAAGTTACAGACCCACCATTGGCACGCATTCTCTAGGCTAACCTGGGTAGTTTAACCTTGATTGGGTTGCTCTACTCTGCAGGAGTAAGACGCGAGTGGAAGCTTTGTCTTCCCTTCGCAGCGCTACGAGAGCGGAAGATGTGACAGGCGACTTCCATAGCACCTTCTCTCTGGGCCAGTCGTGCTCCAGTTTGTACAAGTGGAGATGGATCTGCCATTCCTGAACGGTGAATCCTGATGGGGTGAAATTATGCTTCCCGGCCTTTGATCCAACACGTGGCGACCGTGGTGTAAAATCACCCTGCAGTAAATCCTGTGTTTGGACCTCTTCTTTCTACACGGGGAGTATGTTTATTCTACATCCTATTCTAGGTCGTGTCAGGCTTTGTTAAGTCTTGACCAAAAAAGAGTGATTTCTTGAGGTCTTGGGAGTCTGACTGGGTGATCACCTTCCTCTCTGGGTGAAAAAGACCTTCAGTTTCCCTACCGATTAAATCTTGCCTTGGGCCTCTGCCATTCCCTTCCGAGGTGACAAGGGGAAGGATCTGAAAAGGCGAAGCGATGGCTGGGTTTGCTTTTATGAAGAGGCAGGGCAATCATTTGCTGCCTGCCGCGGCTAAAACAGCAGCGGCAGACAGCGCTACGAGCCCCCCAAAGGGGGCGTGGCACGCATTGCAGCGTACGGGAGTCCCGCCCCAAAGATGAAAACAAGAAGAGGGGGACTCCCGAAGAGCGGAGAAGAGGCCCCGGGGAGCCGTGTTTCGGAGGTCGGTGCCGGAAGAAGGGCGGGCGGGCGGGCGGGCGGGCCGGCTTCCCCCGCTCAGGAGGAAAAAGCGCGCTTGCCCTGCGGCGGCGGCGAGGGCCAAAACTCCTCCAGCGCGCTTCGTGATTCCGCTCCTCCCCCCTCCCTCCCTCCGCAGGTTCTGAGCGGGAGAGCGGGAGGGAGAGAGGCGCGCGCGGGGATGCCAGGTAGGGGCTGGCGCGTTGCCATGGCAGCCCGCGGCGGGGTCCCGGATGCAGGTCTTGCGTCGTCGCCTTCTTAAGGCTTCCCGGCGGCCGGCTGTCAGCGGAGGGGTCGGTGTAGCGTAGCGGGTCCGTGCTCGTTCTGCGCGGTGGCGCAGGACGAAGGCAAGCGCACCGCGATCGAGCCCCGGGCGCTCCCTCCTCAGGGCAGCCGTGCGAGGCACGGCTGCGGATGATGGCCTGTGGAGTTAACAGGGAGTTGTAGCTCCCTGAGTCTTTTTCTGAGCCCACCTCGCTGGGGTGTTGTGATGGGAGCCTTGAGCTGCTGCAGAAAAGCGGGGATCCCAAGGAAAAAGGATTAATTTAGGATGGCCCTTTATATGGCTGCTCTAGCCCATCTTGTGGTTGCACTTCTGGCTAGGAAAAGTGCGAGAAAAACCGAATCAGAATAAGAATAATAACAGCTATTATTACACCACTTCTTCTTCTTCTCCTTCGCTCCCGTGACTTACATGAACTTAAATTAAGAACTTTTTAATATCTCCCTCTTGGATTGTAGGTTTATTTTTATATTTCAGTATACTGTTTTTATTGTATTTTAACCTGTGTTTATCTTCGTTTTATTTGCTCCTTGAGTGAGATGGGCAGTGACAAAATTGGAAATAGAAATAAATCCATAAAATGATAATGATGATAATAGTTCATGGCCTCTGTGACTTACATGAATTTAAACGAAGAACATTTTAATATCCCCATCTTGGATGTTATATTTATATTTCAGGATTCTGTTTCTATTGTATTTTAGCCTTCATTTGTGTAGTTAGTTAGTTTCCCTTCTGCCGTTATTATTTTTATACCTAACTCAAGGTGGCAAAGGTACCTAATACTCCTTCCTCCTCCTGTTTTCCCCACAACCACAACCCTGGGGGGTGAGTTTGGCTGAGAGAGAGTGACTGGCCCAGTCACGATTGATTGATTGACTGATTGATTGATTGATTGATTGATTGATTAAAGGCTGCCCCATGGGGCAGTCTAAGCCAATCTTGTCATGATTGTGATGAGAAAAATGTCCTCCCGAGGTGGCCCGTCCAGGCCCTGGCCAAAGCCACAGCCCCGCAGGGAACTCGGCCCATGGGAGCAGGAAAGGCAAACAGCAGGGGGCCTGAGCACACAGCGCCTCCTCTCTGCAGCCCGGGGGAATTACACCTCGCTCAGGTTCCGAGGAGGCGGGAACACCGTAGCACAGCAACAGCCAAGCTCCAGCGTATAACTGGCTGGCGGGGAAATCCACAGGGTGGCCTTCCAACCAGCATGCGCTGTACCTGCTCTTGGGAAAGAAACCCACCTCTGTTCCAGCCACTGCCTGGGTCTTTTCATTCCCGGCTCGGGACGACCCCTCGGTAAGTTTTCCTGTATGAAACAAGATTGGTAACGGTTCGGGTGCTATGGGAAACGCCAGGATCTCTCTTCTGCTAGATTGGCAAAAGGCAAAAGCTGTGCGCTCCGAGAACTGTAAAACGTAAGCTTTAGTTTTGATCGCAGTCTTCGTAACGTAGAAGGCGGCGGGATAAATCCTGGACCAATGCTGTCCAAGGTGGGTGGTCTTGGTCATTTGAAGTTATCTCCGGAATGGCAGGCAATATCAACGCAGCTGCTGGACCGCCACAGTCACCACCTTGTGGTTGGGGCCGAGCCGTTGAACGCATCCGCTTTGGGGCGCCGTAGGCGGGACTTGATGGGGCGGGATTCCTTTTATCGTCTCATTTTGTGGGCTGAACACAAGGGATAAACGCTCTTGCAATCTCGTGCTTCTTTATGCTAAACTCGTGTATTCCGAGCTGTGTTCGAAACAGACCCTGTTGGCAGATGCTGGGAAAGCCTTTAGCCCAGGAGAGGTCAAAAAAGTCACACACCAAGCTTTTCTATAAAAATAATTTATTTACCGGAAGCAAAACAAAAGCAAAACATATTTAAAGGACTTAGCTCCCCTTTGGAGCAAGCCTTGCTTGGCTACATTGCCGGCAGAGAAAAAAAAGAGGAAGTGAGAAGTCTGGGCAGGTCCTCCTCCCCCCAGGCGATTTGCATTAACCACGTGAAGGAGTCAATCAAATACAACCTCTTCACCCAGGCCAAAATGATTAGGTACAATAGCAGTCTTAATCGTTAGTAGGAAAACCTCAACAGACCCATATAGTAAAACCCCAAATAACCTCAGAGTTATTCCGAGCTGCTGTGTCTGAGAAAGCTCCCTCCTGGAGAAATCAGCCCGTTTTCGCCCGCCGCTCCCCAAAAATTGACCGAATATTGGCACCTCTCCACAAACATTCCTTAATCCGTCTGTCCCCATTGGAACCGGGCGGTTTTGGGCGTGGCAATTCTGGCCTATCGGGAGGAATGCCAGGTTAGGACAAGGCTGATCCAAGCCGTGCGCAAGTATTTCACGAGCGTTGTTTTGGCTCCAAGTGTGGAGGAGACGGGAGAGCACGCGCTAGCCCGCTACGAAGCAGAGCTTCCCTTAGACGGACTGCCTTCAGGGGGCGTTTGTAATGCGTTCCTCGGAAGGCACTTAAAGTCTCCTTGTGCCTTCCTGGTCAATTTGGATGAATGGATACCGCGAGAAACAAGACGGGATGCGCTTCGTCTTTGACCTCGGTGTTTCTCCACCTCAGCAACCATAAGATGGGGGGACTTGAACTCCCTGGATTCTCCAGCCAGCCGTTCCCCATGCTGGCTGGGCAATGCTGGGAGTTGAAGTCCCCCCATCTTAAGGTTGCTGAGGTGGAGAAACACTCGTTGATACCATGCACATTCTTTTAATCGCTCCCATTAGACCTGGAGCCCCAAAAGCAAGCTTGCAAAAGAACCAGAACTTCCAGTCAGCTTGCCTGCCAACCACTCTCTGTGGCATCTGGATGGTCTGAAGCGTTGGGGCAGCAGGAAAGGGGAGAGTGGCGTCTGAAACTGAATTATAGACCCATTTCACTGTTGAATAACAACTCTAAAATATTTGCTTCAATATTGGCCGAAAGAATGAAGGAAATTCTACAGGACTTTATTCATCATGCTTTGATATTGCAAGAGCCTTTGGATAATGTAGAACATCTCATGAAGAATTCGAGAGAGTTTGTGTCATTGGCAGGGCTGGAAGTAAAGAAACAAAAAACAAAGATGCTGCCCCAAAATATGACTTTGTCCAACCAAGAATTGCTGATGAGTAAGACTGGTCTAAGACTGAGAGAAAGGTTCGATATTTGGGGGTGATTTTATCAACTGAGAAGAGTATGTCGTTTCAGAATAACGACGTTACAATTCGGAATGATGTGAAAGAAGACTTGTTAAGATGGGAAAAACTACAATAGTCTCTTACGGGGAGAATTTCTGTGATTAAGATGAATGTTTTGCCTAGGATGTTGCCTCTTTTTCAGATTATACCGATTTTGTCAACAGATTTACCATTTAAACAATGGCAGGCTGTCTCTGAGTTCATTTGGCAAGGCAAGAAACCAAGAATTAAATATAAATTGTTACAAGATGCCAAAGAATGAGGAAGTCACACACACACACAAACAGAGCGGAAGATGAGTACATGACAAGAGAAAGGCAACTACATACACGCAGTCCACACGACTGAACACAAAAGTCCTGAGGGGATACAGTAGCGGCCTCATCACTGGATGGGTTTACCTGATGTAAGGTTGTATTTTTATGCTTCTTGTCTGCTTTGGATGAAGGAGTGGATGCCCTTGAAGAATACTTTGGAAAATAATAAAGTTCTTTGGGAAAAAAAGAGCCACCAAGAAGGAAACCACCCTCCCACCTAAACTGGCAGGGCAGCTGCTGTATAGACACAGACGGGACATCCGACACAATTTCGCATTTAAAGGCACTCCTCGCTTAATGGTCATTCGTTTAGTGACAGTTTGGACTTAAGACGGTGCTGGAGAAAAAGACTTGTGGCTGGTCCTCACACTTACGGCTGCCGCAGCAGCCCCACACTCACGTCACTACGATTTGGGCGCTCGGCAACTGGTTCCCATCTACCGCCCTTGCGGCATCCACATCTCTCTCTCTCCCGGGTCCTGACTTTCAACGTTGCCAAGCCTTGATCCTTACGGTGGGCTCATCTCCTTCGGCTTGGCTCTTCCAAACGTGGCTTTTCAGACTCCCTTGCCTGCTACTTGAAGGTCGGGCCTTACTTTCCAAACACTTTTCCGTGCTGCCAAGAAGCCATTCTTGGATTTTTGACTTCCCTTTCCTCCTGCCCGATTCCGGCTCTTGGCTGTTCCGTGTTTGGTTGCCCGACTTCTGCTCTTGCCTGTGCGATGTTGGGCTGCTCAGTTTCACCTCCTTCCTGACCGAAGTTGGGCTGCTCCAGGTGTCTCTGCAGGACGCCCACTCTCGGCTGGGCGTGTGGCTCAGCGGCCCTTGGGCCCCTCTGCAGGGCCGTCCCAGGTTGTCTTTCCGCTCCCGGCTCTGCGACCACAGCTGGAGCCCAGACTTCATGCCGAGTGTCTTTCCTGGAATTGAGCCTCTGACAGAAACGGTCTCATCCGGGCCCTTGTGGGGTTGGCGAGTCTGGCTCGTGCCAGGGCAACAGGCTCCCGGGGTGAGCTCGCCCCTCCTGGTCTCCCGGAGCGGTTGTGTCCCCCTCAGAGACAGGTCCCCAGGGCAGTCATTTCTCGCCCCCCCTCAGGCGTCCCCCATTCTCTCACCCCCAGACGGGAGTGGCGGGAGACAGAGGACGGGCCACCATCCACCAGAATGGGGGCGGACGGTGGGACCGGAGCCACTGGCCGAGTTCCTTTCCTCTCCTGATGCGTGGCTCCCTCCTCCGGGTCCCTGTAGCCCAGGACTCGGGGGGGACGACGTGACTGCTGTCCCGCAAGGGGAGGGGCACTTCTGGCACTTTCCCCCCAGCGGTGTCACTTCTGGACCCCGGACGCACCAACTTCGACGTCTCCGGGATCCCCTTTGGCAAACCCCGCTGCTGACATAGCTTCACCTTCTGCGGGTGGATCTCAAATTTACTCTGGATGTCCCTGGGCAAAAAGAAGAGGTCCTCCTTCAAGATGTTGACCCAAATCTTAGCTTTTTGGTTAGGAGGCAGCTGGGGATGGGGGTGCGGCAGGAAGGCTTTTAGGGATTTTTCAACGAGAGCCAGGAGCCCCTCCCCCCCATGTTGCATCTCTTCTTTCAGATACGAACTTCCACCTCGAGCCACTCGCGCTGGAGAAGGAAAGGGGGACTCGCCTCTTTGGGTTCAGAGGCTGCCCTGGGGACCTGAGAGGCTGAGGAGGGGACTCGGGGGCCATCACGCCACAGACGCACCCGTAGCGCATGCCCAACCCCCAGAGAGAGGGCAAATGGTGCCCAACGATGGACGGCTCGAGGTGGTTCACATCTCCCGCGCAAGCCAAAGGTGAGAAACCGCTGCATCAATGAAGGGATTTCTGGCTTTTCCCACAGGTGAAGCTCCACGAGCGTCTGACCAGCAGTGGGGTGGCTCCCAGCTGAACCTCCAGAGATCTCTTAGCCAGCTGGCATTTCACATTCTCTATCCCCATCTCTGGGGGATGGCCCTTTTCTGCATCTTGAACTCCAGCTTTTGCCTTGTTTCTCGACCAAAGAAGCAGAATTTAATCTGGTGAATGTTTACACTCCTGTGCCCCCCCCCCCGGCCTTTGGTGTTTGAGTCGGGGGACCTTCATGAGAATGCAGGAAAGGGAACGCTGCCCCAGGCCTGGCAGCCCCCAGTTGTGCTGCAACTGCTTCCTTTTAAGGTGCCGCTGCAACTCCGCCTGGATCTCCTTTGAAAGGAACAGGGTGCATCTTGCGACAAAGCGGACCGCAGTGGCTTGGGTGCTGCAAGTGGTAGAACCGGGAATTGGTGGAGCCATTCCTTGGAAGAAGCAGCACAAAGACCAGTGCTGTGGGCAATCCCACACAACGGATTCTGGGTGTCACCTCGAGGCTTCGAGGAACCAGAATGGCCTGCTCCGCAAAGGGAAGGTCTTGGGAATGGAGCCACCCTGTTCTCAGCCCAGATGGGAGAGCACTGGAAAGGGTGACTCTTCCTGGTTGGTGGCTGACGTCTTGGGAGTAGCAAACCACAGCAGAAACTCGGTCCTGCAGAGCGTCCTTTGCCAAATGGCTTTGTGGTTTTTTTCCATCACAACGCAGGGGCTTTCTAAAGCTTGTGTGTGCAAAGAGTGAGCAAGTCCCTCTGGGGGTGTTGGGGATTTCTTTGGCGGAAGCCTTCTGATTCTGGGCTTCCTCCTCAGCCTGAGGTATGGCCGTGGACTCCTCCGTCGACCGTCTCAGAAGCGGGGGAGAGACCGGCACGAACACCCGTAGCGGCTGCACTGCCCGCCTGGGACGACCCCGCCGCCCTGCGTGACCATCATTCGGACGTGCACCACCAGCTGCCTTCGGGTCTCTAGCACGATGAGGACCAACTGGTTGAGGAAGAGAAGCTTTATCCTTGCCAGGTAGAGGGCTGTGAGCAGATGTACGGCCGAGGGTGGTGGGGGAGCTGGATGGAACCCCCGCAAGGACTGCCGGACCAGCATGGGCACGTCCCACAGGCGCCGAAGAGTCTTATTCAGCATATGGGATCCCCAGAGTTCCTGCTCAGATGGTCGGAGGTGCCTTGGCACGTAGTCCACTGTGCGGAGGGAGCTGACGTCATGTGAGCTGGCCTTAGAGGAACAGAAGCTTCCGCTTGGCACACTCCAGCATCCTGAGCAATAAATGCGTTCCTCGTAACCGCGAGGACGCCAGGCATCCTTCTCAGCCCTCTGCAGCCCGGAAAAGTGGGACGTCTTCTTCTGCTTGGTCTGCTCTGTCTCCATCCTCTTGGGAACCATGTAGAGGTGGTTTTGTATGTAGGGGCTCCATTTCCTAGACAGAGTGACCGGAAGATAGCTGATGGTGGGGCTGGGAGCACTGGCACTCCGTGGCACTGTGGCATGATGGGGGGGCTCAGGAGGGTCCGAAAGCCTGGAGCGTCCCATCCATGCAAAGACCGGTCCCGGGGACAGCAGTGGTTCGGTGCTGTCACGCTGACCTCTCTGGAAAAGGTCCTCTTCTGCATCATCGAAGAGGACTGTGCTGAGGTCTGTAAGGAAGGACAACATGAGCAAGCTCCCCATCCCCTGGAAGCAGCCTTTGGGCCTTCCAGAAGCCAGAGAGCTCCCTTCTGCAGGAAGAAACCACGTGCCTGTTCCCTTCCGGCTCTGCAAGTCCAGAAAGGGGCATTTTCCAGCATTGGAGAGGGGAAGTCGCGTCTTTGGGAATCTGGGGAAGCGGCCTTGGGGAGAAGCATCAAGCAGGAGAGTCAAGGGAGGACTGGGCTCCTGCCAGGAATTAGGATTCACCGATTCCTCCTCCACAGCAGGCGTGTCCCTGCCACACGCCTCCGCAGGTCAGGTGAAGACCCAGCGGCTGCATTGTGGAACGTGCTAAGCACGGTCAGAGGTAGCTTGGCTTGGTTGCTTAGTGGTTGAAGACTTTGAAGGAACTCAGCCCTCAGCCATTCTGGGCTGGAAAATGGAGTATATCCACAAGCAAGCGATACATGTTGTCCAAAGACAGCCTTCAGCCTGCATCACAGCCCTGTCCTACTTAGACTGTGTTCCCACGGCTACACTTGCCCACTGCAGGAAAGGATCTCACCCTTAACCTTGCTGAACATCTTTGGGGCATAAAGCGCATGAACCTGGCTGGTTACTCTGCGCTTCAGGGATTTAGTCTGGGCACCCGGGTGGGCTGTAGGGAGCCAGCCGTGGGACCCCCCAGGAGCTGGGATAAGGAGTAAAAGGGGAGAGGAAGAGCCCTTCCTGTGGCTGGCGGGGCCGGCCACGGGGGCACGGGGGGGGGTGTGCCTTCACGTTACCTTCTACGATTCCCATGATGTCCTCTTCCTGGTCTCGGAGGTTGGGGGGACCCTGCTGGGAAGAGAGGGCAGAGGGAGTTACTTGACGGGCAGAGGCTCCTCGGCCTCCGGGCTGCAGATGTGCCTTCCAGAGAGACCCTGCATCTGCCCCATTTGACTTTTTCACCCCTTGTTGAAAAATGGGAGTAGAATGTTGAAGTTGAAAGCAGTATATCAAAAGTGCCTCTGTAGTCTCCCTTTCACATACATGATCTTTTCAATAAAATTGATCAAAATAGATATAATTTAGAGGGTTTTTTCTTTTTCTTTTCTTTTTCAGTTTTAATCACTCTGCTGCTTTCTCAAGTAGGTCCTGCCTTTACTCCCCAGGGCTGGAAAAGCCATCCATGCTGCCGTGCCCAGCCCACTTCAAAGCTGTCAGTGTTTTATTTTTATTTTAAAAGTGATATTCCCCCCTTCCCGCTTTGGGTTACTTTGGATTAGATCTTTTGTGGTTTAGCCTATTGTGCAGAACCAATCCCTTTATTGACCTGAAGGTTCAGTGCATTGGGCCAAGGCAGAAAACCGGTTAATTCGGTGGCTACATTAAGGGTGTTGCTAGAATGTGCTGAAAGAGAAGACTCTGACTGTAGCCACCGAATTCAGATTGACCACAGTTATATTTTTCTCCTGACCCTGCCTGCCTTTCTGTCTTCTCCGTGTCAACCGCTTGGAGCACAGGCCCTGGTGGCCAAGCGTAGCCATTTGCTCAGAAGACCTGCGCAAACCTGGTTTCAAGCAAAGAATCCAGCAGGAGGCAGTTGAAACATTCCTAGCACTTTGCTTAGGAACAAAAGTGACCTTTGATGGGGAGACCACGAGACTGAAGTTTTGCAGCCTCCTCCTCCCCGAGAGCTCTTCAGGAAGGTGGCCCTCGGAGCACAGGACGGCTTGTCTTTGCTCCCCACCCCTTTTGGCACCTCCCAATCGGCCTCTGTGCTCAGCAAGACGGCCTGTGCAGGGACCTCCCAAACCCTTGGATGCCCTCCGCTCCCGGCCCAGAGCAGAGCTGGGGGGCATTACCCACGGCGGGAATCGGGCATTCCTGGGGTGGGGGGGGAGGAGCCATTTGGGATCGCTCGTCTGTGAGTCGAAGGTCCAGTTTGGGACTGCCGCTGCTGAGACCCTTGTGGAAAATCACAGATGCTGACAGGTTTCTTGTGGGGCCAATGACATCCTTCAAGACCGGGAGAAGGGATCAGGGGGTCAAACGGTTCAAGAACAACTGTTCTAGGGTGTCCACAGGGCATGGTCAAATGTATAAAGATGGCAGCCATGTCTCGTGATTTCTTTTGTCACACCCTGTGGACAGCCCTGGTTGAATCCTTGGGGAGAACCACCGCCCCCAGCCCACCAGCCAGTGATCCACCCACCTGCTGGGCTCCAGACCACCTTCGGGACCTGGCTTGGCTGCTCCTCCGAGGTTGGAGGCGCTCCAGGTCAGCAGAGCATTGGCCATTGAAGACCTTCCTGGTTAGGAACAGGACAAAGGCCAGGATGGCCATGGCCAGGAGGAGGAAGCCAGGCTCCCAGGAGCAGCCAAAGCTGAAATCCATTTCACCTGCACAAAGGAAATCCACGTATGGATTTCAGGCTGTCTCTTGATTGCCACCCAAAGAGCTGAACCTCTCAGGGCAGGTCACAAAATGACCCAGGCCTGCTAAGTTGTCTCCTGATGTCTGCCGATGCCCAGGGCGTGTCATAGAGCAGCTGGGCTAGGTCCCCACCTGCAGACAATGCCCCCAAGTGCCCCCTGGGGAAACCAAAAATGGTGAAGCTGCTCATTCACTTAGCCTATTTTCTCGTTCACCAGCTATCCAAGGAAGGAACCTAGAGTTGGTTTACCAGCAAGTTCTAGCTTCCCCTGAGCTAGAGGAAGATCCAAACTTAATTCTGGTGGCAGATTAGGTTACCTCTAGAACTACCCAGGATTGATGTAATTTGCAGGCACGATCTAGAATTCCGAATGAGGTTATTTTGGGCAGAATAGCCGAGAAGATGGGTAGCTCAAGTTTGCAATGCTGGGAACACCAAGATCCCACTATTTCAGGGGTCGCCAATTATGCCCTCAAACCCTGTCCTAACCTTTCATCAGGATTTAACATTTTTATCCTGCTTTTCAGAACAAAACCCTTCCCAAAGCAGATTCAACTTAATTAAAAATGCGAAATGCTTACACCCAAATCCTAAAACAAACAAAGCAGAACTCCAATATCTAAGTCATTCTAATAAGAAACAAGTGAAATCCCCAGTGCTGGCCTGTCTCAGGAGAAGCAACTGAGTATCTTAAAATACCTTGTAAATGAATAAATTTAGTCCCGCCAGGGGGTGGGGGGGTGGCTGGGGGTGGGACTTCATTCAGAGCCAGCTGGCCCAGTTCATGAAAATCAACCAAATGTCCAAAAGGGATCAATATATCTTGATTTAAAGATTGGGGGGGGGTGAGGAAAGGAGGAAGGGGGACGACTATTTGAAACCTGGGGTATTCAAGGGACAGAAAAGCCTCTGGTTCACAGGGGCCGAGTTCTTACCACAAGGTCTTAAAAAAACGTCCCAGGGAAGTTACAGACCCACCATTGGCACGCATTCTCTAGGCTAACCTGGGTAGTTTAACCTTGATTGGGTTGCTCTACTCTGCAGGAGTAAGACGCGAGTGGAAGCTTTGTCTTCCCTTCGCAGCGCTACGAGAGCGGAAGATGTGACAGGCGACTTCCATAGCACCTTCTCTCTGGGCCAGTCGTGCTCCAGTTTGTACAAGCGGAGATGGATCTGCCATTCCTGAACGGTGAATCCTGATGGGGTGAAATTATGCTTCCCGGCCTTTGATCCAACACGTGGCGACCGTGGTGTAAAATCACCCTGCAGTAAATCCTGTGTTTGGACCTCTTCTTTCTACACGGGGAGTATGTTTATTCTACATCCTATTCTAGGTCGTGTCAGGCTTTGGGAAGGGTCTTGACCAAAAAAGAGTGATTTCTTGAGGTCTTGGGAGTCTGACTGGGTGATCACCTTCCTCTCTGGGTGAAAAAGACCTTCAGTTTCCCTACCGATTAAATCTTGCCTTGGGCCTCTGCCATTCCCTTCCGAGGTGACAAGGGGAAGGATCTGAAAAGGCGAAGCGATGGCTGGGTTTGCTTTTATGAAGAGGCAGGGCAATCATTTGCTGCCTGCCGCGGCTAAAACAGCAGCGGCAGACAGCGCTACGATCCCCCCAAAGGGGGCGTGGCACGCATTGCAGCGTACGGGAGTCCCGCCCCAAAGATGAAAACAAGAAGAGGGGGACTCCCGAAGAGCGGAGAAGAGGCCCCGGGGAGCCGTGTTTCGGAGGTCGGTGCCGGAAGAAGGACGGGCGGGCGGGCGGGCGGGCCGGCTTCCCCCGCTCAGGAGGAAAAAGCGCGCTTGGCCTGCGGCGGCGGCGAGGGCCAAAACTCCTCCAGCGCGCTTCGTGATTCCGCTCCTCCCCCCTCCCTCCCTCCGCAGGTTCCGAGCGGGAGAGCGGGAGGGAGAGAGGCGCGCGCGGGGATGCCAGGGAGGGGCTGGCGCGTTGCCATGGCAGCCCGCGGCGGGGTCCCGGATGCAGGTCTTGCGTCGTCGCCTTCTTAAGGCTTCCCGGCGGCCGGCTGTCAGCGGAGGGGTCGGTGTAGCGTAGCGGGTCCGGGCTCGTTCTGCGCGGTGGCGCAGGACGAAGGCAAGCGCACCGCGATCGAGCCCCGGGCGCTCCCTCCTCAGGGCAGCCGTGCGAGGCACGGCTGCGGATGATGGCCTGTGGAGTTAACAGGGAGTTGTAGCTCCCTGAGTCTTTTTCTGAGCCCACCTCGCTGGGTTGTTGTGATGGGAGCCTTGAGCTGCTGCAGAAAAGCGGGGATCCCAAGGAAAAAGGATTAATTTAGGATGGCCCTTTATATGGCTGCTCTAGCCCATCTTGTGGTTGCACTTCTGGCTAGGAAAAGTGCGAGAAAAACCGAATCAGAATAAGAATAATAACAGCTATTATTACACCACTTCTTCTTCTTCTCCTTCGCTCCCGTGACTTACATGAACTTAAATTAAGAACTTTTTAATATCTCCCTCTTGGATTGTAGGTTTATTTTTATATTTCAGTATACTGTTTTTGTTGTATTTTAACCTGTGTTTATCTTCGTTTTATTTGCTCCTTGAGTGAGATGGGCAGTGACAAAATTGGAAATAGAAATAAATCCATAAAATGATAATGATGATAATAGTTCATGGCCTCTGTGACTTACATGAATTTAAACGAAGAACATTTTAATATCCCCATCTTGGATGTTATATTTATATTTCAGGATTCTGTTTCTATTGTATTTTAGCCTTCATTTGTGTAGTTAGTTAGTTTCCCTTCTGCCGTTATTATTTTTATACCTAACTCAAGGTGGCAAAGGTACCTAATACTCCTTCCTCCTCCTGTTTTCCCCACAACCACAACCCTGGGGGGTGAGTTTGGCTGAGAGAGAGTGACTGGCCCAGTCACGATTGATTGATTGATTGATTGATTGACTGATTGATTGATTGATTGATTGATTAAAGGCTGCCCCATGGGGCAGTCTAAGCCAATCTTGTCATGATTGTGATGAGAAAAATGTCCTCCCGAGGTGGCCCGTCCAGGCCCTGGCCAAAGCCACAGCCCCGCAGGGAACTCGGCCCATGGGAGCAGGAAAGGCAAACAGCAGGGGGCCTGAGCACACAGCGCCTCCTCTCTGCAGCCCGGGGGAATTACACCTCGCTCAGGTTCCGAGGAGGCGGGAACACCGTAGCACAGCAACAGCCAAGCTCCAGCGTATAACTGGCTGGCGGGGAAATCCACAGGGTGGCCTTCCAACCAGCATGCGCTGTACCTGCTCTTGGGAAAGAAACCCACCTCTGTTCCAGCCACTGCCTGGGTCTTTTCATTCCCGGCTCGGGACGACCCCTCGGTAAGTTTTCCTGTATGAAACAAGATTGGTAACGGTTCGGGTGCTATGGGAAACGCCAGGATCTCTCTTCTGCTAGATTGGCAAAAGGCAAAAGCTGTGCGCTCCGAGAACTGTAAAACGTAAGCTTTAGTTTTGATCGCAGTCTTCGTAACGTAGAAGGCGGCGGGATAAATCCTGGACCAATGCTGTCCAAGGTGGGTGGTCTTGGTCATTTGAAGTTATCTCCGGAATGGCAGGCAATATCAACGCAGCTGCTGGACCGCCACAGTCACCACCTTGTGGTTGGGGCCGAGCCGTTGAACGCATCCGCTTTGGGGCGCCGTAGGCGGGACTTGATGGGGCGGGATTCCTTTTATCGTCTCATTTTGTGGGCTGAACACAAGGGATAAACGCTCTTGCAATCTCGTGCTTCTTTATGCTAAACTCGTGTATTCCGAGCTGTGTTCGAAACAGACCCTGTTGGCAGATGCTGGGAAAGCCTTTAGCCCAGGAGAGGTCAAAAAAGTCACACACCAAGCTTTTCTATAAAAATAATTTATTTACCGGAAGCAAAACAAAAGCAAAACATATTTAAAGGACTTAGCTCCCCTTTGGAGCAAGCCTTGCTTGGCTACATTGCCGGCAGAGAAAAAAAAGAGGAAGTGAGAAGTCTGGGCAGGTCCTCCTCCCCCCAGGCGATTTGCATTAACCACGTGAAGGAGTCAATCAAATACAACCTCTTCACCCAGGCCAAAATGATTAGGTACAATAGCAGTCTTAATCGTTAGTAGGAAAACCTCAACAGACCCATATAGTAAAACCCCAAATAACCTCAGAGTTATTCCGAGCTGCTGTGTCTGAGAAAGCTCCCTCCTGGAGAAATCAGCCCGTTTTCGCCCGCCGCTCCCCAAAAATTGACCGAATATTGGCACCTCTCCACAAACATTCCTTAATCCGTCTGTCCCCATTGGAACCGGGCGGTTTTGGGCGTGGCAATTCTGGCCTATCGGGAGGAATGCCAGGTTAGGACAAGGCTGATCCAAGCCGTGCGCAAGTATTTCACGAGCGTTGTTTTGGCTCCAAGTGTGGAGGAGACGGGAGAGCACGCGCTAGCCCGCTACGAAGCAGAGCTTCCCTTAGACGGACTGCCTTCAGGGGGCGTTTGTAATGCGTTCCTCGGAAGGCACTTAAAGTCTCCTTGTGCCTTCCTGGTCAATTTGGATGAATGGATACCGCGAGAAACAAGACGGGATGCGCTTCGTCTTTGACCTCGGTGTTTCTCCACCTCAGCAACCATAAGATGGGGGGACTTGAACTCCCTGGATTCTCCAGCCAGCCGTTCCCCATGCTGGCTGGGCAATGCTGGGAGTTGAAGTCCCCCCGTCTTAAGGTTGCTGAGGTGGAGAAACACTCGTTGATACCATGCACATTCTTTTAATCGCTCCCATTAGACCTGGAGCCCCAAAAGCAAGCTTGCAAAAGAACCAGAACTTCCAGTCAGCTTGCCTGCCAACCACTCTCTGTGGCATCTGGATGGTCTGAAGCGTTGGGGCAGCAGGAAAGGGGAGAGTGGCGTCTGAAACTGAATTATAGACCCATTTCACTGTTGAATAACAACTCTAAAATATTTGCTTCAATATTGGCCGAAAGAATGAAGGAAATTCTACAGGACTTTATTCATCATGCTTTGATATTGCAAGAGCCTTTGGATAATGTAGAACATCTCATGAAGAATTCGAGAGAGTTTGTGTCATTGGCAGGGCTGGAAGTAAAGAAACAAAAAACAAAGATGCTGCCCCAAAATATGACTTTGTCCAACCAAGAATTGCTGATGAGTAAGACTGGTCTAAGACTGAGAGAAAGGTTCGATATTTGGGGGTGATTTTATCAACTGAGAAGAGTATGTCGTTTCAGAATAACGACGTTACAATTCGGAATGATGTGAAAGAAGACTTGTTAAGATGGGAAAAACTACAATAGTCTCTTACGGGGAGAATTTCTGTGATTAAGATGAATGTTTTGCCTAGGATGTTGCCTCTTTTTCAGATTATACCGATTTTGTCAACAGATTTACCATTTAAACAATGGCAGGCTGTCTCTGAGTTCATTTGGCAAGGCAAGAAACCAAGAATTAAATATAAATTGTTACAAGATGCCAAAGAATGAGGAAGTCTGGGTGTACACAAACACACAGACACACACACACACAAACAGAGCGGAAGATGAGTACATGACAAGAGAAAGGCAACTACATACACGCAGTCCACACGACTGAACACAAAAGTCCTGAGGGGATACAGTAGCGGCCTCATCACTGGATGGGTTTACCTGATGTAAGGTTGTATTTTTATGCTTCTTGTCTGCTTTGGATGAAGGAGTGGATGCCCTTGAAGAATACTTTGGAAAATAATAAAGTTCTTTGGGAAAAAAAGAGCCACCAAGAAGGAAACCACCCTCCCACCTAAACTGGCAGGGCAGCTGCTGTATAGACACAGACGGGACATCCGACACAATTTCGCATTTAAAGGCACTCCTCGCTTAATGGCCATTCGTTTAGTGACAGTTTGGACTTAAGACGGTGCTGGAGAAAAAGACTTGTGGCTGGTCCTCACACTTACGGCTGCCGCAGCAGCCCCACACTCACGTCACTACGATTTGGGCGCTCGGCAACTGGTTCCCATCTACCGCCCTTGCGGCATCCACATCTCTCTCTCTCCCGGGTCCTGACTTTCAACGTTGCCAAGCCTTGATCCTTACGGTGGGCTCATCTCCTTCGGCTTGGCTCTTCCAAACGTGGCTTTTCAGACTCCCTTGCCTGCTACTTGAAGGTCGGGCCTTACTTTCCAAACACTTTTCCGTGCTGCCAAGAAGCCATTCTTGGATTTTTGACTTCCCTTTCCTCCTGCCCGATTCCGGCTCTTGGCTGTTCCGTGTTTGGTTGCCCGACTTCTGCTCTTGCCTGTGCGATGTTGGGCTGCTCAGTTTCACCTCCTTCCTGACCGAAGTTGGGCTGCTCCAGGTGTCTCTGCAGGACGCCCACTCTCGGCTGGGCGTGTGGCTCAGCGGCCCTTGGGCCCCTCTGCAGGGCCGTCCCAGGTTGTCTTTCCGCTCCCGGCTCTGCGACCACAGCTGGAGCCCAGACTTCATGCCGAGTGTCTTTCCTGGAATTGAGCCTCTGACAGAAACGGTCTCATCCGGGCCCTTGTGGGGTTGGGGAGTCTGGCTCGTGCCAGGGCAACAGGCTCCCGGGGTGAGCTCGCCCCTCCTGGTCTCCCGGAGCGGTTGTGTCCCCCTCAGAGACAGGTCCCCAGGGCAGTCATTTCTCGCCCCCCCTCAGGCGTCCCCCATTCTCTCACCCCCAGACGGGAGTGGCGGGAGACAGAGGACGGGCCACCATCCACCAGAATGGGGGCGGACGGTGGGACCGGAGCCACTGGCCGAGTTCCTTTCCTCTCCTGATGCGTGGCTCCCTCCTCCGGGTCCCTGTAGCCCAGGACTCGGGGGGGACGACGTGACTGCTGTCCCGCAAGGGGAGGGGCACTTCTGGCACTTTCCCCCCAGCGGTGTCACTTCTGGACCCCGGACGCACCAACTTCGACGTCTCCGGGATCCCCTTTGGCAAACCCCGCTGCTGACATAGCTTCACCTTCTGCGGGTGGATCTCAAATTTACTCTGGATGTCCCTGGGCAAAAAGAAGAGGTCCTCCTTCAAGATGTTGACCCAAATCTTAGCTTTTTGGTTAGGAGGCAGCTGGGGATGGGGGTGCGGCAGGAAGGCTTTTAGGGATTTTTCAACGAGAGCCAGGAGCCCCTCCCCCCCATGTTGCATCTCTTCTTTCAGATACGAACTTCCACCTCGAGCCACTCGCGCTGGAGAAGGAAAGGGGGACTCGCCTCTTTGGGTTCAGAGGCTGCCCTGGGGACCTGAGAGGCTGAGGAGGGGACTCGGGGGCCATCACGCCACAGACGCACCCGTAGCGCATGCCCAACCCCCAGAGAGAGGGCAAATGGTGCCCAACGATGGACGGCTCGAGGTGGTTCACATCTCCCGCGCAAGCCAAAGGTGAGAAACCGCTGCATCGATGAAGGGATTTCTGGCTTTTCCCACAGGTGAAGCTCCACGAGCGTCTGACCAGCAGTGGGGTGGCTCCCAGCTGAACCTCCAGAGATCTCTTAGCCAGCTGGCATTTCACATTCTCTACCCCCATCTCTGGGGGATGGCCCTTTTCTGCATCTTGAACTCCAGCTTTTGCCTTGTTTCTCGACCAAAGAAGCAGAATTTAATCTGGTGAATGTTTACACTCCTGTGCCCCCCCCCGGCCTTTGGTGTTTGAGTCGGGGGACCTTCATGAGAATGCAGGAAAGGGAACGCTGCCCCAGGCCTGGCAGCCCCCAGTTGTGCTGCAACTGCTTCCTTTTAAGGTGCCGCTGCAACTCCGCCTGGATCTCCTTTGAAAGGAACAGGGTGCATCTTGCGACAAAGCAGACCGCAGCGGCTTGGGTGCTGCAAGTGGTAGAACCGGGAATTGGTGGAGCCATTCCTTGGAAGAAGCAGCACAAAGACCAGTGCTGTGGGCAATCCCACACAACGGATTCTGGGTGTCACCTCGAGGCTTCGAGGAACCAGAATGGCCTGCTCCGCAAAGGGAAGGTCTTGGGAATGGAGCCACCCTGTTCTCAGCCCAGATGGGAGAGCACTGGAAAGGGTGACTCTTCCTGGTTGGTGGCTGACGTCTTGGGAGTAGCAAACCACAGCAGAAACTCGGTCCTGCAGAGCGTCCTTTGCCAAATGGCTTTGTGGTTTTTTCCCATCACAACGCAGGGGCTTTCTAAAGCTTGTGTGTGCAAAGAGTGAGCAAGTCCCTCTGGGGGTGTTGGGGATTTCTTTGGCGGAAGCCTTCTGATTCTGGGCTTCCTCCTCAGCCTGAGGTATGGCCGTGGACTCCTCCGTCGACCGTCTCAGAAGCGGGGGAGAGACCGGCACGAACACCCGTAGCGGCTGCACTGCCCGCCTGGGACGACCCCGCCGCCCTGCGTGACCATCATTCGGACGTGCACCACCAGCTGCCTTCGGGTCTCTAGCACGATGAGGACCAACTGGTTGAGGAAGAGAAGCTTTATCCTTGCCAGGTAGAGGGCTGTGAGCAGATGTACGGCCGAGGGTGGTGGGGGAGCTGGATGGAACCCCCGCAAGGACTGCCGGACCAGCATGGGCACGTCCCACAGGCGCCGAAGAGTCTTATTCAGCATATGGGATCCCCAGAGTTCCTGCTCAGATGGTCGGAGGTGCCTTGGCACGTAGTCCACTGTGCGGAGGGAGCTGACGTCATGTGAGCTGGCCTTAGAGGAACAGAAGCTTCCGCTTGGCACACTCCAGCATCCTGAGCAATAAATGCGTTCCTCGTAACCGCGAGGACGCCAGGCATCCTTCTCAGCCCTCTGCAGCCCGGAAAAGTGGGACGTCTTCTTCTGCTTGGTCTGCTCTGTCTCCATCCTCTTGGGAACCATGTAGAGGTGGTTTTGTATGTAGGGGCTCCATTTCCTAGACAGAGTGACCGGAAGATAGCTGATGGTGGGGCTGGGAGCACTGGCACTCCGTGGCACTGTGGCATGATGGGGGGGCTCAGGAGGGTCCGAAAGCCTGGAGCGTCCCATCCATGCAAAGACCGGTCCCGGGGACAGCAGTGGTTCGGTGCTGTCACGCTGACCTCTCTGGAAAAGGTCCTCTTCTGCATCATCGAAGAGGACTGTGCTGAGGTCTGTAAGGAAGGACAACATGAGCAAGCTCCCCATCCCCTGGAGGCAGCCTTTGGGCCTTCCAGAAGCCAGAGAGCTCCCTTCTGCAGGAAGAAACCACGTGCCTGTTCCCTTCCGGCTCTGCAAGTCCAGAAAGGGGCATTTTCCAGCATTGGAGAGGGGAAGTCGCGTCTTTGGGAATCTGGGGAAGCGGCCTTGGGGAGAAGCATCAAGCAGGAGAGTCAAGGGAGGACTGGGCTCCTGCCAGGAATTAGGATTCACCGATTCCTCCTCCACAGCAGGCGTGTCCCTGCCACACGCCTCCGCAGGTCAGGTGAAGACCCAGCGGCTGCATTGTGGAACGTGCTAAGCACGGTCAGAGGTAGCTTGGCTTGGTTGCTTAGTGGTTGAAGACTTTGAAGGAACTCAGCCCTCAGCCATTCTGGGCTGGAAAATGGAGTATATCCACAAGCAAGCGATACATGTTGTCCAAAGACAGCCTTCAGCCTGCATCACAGCCCTGTCCTACTTAGACTGTGTTCCCACGGCTACACTTGCCCACTGCAGGAAAGGATCTCGCCCTTAACCTTGCTGAACATCTTTGGGGCATAAAGCGCATGAACCTGGCTGGTTACTCTGCGCTTCAGGGATTTAGTCTGGGCACCCGGGTGGGCTGTAGGGAGCCAGCCGTGGGACCCCCCAGGAGCTGGGATAAGGAGTAAAAGGGGAGAGGAAGAGCCCTTCCTGTGGCTGGCGGGGCCACGGGGGCACGGGGGGTGTGTGTGCCTTCACGTTACCTTCTACGATTCCCATGATGTCCTCTTCCTGGTCTCGGAGGTTGGGGGGACCCTGCTGGGAAGAGAGGGCAGAGGGAGTTACTTGACGGGCAGAGGCTCCTCGGCCTCCGGGCTGCAGATGTGCCTTCCAGAGAGACCCTGCATCTGCCCCATTTGACTTTTTCACCCCTTGTTGAAAAATGGGAGTAGAATGTTGAAGTTGAAAGCAGTATATCAAAAGTGCCTCTGTAGTCTCCCTTTCACATACATGATCTTTTCAATAAAATTGATCAAAATAGATATAATTTAGAGGGTTTTTTCTTTTTCTTTTCTTTTTCAGTTTTAATCACTCTGCTGCTTTCTCAAGTAGGTCCTGCCTTTACTCCCCAGGGCTGGAAAAGCCATCCATGCTGCCGTGCCCAGCCCACTTCAAAGCTGTCAGTGTTTTATTTTTATTTTAAAAGTGATATTCCCCCCTTCCCGCTTTGGGTTACTTTGGATTAGATCTTTTGTGGTTTAGCCTATTGTGCAGAACCAATCCCTTTATTGACCTGAAGGTTCAGTGCATTGGGCCAAGGCAGAAAACCGGTTAATTCGGTGGCTACATTAAGGGTGTTGCTAGAATGTGCTGAAAGAGAAGACTCTGACTGTAGCCACCGAATTCAGATTGACCACAGTTATATTTTTCTCCTGACCCTGCCTGCCTTTCTGTCTTCTCCGTGTCAACCGCTTGGAGCACAGGCCCTGGTGGCCAAGCGTAGCCATTTGCTCAGAAGACCTGCGCAAACCTGGTTTCAAGCAAAGAATCCAGCAGGAGGCAGTTGAAACATTCCTAGCACTTTGCTTAGGAACAAAAGTGACCTTTGATGGGGAGACCACGAGACTGAAGTTTTGCAGCCTCCTCCTCCCCGAGAGCTCTTCAGGAAGGTGGCCCTCGGAGCACAGGACGGCTTGTCTTTGCTCCCCACCCCTTTTGGCACCTCCCAATCGGCCTCTGTGCTCAGCAAGACGGCCTGTGCAGGGACCTCCCAAACCCTTGGATGCCCTCCGCTCCCGGCCCAGAGCAGAGCTGGGGGGCATTACCCACGGCGGGAATCGGGCATTCCTGGGGTGGGGGGGGGAGGAGCCATTTGGGATCGCTCGTCTGTGAGTCGAAGGTCCAGTTTGGGACTGCCGCTGCTGAGACCCTTGTGGAAAATCACAGATGCTGACAGGTTTCTTGTGGGGCCAATGACATCCTTCAAGACCGGGAGAAGGGATCAGGGGGTCAAACGGTTCAAGAACAACTGTTCTAGGGTGTCCACAGGGCATGGTCAAATGTATAAAGATGGCAGCCATGTCTCGTGATTTCTTTTGTCACACCCTGGGGACAGCCCTGGTTGAATCCTTGGGGAGAACCACCGCCCCCAGCCCACCAGCCAGTGATCCACCCACCTGCTGGGCTCCAGACCACCTTCGGGACCTGGCTTGGCTGCTCCTCCGAGGTTGGAGGCGCTCCAGGTCAGCAGAGCATTGGCCATTGAAGACCTTCCTGGTTAGGAACAGGACAAAGGCCAGGATGGCCATGGCCAGGAGGAGGAAGCCAGGCTCCCAGGAGCAGCCAAAGCTGAAATCCATTTCACCTGCACAAAGGAAATCCACGTATGGATTTCAGGCTGTCTCTTGATTGCCACCCAAAGAGCTGAACCTCTCAGGGCAGGTCACAAAATGACCCAGGCCTGCTAAGTTGTCCCCTGATGTCTGCCGATGCCCAGGGCGTGTCATAGAGCAGCTGGGCTAGGTCCCCACCTGCAGACAATGCCCCCAAGTGCCCCCTGGGGAAACCAAAAATGGTGAAGCTGCTCATTCACTTAGCCTATTTTCTCGTTCACCAGCTATCCAAGGAAGGAACCTAGAGTTGGTTTACCAGCAAGTTCTAGCTTCCCCTGAGCTAGAGGAAGATCCAAACTTAATTCTGGTGGCAGATTAGGTTACCTCTAGAACTACCCAGGATTGATGTAATTTGCAGGCACGATCTAGAATTCCGAATGAGGTTATTTTGGGCAGAATAGCCGAGAAGATGGGTAGCTCAAGTTTGCAATGCTGGGAACACCAAGATCCCACTATTTCAGGGGTCGCCAATTATGCCCTCAAACCCTGTCCTAACCTTTCATCAGGATTTAACATTTTTATCCTGCTTTTCAGAACAAAACCCTTCCCAAAGCAGATTCAACTTAATTAAAAATGCGAAATGCTTACACCCAAATCCTAAAACAAACAAAGCAGAACTCCAATATCTAAGTCATTCTAATAAGAAACAAGTGAAATCCCCAGTGCTGGCCTGTCTCAGGAGAAGCAACTGAGTATCTTAAAATACCTTGTAAATGAATACATTTAGTCCCGCCAGGGGGTGGGGGGGTGGCTGGGGGTGGGACTTCATTCAGAGCCAGCTGGCCCAGTTCATGAAAATCAACCAAATGTCCAAAAGGGATCAATATATCTTGATTTAAAGATTGGGGGGGGGTGAGGAAAGGAGGAAGGGGGACGACTATTTGAAACCTGGGGTATTCAAGGGACAGAAAAGCCTCTGGTTCACAGGGGCCGAGTTCTTACCACAAGGTCTTAAAAAAACGTCCCAGGGAAGTTACAGACCCACCATTGGCACGCATTCTCTAGGCTAACCTGGGTAGTTTAACCTTGATTGGGTTGCTCTACTCTGCAGGAGTAAGACGCGAGTGGAAGCTTTGTCTTCCCTTCGCAGCGCTACGAGAGCGGAAGATGTGACAGGCGACTTCCATAGCACCTTCTCTCTGGGCCAGTCGTGCTCCAGTTTGTACAAGCGGAGATGGATCTGCCATTCCTGAACGGTGAATCCTGATGGGGTGAAATTATGCTTCCCGGCCTTTGATCCAACACGTGGCGACCGTGGTGTAAAATCACCCTGCAGTAAATCCTGTGTTTGGACCTCTTCTTTCTACACGGGGAGTATGTTTATTCTACATCCTATTCTAGGTCGTGTCAGGCTTTGGGAAGGGTCTTGACCAAAAAAGAGTGATTTCTTGAGGTCTTGGGAGTCTGACTGGGTGATCACCTTCCTCTCTGGGTGAAAAAGACCTTCAGTTTCCCTACCGATTAAATCTTGCCTTGGGCCTCTGCCATTCCCTTCCGAGGTGACAAGGGGAAGGATCTGAAAAGGCGAAGCGATGGCTGGGTTTGCTTTTATGAAGAGGCAGGGCAATCATTTGCTGCCTGCCGCGGCTAAAACAGCAGCGGCAGACAGCGCTACGATCCCCCCAAAGGGGGCGTGGCACGCATTGCAGCGTACGGGAGTCCCGCCCCAAAGATGAAAACAAGAAGAGGGGGACTCCCGAAGAGCGGAGAAGAGGCCCCGGGGAGCCGTGTTTCGGAGGTCGGTGCCGGAAGAAGGACGGGCGGGCGGGCGGGCGGGCCGGCTTCCCCCGCTCAGGAGGAAAAAGCGCGCTTGCCCTGCGGCGGCGGCGAGGGCCAAAACTCCTCCAGCGCGCTTCGTGATTCCGCTCCTCCCCCCTCCCTCCCTCCGCAGGTTCCGAGCGGGAGAGCGGGAGGGAGAGAGGCGCGCGCGGGGATGCCAGGGAGGGGCTGGCGCGTTGCCATGGCAGCCCGCGGCGGGGTCCCGGATGCAGGTCTTGCGTCGTCGCCTTCTTAAGGCTTCCCGGCGGCCGGCTGTCAGCGGAGGGGTCGGTGTAGCGTAGCGGGTCCGGGCTCGTTCTGCGCGGTGGCGCAGGACGAAGGCAAGCGCACCGCGATCGAGCCCCGGGCGCTCCCTCCTCAGGGCAGCCGTGCGAGGCACGGCTGCGGATGATGGCCTGTGGAGTTAACAGGGAGTTGTAGCTCCCTGAGTCTTTTTCTGAGCCCACCTCGCTGGGTTGTTGTGATGGGAGCCTTGAGCTGCTGCAGAAAAGCGGGGATCCCAAGGAAAAAGGATTAATTTAGGATGGCCCTTTATATGGCTGCTCTAGCCCATCTTGTGGTTGCACTTCTGGCTAGGAAAAGTGCGAGAAAAACCGAATCAGAATAAGAATAATAACAGCTATTATTACACCACTTCTTCTTCTTCTCCTTCGCTCCCGTGACTTACATGAACTTAAATTAAGAACTTTTTAATATCTCCCTCTTGGATTGTAGGTTTATTTTTATATTTCAGTATACTGTTTTTGTTGTATTTTAACCTGTGTTTATCTTCGTTTTATTTGCTCCTTGAGTGAGATGGGCAGTGACAAAATTGGAAATAGAAATAAATCCATAAAATGATAATGATGATAATAGTTCATGGCCTCTGTGACTTACATGAATTTAAACGAAGAACATTTTAATATCCCCATCTTGGATGTTATATTTATATTTCAGGATTCTGTTTCTATTGTATTTTAGCCTTCATTTGTGTAGTTAGTTAGTTTCCCTTCTGCCGTTATTATTTTTATACCTAACTCAAGGTGGCAAAGGTACCTAATACTCCTTCCTCCTCCTGTTTTCCCCACAACCACAACCCTGGGGGGTGAGTTTGGCTGAGAGAGAGTGACTGGCCCAGTCACGATTGATTGATTGATTGATTGATTGACTGATTGATTGATTGATTGATTGATTAAAGGCTGCCCCATGGGGCAGTCTAAGCCAATCTTGTCATGATTGTGATGAGAAAAATGTCCTCCCGAGGTGGCCCGTCCAGGCCCTGGCCAAAGCCACAGCCCCGCAGGGAACTCGGCCCATGGGAGCAGGAAAGGCAAACAGCAGGGGGCCTGAGCACACAGCGCCTCCTCTCTGCAGCCCGGGGGAATTACACCTCGCTCAGGTTCCGAGGAGGCGGGAACACCGTAGCACAGCAACAGCCAAGCTCCAGCGTATAACTGGCTGGCGGGGAAATCCACAGGGTGGCCTTCCAACCAGCATGCGCTGTACCTGCTCTTGGGAAAGAAACCCACCTCTGTTCCAGCCACTGCCTGGGTCTTTTCATTCCCGGCTCGGGACGACCCCTCGGTAAGTTTTCCTGTATGAAACAAGATTGGTAACGGTTCGGGTGCTATGGGAAACGCCAGGATCTCTCTTCTGCTAGATTGGCAAAAGGCAAAAGCTGTGCGCTCCGAGAACTGTAAAACGTAAGCTTTAGTTTTGATCGCAGTCTTCGTAACGTAGAAGGCGGCGGGATAAATCCTGGACCAATGCTGTCCAAGGTGGGTGGTCTTGGTCATTTGAAGTTATCTCCGGAATGGCAGGCAATATCAACGCAGCTGCTGGACCGCCACAGTCACCACCTTGTGGTTGGGGCCGAGCCGTTGAACGCATCCGCTTTGGGGCGCCGTAGGCGGGACTTGATGGGGCGGGATTCCTTTTATCGTCTCATTTTGTGGGCTGAACACAAGGGATAAACGCTCTTGCAATCTCGTGCTTCTTTATGCTAAACTCGTGTATTCCGAGCTGTGTTCGAAACAGACCCTGTTGGCAGATGCTGGGAAAGCCTTTAGCCCAGGAGAGGTCAAAAAAGTCACACACCAAGCTTTTCTATAAAAATAATTTATTTACCGGAAGCAAAACAAAAGCAAAACATATTTAAAGGACTTAGCTCCCCTTTGGAGCAAGCCTTGCTTGGCTACATTGCCGGCAGAGAAAAAAAAGAGGAAGTGAGAAGTCTGGGCAGGTCCTCCTCCCCCCAGGCGATTTGCATTAACCACGTGAAGGAGTCAATCAAATACAACCTCTTCACCCAGGCCAAAATGATTAGGTACAATAGCAGTCTTAATCGTTAGTAGGAAAACCTCAACAGACCCATATAGTAAAACCCCAAATAACCTCAGAGTTATTCCGAGCTGCTGTGTCTGAGAAAGCTCCCTCCTGGAGAAATCAGCCCGTTTTCGCCCGCCGCTCCCCAAAAATTGACCGAATATTGGCACCTCTCCACAAACGTTCCTTAATCCGTCTGTCCCCATTGGAACCGGGCGGTTTTGGGCGTGGCAATTCTGGCCTATCGGGAGGAATGCCAGGTTAGGACAAGGCTGATCCAAGCCGTGCGCAAGTATTTCACGAGCGTTGTTTTGGCTCCAAGTGTGGAGGAGACGGGAGAGCACGCGCTAGCCCACTACGAAGCAGAGCTTCCCTTAGACGGACTGCCTTCAGGGGGCGTTTGTAATGCGTTCCTCGGAAGGCACTTAAAGTCTCCTTGTGCCTTCCTGGTCAATTTGGATGAATGGATACCGCGAGAAACAAGACGGGATGCGCTTCGTCTTTGACCTCGGTGTTTCTCCACCTCAGCAACCATAAGATGGGGGGACTTGAACTCCCTGGATTCTCCAGCCAGCCGTTCCCCATGCTGGCTGGGCAATGCTGGGAGTTGAAGTCCCCCCGTCTTAAGGTTGCTGAGGTGGAGAAACACTCGTTGATACCATGCACATTCTTTTAATCGCTCCCATTAGACCTGGAGCCCCAAAAGCAAGCTTGCAAAAGAACCAGAACTTCCAGTCAGCTTGCCTGCCAACCACTCTCTGTGGCATCTGGATGGTCTGAAGCGTTGGGGCAGCAGGAAAGGGGAGAGTGGCGTCTGAAACTGAATTATAGACCCATTTCACTGTTGAATAACAACTCTAAAATATTTGCTTCAATATTGGCCGAAAGAATGAAGGAAATTCTACAGGACTTTATTCATCATGCTTTGATATTGCAAGAGCCTTTGGATAATGTAGAACATCTCATGAAGAATTCGAGAGAGTTTGTGTCATTGGCAGGGCTGGAAGTAAAGAAACAAAAAACAAAGATGCTGCCCCAAAATATGACTTTGTCCAACCAAGAATTGCTGATGAGTAAGACTGGTCTAAGACTGAGAGAAAGGTTCGATATTTGGGGGTGATTTTATCAACTGAGAAGAGTATGTCGTTTCAGAATAACGACGTTACAATTCGGAATGATGTGAAAGAAGACTTGTTAAGATGGGAAAAACTACAATAGTCTCTTACGGGGAGAATTTCTGTGATTAAGATGAATGTTTTGCCTAGGATGTTGCCTCTTTTTCAGATTATACCGATTTTGTCAACAGATTTACCATTTAAACAATGGCAGGCTGTCTCTGAGTTCATTTGGCAAGGCAAGAAACCAAGAATTAAATATAAATTGTTACAAGATGCCAAAGAATGAGGAAGTCTGGGTGTACACAAACACACAGACACACACACACACAAACAGAGCGGAAGATGAGTACATGACAAGAGAAAGGCAACTACATACACGCAGTCCACACGACTGAACACAAAAGTCCTGAGGGGATACAGTAGCGGCCTCATCACTGGATGGGTTTACCTGATGTAAGGTTGTATTTTTATGCTTCTTGTCTGCTTTGGATGAAGGAGTGGATGCCCTTGAAGAATACTTTGGAAAATAATAAAGTTCTTTGGGAAAAAAAGAGCCACCAAGAAGGAAACCACCCTCCCACCTAAACTGGCAGGGCAGCTGCTGTATAGACACAGACGGGACATCCGACACAATTTCGCATTTAAAGGCACTCCTCGCTTAATGGCCATTCGTTTAGTGACAGTTTGGACTTAAGACGGTGCTGGAGAAAAAGACTTGTGGCTGGTCCTCACACTTACGGCTGCCGCAGCAGCCCCACACTCACGTCACTACGATTTGGGCGCTCGGCAACTGGTTCCCATCTACCGCCCTTGCGGCATCCACATCTCTCTCTCTCCCGGGTCCTGACTTTCAACGTTGCCAAGCCTTGATCCTTACGGTGGGCTCATCTCCTTCGGCTTGGCTCTTCCAAACGTGGCTTTTCAGACTCCCTTGCCTGCTACTTGAAGGTCGGGCCTTACTTTCCAAACACTTTTCCGTGCTGCCAAGAAGCCATTCTTGGATTTTTGACTTCCCTTTCCTCCTGCCCGATTCCGGCTCTTGGCTGTTCCGTGTTTGGTTGCCCGACTTCTGCTCTTGCCTGTGCGATGTTGGGCTGCTCAGTTTCACCTCCTTCCTGACCGAAGTTGGGCTGCTCCAGGTGTCTCTGCAGGACGCCCACTCTCGGCTGGGCGTGTGGCTCAGCGGCCCTTGGGCCCCTCTGCAGGGCCGTCCCAGGTTGTCTTTCCGCTCCCGGCTCTGCGACCACAGCTGGAGCCCAGACTTCATGCCGAGTGTCTTTCCTGGAATTGAGCCTCTGACAGAAACGGTCTCATCCGGGCCCTTGTGGGGTTGGGGAGTCTGGCTCGTGCCAGGGCAACAGGCTCCCGGGGTGAGCTCGCCCCTCCTGGTCTCCCGGAGCGGTTGTGTCCCCCTCAGAGACAGGTCCCCAGGGCAGTCATTTCTCGCCCCCCCTCAGGCGTCCCCCATTCTCTCACCCCCAGACGGGAGTGGCGGGAGACAGAGGACGGGCCACCATCCACCAGAATGGGGGCGGACGGTGGGACCGGAGCCACTGGCCGAGTTCCTTTCCTCTCCTGATGCGTGGCTCCCTCCTCCGGGTCCCTGTAGCCCAGGACTCGGGGGGGACGACGTGACTGCTGTCCCGCAAGGGGAGGGGCACTTCTGGCACTTTCCCCCCAGCGGTGTCACTTCTGGACCCCGGACGCACCAACTTCGACGTCTCCGGGATCCCCTTTGGCAAACCCCGCTGCTGACATAGCTTCACCTTCTGCGGGTGGATCTCAAATTTACTCTGGATGTCCCTGGGCAAAAAGAAGAGGTCCTCCTTCAAGATGTTGACCCAAATCTTAGCTTTTTGGTTAGGAGGCAGCTGGGGATGGGGGTGCGGCAGGAAGGCTTTTAGGGATTTTTCAACGAGAGCCAGGAGCCCCTCCCCCCCATGTTGCATCTCTTCTTTCAGATACGAACTTCCACCTCGAGCCACTCGCGCTGGAGAAGGAAAGGGGGACTCGCCTCTTTGGGTTCAGAGGCTGCCCTGGGGACCTGAGAGGCTGAGGAGGGGACTCGGGGGCCATCACGCCACAGACGCACCCGTAGCGCATGCCCAACCCCCAGAGAGAGGGCAAATGGTGCCCAACGATGGACGGCTCGAGGTGGTTCACATCTCCCGCGCAAGCCAAAGGTGAGAAACCGCTGCGTCGATGAAGGGATTTCTGGCTTTTCCCACAGGTGAAGCTCCACGAGCGTCTGACCAGCAGTGGGGTGGCTCCCAGCTGAACCTCCAGAGATCTCTTAGCCAGCTGGCATTTCACATTCTCTACCCCCATCTCTGGGGGATGGCCCTTTTCTGCATCTTGAACTCCAGCTTTTGCCTTGTTTCTCGACCAAAGAAGCAGAATTTAATCTGGTGAATGTTTACACTCCTGTGCCCCCCCCCCCGGCCTTTGGTGTTTGAGTCGGGGGACCTTCATGAGAATGCAGGAAAGGGAACGCTGCCCCAGGCCTGGCAGCCCCCAGTTGTGCTGCAACTGCTTCCTTTTAAGGTGCCGCTGCAACTCCGCCTGGATCTCCTTTGAAAGGAACAGGGTGCATCTTGCGACAAAGCGGACCGCAGTGGCTTGGGTGCTGCAAGTGGTAGAACCGGGAATTGGTGGAGCCATTCCTTGGAAGAAGCAGCACAAAGACCAGTGCTGTGGGCAATCCCACACAACGGATTCTGGGTGTCACCTCGAGGCTTCGAGGAACCAGAATGGCCTGCTCCGCAAAGGGAAGGTCTTGGGAATGGAGCCACCCTGTTCTCAGCCCAGATGGGAGAGCACTGGAAAGGGTGACTCTTCCTGGTTGGTGGCTGACGTCTTGGGAGTAGCAAACCACAGCAGAAACTCGGTCCTGCAGAGCGTCCTTTGCCAAATGGCTTTGTGGTTTTTTCCCATCACAACGCAGGGGCTTTCTAAAGCTTGTGTGTGCAAAGAGTGAGCAAGTCCCTCTGGGGGTGTTGGGGATTTCTTTGGCGGAAGCCTTCTGATTCTGGGCTTCCTCCTCAGCCTGAGGTATGGCCGTGGACTCCTCCGTCGACCGTCTCAGAAGCGGGGGAGAGACCGGCACGAACACCCGTAGCGGCTGCACTGCCCGCCTGGGACGACCCCGCCGCCCTGCGTGACCATCATTCGGACGTGCACCACCAGCTGCCTTCGGGTCTCTAGCACGATGAGGACCAACTGGTTGAGGAAGAGAAGCTTTATCCTTGCCAGGTAGAGGGCTGTGAGCAGATGTACGGCCGAGGGTGGTGGGGGAGCTGGATGGAACCCCCGCAAGGACTGCCGGACCAGCATGGGCACGTCCCACAGGCGCCGAAGAGTCTTATTCAGCATATGGGATCCCCAGAGTTCCTGCTCAGATGGTCGGAGGTGCCTTGGCACGTAGTCCACTGTGCGGAGGGAGCTGACGTCATGTGAGCTGGCCTTAGAGGAACAGAAGCTTCCGCTTGGCACACTCCAGCATCCTGAGCAATAAATGCGTTCCTCGTAACCGCGAGGACGCCAGGCATCCTTCTCAGCCCTCTGCAGCCCGGAAAAGTGGGACGTCTTCTTCTGCTTGGTCTGCTCTGTCTCCATCCTCTTGGGAACCATGTAGAGGTGGTTTTGTATGTAGGGGCTCCATTTCCTAGACAGAGTGACCGGAAGATAGCTGATGGTGGGGCTGGGAGCACTGGCACTCCGTGGCACTGTGGCATGATGGGGGGGCTCAGGAGGGTCCGAAAGCCTGGAGCGTCCCATCCATGCAAAGTGGTTCGGTGCTGTCACGCTGACCTCTCTGGAAAAGGTCCTCTTCTGCATCATCGAAGAGGACTGTGCTGAGGTCTGTAAGGAAGGACAACATGAGCAAGCTCCCCATCCCCTGGAGGCAGCCTTTGGGCCTTCCAGAAGCCAGAGAGCTCCCTTCTGCAGGAAGAAACCACGTGCCTGTTCCCTTCCGGCTCTGCAAGTCCAGAAAGGGGCATTTTCCAGCATTGGAGAGGGGAAGTCGCGTCTTTGGGAATCTGGGGAAGCGGCCTTGGGGAGAAGCATCAAGCAGGAGAGTCAAGGGAGGACTGGGCTCCTGCCAGGAATTAGGATTCACCGATTCCTCCTCCACAGCAGGCGTGTCCCTGCCACACGCCTCCGCAGGTCAGGTGAAGACCCAGCGGCTGCATTGTGGAACGTGCTAAGCACGGTCAGAGGTAGCTTGGCTTGGTTGCTTAGTGGTTGAAGACTTTGAAGGAACTCAGCCCTCAGCCATTCTGGGCTGGAAAATGGAGTATATCCACAAGCAAGCGATACATGTTGTCCAAAAACAGCCTTCAGCCTGCATCACAGCCCTGTCCTACTTAGACTGTGTTCCCACGGCTACACTTGCCCACTGCAGGAAAGGATCTCGCCCTTAACCTTGCTGAACATCTTTGGGGCATAAAGCGCATGAACCTGGCTGGTTACTCTGCGCTTCAGGGATTTAGTCTGGGCACCCGGGTGGGCTGTAGGGAGCCAGCCGTGGGACCCCCCAGGAGCTGGGATAAGGAGTAAAAGGGGAGAGGAAGAGCCCTTCCTGTGGCTGGCGGGGCCACGGGGGCACGGGGGGTGTGTGTGCCTTCACGTTACCTTCTACGATTCCCATGATGTCCTCTTCCTGGTCTCGGAGGTTGGGGGGACCCTGCTGGGAAGAGAGGGCAGAGGGAGTTACTTGACGGGCAGAGGCTCCTCGGCCTCCGGGCTGCAGATGTGCCTTCCAGAGAGACCCTGCATCTGCCCCATTTGACTTTTTCACCCCTTGTTGAAAAATGGGAGTAGAATGTTGAAGTTGAAAGCAGTATATCAAAAGTGCCTCTGTAGTCTCCCTTTCACATACATGATCTTTTCAATAAAATTGATCAAAATAGATATAATTTAGAGGGTTTTTTCTTTTTCTTTTCTTTTTCAGTTTTAATCACTCTGCTGCTTTCTCAAGTAGGTCCTGCCTTTACTCCCCAGGGCTGGAAAAGCCATCCATGCTGCCGTGCCCAGCCCACTTCAAAGCTGTCAGTGTTTTATTTTTATTTTAAAAGTGATATTCCCCCCTTCCCGCTTTGGGTTACTTTGGATTAGATCTTTTGTGGTTTAGCCTATTGTGCAGAACCAATCCCTTTATTGACCTGAAGGTTCAGTGCATTGGGCCAAGGCAGAAAACCGGTTAATTCGGTGGCTACATTAAGGGTGTTGCTAGAATGTGCTGAAAGAGAAGACTCTGACTGTAGCCACCGAATTCAGATTGACCACAGTTATATTTTTCTCCTGACCCTGCCTGCCTTTCTGTCTTCTCCGTGTCAACCGCTTGGAGCACAGGCCCTGGTGGCCAAGCGTAGCCATTTGCTCAGAAGACCTGCGCAAACCTGGTTTCAAGCAAAGAATCCAGCAGGAGGCAGTTGAAACATTCCTAGCACTTTGCTTAGGAACAAAAGTGACCTTTGATGGGGAGACCACGAGACTGAAGTTTTGCAGCCTCCTCCTCCCCGAGAGCTCTTCAGGAAGGTGGCCCTCGGAGCACAGGACGGCTTGTCTTTGCTCCCCACCCCTTTTGGCACCTCCCAATCGGCCTCTGTGCTCAGCAAGACGGCCTGTGCAGGGACCTCCCAAACCCTTGGATGCCCTCCGCTCCCGGCCCAGAGCAGAGCTGGGGGGCATTACCCACGGCAGGAATCGGGCATTCCTGGGGTGGGGGGGGGAGGAGCCATTTGGGATCGCTTGTCTGTGAGTCGAAGGTCCAGTTTGGGACTGCCGCTGCTGAGACCCTTGTGGAAAATCACAGATGCTGACAGGTTTCTTGTGGGGCCAATGACATCCTTCAAGACCGGGAGAAGGGATCAGGGGGTCAAACGGTTCAAGAACAACTGTTCTAGGGTGTCCACAGGGCATGGTCAAATGTATAAAGATGGCAGCCATGTCTCGTGATTTCTTTTGTCACACCCTGTGGACAGCCCTGGTTGAATCCTTGGGGAGAACCACCGCCCCCAGCCCACCAGCCAGTGATCCACCCACCTGCTGGGTTCCAGACCACCTTCGGGACCTGGCTTGGCTGCTCCTCCGAGGTTGGAGGCGCTCCAGGTCAGCAGAGCATTGGCCATTGAAGACCTTCCTGGTTAGGAACAGGACAAAGGCCAGGATGGCCATGGCCAGGAGGAGGAAGCCAGGCTCCCAGGAGCAGCCAAAGCTGAAATCCATTTCACCTGCACAAAGGAAATCCACGTATGGATTTCAGGCTGTCTCTTGATTGCCACCCAAAGAGCTGAACCTCTCAGGGCAGGTCACAAAATGACCCAGGCCTGCTAAGTTGTCTCCTGATGTCTGCCGATGCCCAGGGCGTGTCATAGAGCAGCTGGGCTAGGTCCCCACCTGCAGACAATGCCCCCAAGTGCCCCCTGGGGAAACCAAAAATGGTGAAGCTGCTCATTCACTTAGCCTATTTTCTCGTTCACCAGCTATCCAAGGAAGGAACCTAGAGTTGGTTTACCAGCAAGTTCTAGCTTCCCCTGAGCTAGAGGAAGATCCAAACTTAATTCTGGTGGCAGATTAGGTTACCTCTAGAACTACCCAGGATTGATGTAATTTGCAGGCACGATCTAGAATTCCGAATGAGGTTATTTTGGGCAGAATAGCCGAGAAGATGGGTAGCTCAAGTTTGCAATGCTGGGAACACCAAGATCCCACTATTTCAGGGGTCGCCAATTATGCCCTCAAACCCTGTCCTAACCTTTCATCAGGATTTAACATTTTTATCCTGCTTTTCAGAACAAAACCCTTCCCAAAGCAGATTCAACTTAATTAAAAATGCGAAATGCTTACACCCAAATCCTAAAACAAACAAAGCAGAACTCCAATATCTAAGTCATTCTAATAAGAAACAAGTGAAATCCCCAGTGCTGGCCTGTCTCAGGAGAAGCAACTGAGTATCTTAAAATACCTTGTAAATGAATACATTTAGTCCCGCCAGGGGGTGGGGGGGTGGCTGGGGGTGGGACTTCATTCAGAGCCAGCTGGCCCAGTTCATGAAAATCAACCAAATGTCCAAAAGGGATCAATATATCTTGATTTAAAGATTGGGGGGGGGTGAGGAAAGGAGGAAGGGGGACGACTATTTGAAACCTGGGGTATTCAAGGGACAGAAAAGCCTCTGGTTCACAGGGGCCGAGTTCTTACCACAAGGTCTTAAAAAAACGTCCCAGGGAAGTTACAGACCCACCATTGGCACGCATTCTCTAGGCTAACCTGGGTAGTTTAACCTTGATTGGGTTGCTCTACTCTGCAGGAGTAAGACGCGAGTGGAAGCTTTGTCTTCCCTTCGCAGCGCTACGAGAGCGGAAGATGTGACAGGCGACTTCCATAGCACCTTCTCTCTGGGCCAGTCGTGCTCCAGTTTGTACAAGCGGAGATGGATCTGCCATTCCTGAACGGTGAATCCTGATGGGGTGAAATTATGCTTCCCGGCCTTTGATCCAACACGTGGCGACCGTGGTGTAAAATCACCCTGCAGTAAATCCTGTGTTTGGACCTCTTCTTTCTACACGGGGAGTATGTTTATTCTACATCCTATTCTAGGTCGTGTCAGGCTTTGGGAAGGGTCTTGACCAAAAAAGAGTGATTTCTTGAGGTCTTGGGAGTCTGACTGGGTGATCACCTTCCTCTCTGGGTGAAAAAGACCTTCAGTTTCCCTACCGATTAAATCTTGCCTTGGGCCTCTGCCATTCCCTTCCGAGGTGACAAGGGGAAGGATCTGAAAAGGCGAAGCGATGGCTGGGTTTGCTTTTATGAAGAGGCAGGGCAATCATTTGCTGCCTGCCGCGGCTAAAACAGCAGCGGCAGACAGCGCTACGATCCCCCCAAAGGGGGCGTGGCACGCATTGCAGCGTACGGGAGTCCCGCCCCAAAGATGAAAACAAGAAGAGGGGGACTCCCGAAGAGCGGAGAAGAGGCCCCGGGGAGCCGTGTTTCGGAGGTCGGTGCCGGAAGAAGGGCGGGCGGGCGGGCGGGCGGGCGGGCCGGCTTCCCCCGCTCAGGAGGAAAAAGCGCGCTTGGCCGGCGGCGGCGGCGAGGGCCAAAACTCCTCCAGCGCGCTTCGTGATTCCGCTCCTCCCCCCTCCCTCCCTCCGCAGGTTCCGAGCGGGAGAGCGGGAGGGAGAGAGGCGCGCGCGGGGATGCCAGGGAGGGGCTGGCGCGTTGCCATGGCAGCCCGCGGCGGGGTCCCGGATGCAGGTCTTGCGTCGTCGCCTTCTTAAGGCTTCCCGGCGGCCGGCTGTCAGCGGAGGGGTCGGTGTAGCGTAGCGGGTCCGGGCTCGTTCTGCGCGGTGGCGCAGGACGAAGGCAAGCGCACCGCGATCGAGCCCCGGGCGCTCCCTCCTCAGGGCAGCCGTGCGAGGCACGGCTGCGGATGATGGCCTGTGGAGTTAACAGGGAGTTGTAGCTCCCTGAGTCTTTTTCTGAGCCCACCTCGCTGGGTTGTTGTGATGGGAGCCTTGAGCTGCTGCAGAAAAGCGGGGATCCCAAGGAAAAAGGATTAATTTAGGATGGCCCTTTATATGGCTGCTCTAGCCCATCTTGTGGTTGCACTTCTGGCTAGGAAAAGTGCGAGAAAAACCGAATCAGAATAAGAATAATAACAGCTATTATTACACCACTTCTTCTTCTTCTCCTTCGCTCCCGTGACTTACATGAACTTAAATTAAGAACTTTTTAATATCTCCCTCTTGGATTGTAGGTTTATTTTTATATTTCAGTAGACTGTTTTTATTGTATTTTAACCTGTGTTTATCTTCGTTTTATTTGCTCCTTGAGTGAGATGGGCAGTGACAAAATTGGAAATAGAAATAAATCCATAAAATGATAATGATGATAATAGTTCATGGCCTCTGTGACTTACATGAATTTAAACGAAGAACATTTTAATATCCCCATCTTGGATGTTATATTTATATTTCAGGATTCTATTTCTATTGTATTTTAGCCTTCATTTGTGTAGTTAGTTAGTTTCCCTTCTGCCGTTATTATTTTTATACCTAACTCAAGGTGGCAAAGGTACCTAATACTCCTTCCTCCTCCTGTTTTCCCCACAACCACAACCCTGGGGGGTGAGTTTGGCTGAGAGAGAGTGACTGGCCCAGTCACGATTGATTGATTGATTGATTGATTGACTGATTGATTGATTGATTGATTGATTAAAGGCTGCCCCATGGGGCAGTCTAAGCCAATCTTGTCATGATTGTGATGAGAAAAATGTCCTCCCGAGGTGGCCCGTCCAGGCCCTGGCCAAAGCCACAGCCCCGCAGGGAACTCGGCCCATGGGAGCAGGAAAGGCAAACAGCAGGGGGCCTGAGCACACAGCGCCTCCTCTCTGCAGCCCGGGGGAATTACACCTCGCTCAGGTTCCGAGGAGGCGGGAACACCGTAGCACAGCAACAGCCAAGCTCCAGCGTATAACTGGCTGGCGGGGAAATCCACAGGGTGGCCTTCCAACCAGCATGCGCTGTACCTGCTCTTGGGAAAGAAACCCACCTCTGTTCCAGCCACTGCCTGGGTCTTTTCATTCCCGGCTCGGGACGACCCCTCGGTAAGTTTTCCTGTATGAAACAAGATTGGTAACGGTTCGGGTGCTATGGGAAACGCCAGGATCTCTCTTCTGCTAGATTGGCAAAAGGCAAAAGCTGTGCGCTCCGAGAACTGTAAAACGTAAGCTTTAGTTTTGATCGCAGTCTTCATAACGTAGAAGGCGGCGGGATAAATCCTGGACCAATGCTGTCCAAGGTGGGTGGTCTTGGTCATTTGAAGTTATCTCCGGAATGGCAGGCAATATCAACGCAGCTGCTGGACCGCCACAGTCACCACCTTGTGGTTGGGGCCGAGCCGTTGAACGCATCCGCTTTGGGGCGCCGTAGGCGGGACTTGATGGGGCGGGATTCCTTTTATCGTCTCATTTTGTGGGCTGAACACAAGGGATAAACGCTCTTGCAATCTCGTGCTTCTTTATGCTAAACTCGTGTATTCCGAGCTGTGTTCGAAACAGACCCTGTTGGCAGATGCTGGGAAAGCCTTTAGCCCAGGAGAGGTCAAAAAAGTCACACACCAAGCTTTTCTATAAAAATAATTTATTTACCGGAAGCAAAACAAAAGCAAAACATATTTAAAGGACTTAGCTGCCCTTTGGAGCAAGCCTTGCTTGGCTACATTGCCGGCAGAGAAAAAAAAGAGGAAGTGAGAAGTCTGGGCAGGTCCTCCTCCCCCCAGGCGATTTGCATGAACCACGTGAAGGAGTCAATCAAATACAACCTCTTCACCCAGGCCAAAATGATTAGGTACAATAGCAGTCTTAATCGTTAGTAGGAAAACCTCAACAGACCCATATAGTAAAACCCCAAATAACCTCAGAGTTATTCCGAGCTGCTGTGTCTGAGAAAGCTCCCTCCTGGAGAAATCAGCCCGTTTTCGCCCGCCGCTCCCCAAAAATTGACCGAATATTGGCACCTCTCCACAAACATTCCTTAATCCGTCTGTCCCCATTGGAACCGGGCGGTTTTGGGCGTGGCAATTCTGGCCTATCGGGAGGAATGCCAGGTTAGGACAAGGCTGATCCAAGCCGTGCGCAAGTATTTCACGAGCGTTGTTTTGGCTCCAAGTGTGGAGGAGACGGGAGAGCACGCGCTAGCCCGCTACGAAGCAGAGCTTCCCTTAGACGGACTGCCTTCAGGGGGCGTTTGTAATGCGTTCCTCGGAAGGCACTTAAAGTCTCCTTGTGCCTTCCTGGTCAATTTGGATGAATGGATACCGCGAGAAACAAGACGGGATGCGCTTCGTCTTTGACCTCGGTGTTTCTCCACCTCAGCAACCATAAGATGGGGGGACTTGAACTCCCTGGATTCTCCAGCCAGCCGTTCCCCATGCTGGCTGGGCAATGCTGGGAGTTGAAGTCCCCCCGTCTTAAGGTTGCTGAGGTGGAGAAACACTCGTTGATACCATGCACATTCTTTTAATCGCTCCCATTAGACCTGGAGCCCCAAAAGCAAGCTTGCAAAAGAACCAGAACTTCCAGTCAGCTTGCCTGCCAACCACTCTCTGTGGCATCTGGATGGTCTGAAGCGTTGGGGCAGCAGGAAAGGGGAGAGTGGCGTCTGAAACTGAATTATAGACCCATTTCACTGTTGAATAACAACTCTAAAATATTTGCTTCAATATTGGCCGAAAGAATGAAGGAAATTCTACAGGACTTTATTCATCATGCTTTGATATTGCAAGAGCCTTTGGATAATGTAGAACATCTCATGAAGAATTCGAGAGAGTTTGTGTCATTGGCAGGGCTGGAAGTAAAGAAACAAAAAACAAAGATGCTGCCCCAAAATATGACTTTGTCCAACCAAGAATTGCTGATGAGTAAGACTGGTCTAAGACTGAGAGAAAGGTTCGATATTTGGGGGTGATTTTATCAACTGAGAAGAGTATGTCGTTTCAGAATAACGACGTTACAATTCGGAATGATGTGAAAGAAGACTTGTTAAGATGGGAAAAATTACAATAGTCTCTTACGGGGAGAATTTCTGTGATTAAGATGAATGTTTTGCCTAGGATGTTGCCTCTTTTTCAGATTATACCGATTTTGTCAACAGATTTACCATTTAAACAATGGCAGGCTGTCTCTGAGTTCATTTGGCAAGGCAAGAAACCAAGAATTAAATATAAATTGTTACAAGATGCCAAAGAATGAGGAAGTCTGGGTGTACACAAACACACAGACACACACACACACAAACAGAGCGGAAGATGAGTACATGACAAGAGAAAGGCAACTACATACACGCAGTCCACACGACTGAACACAAAAGTCCTGAGGGGATACAGTAGCGGCCTCATCACTGGATGGGTTTACCTGATGTAAGGTTGTATTTTTATGCTTCTTGTCTGCTTTGGATGAAGGAGTGGATGCCCTTGAAGAATACTTTGGAAAATAATAAAGTTCTTTGGGAAAAAAAGAGCCACCAAGAAGGAAACCACCCTCCCACCTAAACTGGCAGGGCAGCTGCTGTATAGACACAGACGGGACATCCGACACAATTTCGCATTTAAAGGCACTCCTCGCTTAATGGCCATTCGTTTAGTGACAGTTTGGACTTAAGACGGTGCTGGAGAAAAAGACTTGTGGCTGGTCCTCACACTTACGGCTGCCGCAGCAGCCCCACACTCACGTCACTACGATTTGGGCGCTCGGCAACTGGTTCCCATCTACCGCCCTTGCGGCATCCACATCTCTCTCTCTCCCGGGTCCTGACTTTCAACGTTGCCAAGCCTTGATCCTTACGGTGGGCTCATCTCCTTCGGCTTGGCTCTTCCAAACGTGGCTTTTCAGACTCCCTTGCCTGCTACTTGAAGGTCGGGCCTTACTTTCCAAACACTTTTCCGTGCTGCCAAGAAGCCATTCTTGGATTTTTGACTTCCCTTTCCTCCTGCCCGATTCCGGCTCTTGGCTGTTCCGTGTTTGGTTGCCCGACTTCTGCTCTTGCCTGTGCGATGTTGGGCTGCTCAGTTTCACCTCCTTCCTGACCGAAGTTGGGCTGCTCCAGGTGTCTCTGCAGGACGCCCACTCTCGGCTGGGCGTGTGGCTCAGCGGCCCTTGGGCCCCTCTGCAGGGCCGTCCCAGGTTGTCTTTCCGCTCCCGGCTCTGCGACCACAGCTGGAGCCCAGACTTCATGCCGAGTGTCTTTCCTGGAATTGAGCCTCTGACAGAAACGGTCTCATCCGGGCCCTTGTGGGGTTGGGGAGTCTGGCTCGTGCCAGGGCAACAGGCTCCCGGGGTGAGCTCGCCCCTCCTGGTCTCCCGGAGCGGTTGTGTCCCCCTCAGAGACAGGTCCCCAGGGCAGTCATTTCTCGCCCCCCCTCAGGCGTCCCCCATTCTCTCACCCCCAGACGGGAGTGGCGGGAGACAGAGGACGGGCCACCATCCACCAGAATGGGGGCGGACGGTGGGACCGGAGCCACTGGCCGAGTTCCTTTCCTCTCCTGATGCGTGGCTCCCTCCTCCGGGTCCCTGTAGCCCAGGACTCGGGGGGGACGACGTGACTGCTGTCCCGCAAGGGGAGGGGCACTTCTGGCACTTTCCCCCCAGCGGTGTCACTTCTGGACCCCGGACGCACCAACTTCGACGTCTCCGGGATCCCCTTTGGCAAACCCCGCTGCTGACATAGCTTCACCTTCTGCGGGTGGATCTCAAATTTACTCTGGATGTCCCTGGGCAAAAAGAAGAGGTCCTCCTTCAAGATGTTGACCCAAATCTTAGCTTTTTGGTTAGGAGGCAGCTGGGGATGGGGGTGCGGCAGGAAGGCTTTTAGGGATTTTTCAACGAGAGCCAGGAGCCCCTCCCCCCCATGTTGCATCTCTTCTTTCAGATACGAACTTCCACCTCGAGCCACTCGCGCTGGAGAAGGAAAGGGGGACTCGCCTCTTTGGGTTCAGAGGCTGCCCTGGGGACCTGAGAGGCTGAGGAGGGGACTCGGGGGCCATCACGCCACAGACGCACCCGTAGCGCATGCCCAACCCCCAGAGAGAGGGCAAATGGTGCCCAACGATGGACGGCTCGAGGTGGTTCACATCTCCCGCGCAAGCCAAAGGTGAGAAACCGCTGCGTCGATGAAGGGATTTCTGGCTTTTCCCACAGGTGAAGCTCCACGAGCGTCTGACCAGCAGTGGGGTGGCTCCCAGCTGAACCTCCAGAGATCTCTTAGCCAGCTGGCATTTCACATTCTCTACCCCCATCTCTGGGGGATGGCCCTTTTCTGCATCTTGAACTCCAGCTTTTGCCTTGTTTCTCGACCAAAGAAGCAGAATTTAATCTGGTGAATGTTTACACTCCTGTGCCCCCCCCCCCGGCCTTTGGTGTTTGAGTCGGGGGACCTTCATGAGAATGCAGGAAAGGGAACGCTGCCCCAGGCCTGGCAGCCCCCAGTTGTGCTGCAACTGCTTCCTTTTAAGGTGCCGCTGCAACTCCGCCTGGATCTCCTTTGAAAGGAACAGGGTGCATCTTGCGACAAAGCGGACCGCAGTGGCTTGGGTGCTGCAAGTGGTAGAACCGGGAATTGGTGGAGCCATTCCTTGGAAGAAGCAGCACAAAGACCAGTGCTGTGGGCAATCCCACACAACGGATTCTGGGTGTCACCTCGAGGCTTCGAGGAACCAGAATGGCCTGCTCCGCAAAGGGAAGGTCTTGGGAATGGAGCCACCCTGTTCTCAGCCCAGATGGGAGAGCACTGGAAAGGGTGACTCTTCCTGGTTGGTGGCTGACGTCTTGGGAGTAGCAAACCACAGCAGAAACTCGGTCCTGCAGAGCGTCCTTTGCCAAATGGCTTTGTGGTTTTTTCCCATCACAACGCAGGGGCTTTCTAAAGCTTGTGTGTGCAAAGAGTGAGCAAGTCCCTCTGGGGGTGTTGGGGATTTCTTTGGCGGAAGCCTTCTGATTCTGGGCTTCCTCCTCAGCCTGAGGTATGGCCGTGGACTCCTCCGTCGACCGTCTCAGAAGCGGGGGAGAGACCGGCACGAACACCCGTAGCGGCTGCACTGCCCGCCTGGGACGACCCCGCCGCCCTGCGTGACCATCATTCGGACGTGCACCACCAGCTGCCTTCGGGTCTCTAGCACGATGAGGACCAACTGGTTGAGGAAGAGAAGCTTTATCCTTGCCAGGTAGAGGGCTGTGAGCAGATGTACGGCCGAGGGTGGTGGGGGAGCTGGATGGAACCCCCGCAAGGACTGCCGGACCAGCATGGGCACGTCCCACAGGCGCCGAAGAGTCTTATTCAGCATATGGGATCCCCAGAGTTCCTGCTCAGATGGTCGGAGGTGCCTTGGCACGTAGTCCACTGTGCGGAGGGAGCTGACGTCATGTGAGCTGGCCTTAGAGGAACAGAAGCTTCCGCTTGGCACACTCCAGCATCCTGAGCAATAAATGCGTTCCTCGTAACCGCGAGGACGCCAGGCATCCTTCTCAGCCCTCTGCAGCCCGGAAAAGTGGGACGTCTTCTTCTGCTTGGTCTGCTCTGTCTCCATCCTCTTGGGAACCATGTAGAGGTGGTTTTGTATGTAGGGGCTCCATTTCCTAGACAGAGTGACCGGAAGATAGCTGATGGTGGGGCTGGGAGCACTGGCACTCCGTGGCACTGTGGCATGATGGGGGGGCTCAGGAGGGTCCGAAAGCCTGGAGCGTCCCATCCATGCAAAGTGGTTCGGTGCTGTCACGCTGACCTCTCTGGAAAAGGTCCTCTTCTGCATCATCGAAGAGGACTGTGCTGAGGTCTGTAAGGAAGGACAACATGAGCAAGCTCCCCATCCCCTGGAGGCAGCCTTTGGGCCTTCCAGAAGCCAGAGAGCTCCCTTCTGCAGGAAGAAACCACGTGCCTGTTCCCTTCCGGCTCTGCAAGTCCAGAAAGGGGCATTTTCCAGCATTGGAGAGGGGAAGTCGCGTCTTTGGGAATCTGGGGAAGCGGCCTTGGGGAGAAGCATCAAGCAGGAGAGTCAAGGGAGGACTGGGCTCCTGCCAGGAATTAGGATTCACCGATTCCTCCTCCACAGCAGGCGTGTCCCTGCCACACGCCTCCGCAGGTCAGGTGAAGACCCAGCGGCTGCATTGTGGAACGTGCTAAGCACGGTCAGAGGTAGCTTGGCTTGGTTGCTTAGTGGTTGAAGACTTTGAAGGAACTCAGCCCTCAGCCATTCTGGGCTGGAAAATGGAGTATATCCACAAGCAAGCGATACATGTTGTCCAAAAACAGCCTTCAGCCTGCATCACAGCCCTGTCCTACTTAGACTGTGTTCCCACGGCTACACTTGCCCACTGCAGGAAAGGATCTCGCCCTTAACCTTGCTGAACATCTTTGGGGCATAAAGCGCATGAACCTGGCTGGTTACTCTGCGCTTCAGGGATTTAGTCTGGGCACCCGGGTGGGCTGTAGGGAGCCAGCCGTGGGACCCCCCAGGAGCTGGGATAAGGAGTAAAAGGGGAGAGGAAGAGCCCTTCCTGTGGCTGGCGGGGCCACGGGGGCACGGGGGGTGTGTGTGCCTTCACGTTACCTTCTACGATTCCCATGATGTCCTCTTCCTGGTCTCGGAGGTTGGGGGGACCCTGCTGGGAAGAGAGGGCAGAGGGAGTTACTTGACGGGCAGAGGCTCCTCGGCCTCCGGGCTGCAGATGTGCCTTCCAGAGAGACCCTGCATCTGCCCCATTTGACTTTTTCACCCCTTGTTGAAAAATGGGAGTAGAATGTTGAAGTTGAAAGCAGTATATCAAAAGTGCCTCTGTAGTCTCCCTTTCACATACATGATCTTTTCAATAAAATTGATCAAAATAGATATAATTTAGAGGGTTTTTTCTTTTTCTTTTCTTTTTCAGTTTTAATCACTCTGCTGCTTTCTCAAGTAGGTCCTGCCTTTACTCCCCAGGGCTGGAAAAGCCATCCATGCTGCCGTGCCCAGCCCACTTCAAAGCTGTCAGTGTTTTATTTTTATTTTAAAAGTGATATTCCCCCCTTCCCGCTTTGGGTTACTTTGGATTAGATCTTTTGTGGTTTAGCCTATTGTGCAGAACCAATCCCTTTATTGACCTGAAGGTTCAGTGCATTGGGCCAAGGCAGAAAACCGGTTAATTCGGTGGCTACATTAAGGGTGTTGCTAGAATGTGCTGAAAGAGAAGACTCTGACTGTAGCCACCGAATTCAGATTGACCACAGTTATATTTTTCTCCTGACCCTGCCTGCCTTTCTGTCTTCTCCGTGTCAACCGCTTGGAGCACAGGCCCTGGTGGCCAAGCGTAGCCATTTGCTCAGAAGACCTGCGCAAACCTGGTTTCAAGCAAAGAATCCAGCAGGAGGCAGTTGAAACATTCCTAGCACTTTGCTTAGGAACAAAAGTGACCTTTGATGGGGAGACCACGAGACTGAAGTTTTGCAGCCTCCTCCTCCCCGAGAGCTCTTCAGGAAGGTGGCCCTCGGAGCACAGGACGGCTTGTCTTTGCTCCCCACCCCTTTTGGCACCTCCCAATCGGCCTCTGTGCTCAGCAAGACGGCCTGTGCAGGGACCTCCCAAACCCTTGGATGCCCTCCGCTCCCGGCCCAGAGCAGAGCTGGGGGGCATTACCCACGGCAGGAATCGGGCATTCCTGGGGTGGGGGGGGGAGGAGCCATTTGGGATCGCTTGTCTGTGAGTCGAAGGTCCAGTTTGGGACTGCCGCTGCTGAGACCCTTGTGGAAAATCACAGATGCTGACAGGTTTCTTGTGGGGCCAATGACATCCTTCAAGACCGGGAGAAGGGATCAGGGGGTCAAACGGTTCAAGAACAACTGTTCTAGGGTGTCCACAGGGCATGGTCAAATGTATAAAGATGGCAGCCATGTCTCGTGATTTCTTTTGTCACACCCTGTGGACAGCCCTGGTTGAATCCTTGGGGAGAACCACCGCCCCCAGCCCACCAGCCAGTGATCCACCCACCTGCTGGGCTCCAGACCACCTTCGGGACCTGGCTTGGCTGCTCCTCCGAGGTTGGAGGCGCTCCAGGTCAGCAGAGCATTGGCCATTGAAGACCTTCCTGGTTAGGAACAGGACAAAGGCCAGGATGGCCATGGCCAGGAGGAGGAAGCCAGGCTCCCAGGAGCAGCCAAAGCTGAAATCCATTTCACCTGCACAAAGGAAATCCACGTATGGATTTCAGGCTGTCTCTTGATTGCCACCCAAAGAGCTGAACCTCTCAGGGCAGGTCACAAAATGACCCAGGCCTGCTAAGTTGTCTCCTGATGTCTGCCGATGCCCAGGGCGTGTCATAGAGCAGCTGGGCTAGGTCCCCACCTGCAGACAATGCCCCCAAGTGCCCCCTGGGGAAACCAAAAATGGTGAAGCTGCTCATTCACTTAGCCTATTTTCTCGTTCACCAGCTATCCAAGGAAGGAACCTAGAGTTGGTTTACCAGCAAGTTCTAGCTTCCCCTGAGCTAGAGGAAGATCCAAACTTAATTCTGGTGGCAGATTAGGTTACCTCTAGAACTACCCAGGATTGATGTAATTTGCAGGCACGATCTAGAATTCCGAATGAGGTTATTTTGGGCAGAATAGCCGAGAAGATGGGTAGCTCAAGTTTGCAATGCTGGGAACACCAAGATCCCACTATTTCAGGGGTCGCCAATTATGCCCTCAAACCCTGTCCTAACCTTTCATCAGGATTTAACATTTTTATCCTGCTTTTCAGAACAAAACCCTTCCCAAAGCAGATTCAACTTAATTAAAAATGCGAAATGCTTACACCCAAATCCTAAAACAAACAAAGCAGAACTCCAATATCTAAGTCATTCTAATAAGAAACAAGTGAAATCCCCAGTGCTGGCCTGTCTCAGGAGAAGCAACTGAGTATCTTAAAATACCTTGTAAATGAATACATTTAGTCCCGCCAGGGGGTGGGGGGGTGGCTGGGGGTGGGACTTCATTCAGAGCCAGCTGGCCCAGTTCATGAAAATCAACCAAATGTCCAAAAGGGATCAATATATCTTGATTTAAAGATTGGGGGGGGGTGAGGAAAGGAGGAAGGGGGACGACTATTTGAAACCTGGGGTATTCAAGGGGGAGAACTATTTGAAACCTGGGGTATGCCAGGGACAGAAAAGCCTCTGGTTCACAGGGGCCGAGTTCTTACCACAAGGTCTTAAAAAAACGTCCCAGGGAAGTTACAGACCCACCATTGGCACGCATTCTCTAGGCTAACCTGGGTAGTTTAACCTTGATTGGGTTGCTCTACTCTGCAGGAGTAAGACGCGAGTGGAAGCTTTGTCTTCCCTTCGCAGCGCTACGAGAGCGGAAGATGTGACAGGCGACTTCCATAGCACCTTCTCTCTGGGCCAGTCGTGCTCCAGTTTGTACAAGCGGAGATGGATCTGCCATTCCTGAACGGTGAATCCTGATGGGGTGAAATTATGCTTCCCGGCCTTTGATCCAACACGTGGCGACCGTGGTGTAAAATCACCCTGCAGTAAATCCTGTGTTTGGACCTCTTCTTTCTACACGGGGAGTATGTTTATTCTACATCCTATTCTAGGTCGTGTCAGGCTTTGTTAAGTCTTGACCAAAAAAGAGTGATTTCTTGAGGTCTTGGGAGTCTGACTGGGTGATCACCTTCCTCTCTGGGTGAAAAAGACCTTCAGTTTCCCTACCGATTAAATCTTGCCTTGGGCCTCTGCCATTCCCTTCCGAGGTGACAAGGGGAAGGATCTGAAAAGGCGAAGCGATGGCTGGGTTTGCTTTTATGAAGAGGCAGGGCAATCATTTGCTGCCTGCCGCGGCTAAAACAGCAGCGGCAGACAGCGCTACGATCCCCCCAAAGGGGGCGTGGCACGCATTGCAGCGTACGGGAGTCCCGCCCCAAAGATGAAAACAAGAAGAGGGGGACTCCCGAAGAGCGGAGAAGAGGCCCCGGGGAGCCGTGTTTCGGAGGTCGGTGCCGGAAGAAGGGCGGGCGGGCGGGCGGGGGGGCGGGCCGGCTTCCCCCGCTCAGGAGGAAAAAGCGCGCTTGGCCTGCGGCGGCGGCGAGGGCCAAAACTCCTCCAGCGCGCTTCGTGATTCCGCTCCTCCCCCCTCCCTCCCTCCGCAGGTTCCGAGCGGGAGAGCGGGAGGGAGAGAGGCGCGCGCGGGGATGCCAGGGAGGGGCTGGCGCGTTGCCATGGCAGCCCGCGGCGGGGTCCCGGATGCAGGTCTTGCGTCGTCGCCTTCTTAAGGCTTCCCGGCGGCCGGCTGTCAGCGGAGGGGTCGGTGTAGCGTAGCGGGTCCGGGCTCGTTCTGCGCGGTGGCGCAGGACGAAGGCAAGCGCACCGCGATCGAGCCCCGGGCGCTCCCTCCTCAGGGCAGCCGTGCGAGGCACGGCTGCGGATGATGGCCTGTGGAGTTAACAGGGAGTTGTAGCTCCCTGAGTCTTTTTCTGAGCCCACCTCGCTGGGTTGTTGTGATGGGAGCCTTGAGCTGCTGCAGAAAAGCGGGGATCCCAAGGAAAAAGGATTAATTTAGGATGGCCCTTTATATGGCTGCTCTAGCCCATCTTGTGGTTGCACTTCTGGCTAGGAAAAGTGCGAGAAAAACCGAATCAGAATAAGAATAATAACAGCTATTATTACACCACTTCTTCTTCTTCTCCTTCGCTCCCGTGACTTACATGAACTTAAATTAAGAACTTTTTAATATCTCCCTCTTGGATTGTAGGTTTATTTTTATATTTCAGTAGACTGTTTTTATTGTATTTTAACCTGTGTTTATCTTCGTTTTATTTGCTCCTTGAGTGAGATGGGCAGTGACAAAATTGGAAATAGAAATAAATCCATAAAATGATAATGATGATAATAGTTCATGGCCTCTGTGACTTACATGAATTTAAACGAAGAACATTTTAATATCCCCATCTTGGATGTTATATTTATATTTCAGGATTCTGTTTCTATTGTATTTTAGCCTTCATTTGTGTAGTTAGTTAGTTTCCCTTCTGCCGTTATTATTTTTATACCTAACTCAAGGTGGCAAAGGTACCTAATACTCCTTCCTCCTCCTGTTTTCCCCACAACCACAACCCTGGGGGGTGAGTTTGGCTGAGAGAGAGTGACTGGCCCAGTCACGATTGATTGATTGATTGATTGATTGACTGATTGATTGATTGATTGATTGATTAAAGGCTGCCCCATGGGGCAGTCTAAGCCAATCTTGTCATGATTGTGATGAGAAAAATGTCCTCCCGAGGTGGCCCGTCCAGGCCCTGGCCAAAGCCACAGCCCCGCAGGGAACTCGGCCCATGGGAGCAGGAAAGGCAAACAGCAGGGGGCCTGAGCACACAGCGCCTCCTCTCTGCAGCCCGGGGGAATTACACCTCGCTCAGGTTCCGAGGAGGCGGGAACACCGTAGCACAGCAACAGCCAAGCTCCAGCGTATAACTGGCTGGCGGGGAAATCCACAGGGTGGCCTTCCAACCAGCATGCGCTGTACCTGCTCTTGGGAAAGAAACCCACCTCTGTTCCAGCCACTGCCTGGGTCTTTTCATTCCCGGCTCGGGACGACCCCTCGGTAAGTTTTCCTGTATGAAACAAGATTGGTAACGGTTCGGGTGCTATGGGAAACGCCAGGATCTCTCTTCTGCTAGATTGGCAAAAGGCAAAAGCTGTGCGCTCCGAGAACTGTAAAACGTAAGCTTTAGTTTTGATCGCAGTCTTCATAACGTAGAAGGCGGCGGGATAAATCCTGGACCAATGCTGTCCAAGGTGGGTGGTCTTGGTCATTTGAAGTTATCTCCGGAATGGCAGGCAATATCAACGCAGCTGCTGGACCGCCACAGTCACCACCTTGTGGTTGGGGCCGAGCCGTTGAACGCATCCGCTTTGGGGCGCCGTAGGCGGGACTTGATGGGGCGGGATTCCTTTTATCGTCTCATTTTGTGGGCTGAACACAAGGGATAAACGCTCTTGCAATCTCGTGCTTCTTTATGCTAAACTCGTGTATTCCGAGCTGTGTTCGAAACAGACCCTGTTGGCAGATGCTGGGAAAGCCTTTAGCCCAGGAGAGGTCAAAAAAGTCACACACCAAGCTTTTCTATAAAAATAATTTATTTACCGGAAGCAAAACAAAAGCAAAACATATTTAAAGGACTTAGCTGCCCTTTGGAGCAAGCCTTGCTTGGCTACATTGCCGGCAGAGAAAAAAAAGAGGAAGTGAGAAGTCTGGGCAGGTCCTCCTCCCCCCAGGCGATTTGCATGAACCACGTGAAGGAGTCAATCAAATACAACCTCTTCACCCAGGCCAAAATGATTAGGTACAATAGCAGTCTTAATCGTTAGTAGGAAAACCTCAACAGACCCATATAGTAAAACCCCAAATAACCTCAGAGTTATTCCGAGCTGCTGTGTCTGAGAAAGCTCCCTCCTGGAGAAATCAGCCCGTTTTCGCCCGCCGCTCCCCAAAAATTGACCGAATATTGGCACCTCTCCACAAACATTCCTTAATCCGTCTGTCCCCATTGGAACCGGGCGGTTTTGGGCGTGGCAATTCTGGCCTATCGGGAGGAATGCCAGGTTAGGACAAGGCTGATCCAAGCCGTGCGCAAGTATTTCACGAGCGTTGTTTTGGCTCCAAGTGTGGAGGAGACGGGAGAGCACGCGCTAGCCCGCTACGAAGCAGAGCTTCCCTTAGACGGACTGCCTTCAGGGGGCGTTTGTAATGCGTTCCTCGGAAGGCACTTAAAGTCTCCTTGTGCCTTCCTGGTCAATTTGGATGAATGGATACCGCGAGAAACAAGACGGGATGCGCTTCGTCTTTGACCTCGGTGTTTCTCCACCTCAGCAACCATAAGATGGGGGGACTTGAACTCCCTGGATTCTCCAGCCAGCCGTTCCCCATGCTGGCTGGGCAATGCTGGGAGTTGAAGTCCCCCCGTCTTAAGGTTGCTGAGGTGGAGAAACACTCGTTGATACCATGCACATTCTTTTAATCGCTCCCATTAGACCTGGAGCCCCAAAAGCAAGCTTGCAAAAGAACCAGAACTTCCAGTCAGCTTGCCTGCCAACCACTCTCTGTGGCATCTGGATGGTCTGAAGCGTTGGGGCAGCAGGAAAGGGGAGAGTGGCGTCTGAAACTGAATTATAGACCCATTTCACTGTTGAATAACAACTCTAAAATATTTGCTTCAATATTGGCCGAAAGAATGAAGGAAATTCTACAGGACTTTATTCATCATGCTTTGATATTGCAAGAGCCTTTGGATAATGTAGAACATCTCATGAAGAATTCGAGAGAGTTTGTGTCATTGGCAGGGCTGGAAGTAAAGAAACAAAAAACAAAGATGCTGCCCCAAAATATGACTTTGTCCAACCAAGAATTGCTGATGAGTAAGACTGGTCTAAGACTGAGAGAAAGGTTCGATATTTGGGGGTGATTTTATCAACTGAGAAGAGTATGTCGTTTCAGAATAACGACGTTACAATTCGGAATGATGTGAAAGAAGACTTGTTAAGATGGGAAAAATTACAATAGTCTCTTACGGGGAGAATTTCTGTGATTAAGATGAATGTTTTGCCTAGGATGTTGCCTCTTTTTCAGATTATACCGATTTTGTCAACAGATTTACCATTTAAACAATGGCAGGCTGTCTCTGAGTTCATTTGGCAAGGCAAGAAACCAAGAATTAAATATAAATTGTTACAAGATGCCAAAGAATGAGGAAGTCTGGGTGTACACAAACACACAGACACACACACACACAAACAGAGCGGAAGATGAGTACATGACAAGAGAAAGGCAACTACATACACGCAGTCCACACGACTGAACACAAAAGTCCTGAGGGGATACAGTAGCGGCCTCATCACTGGATGGGTTTACCTGATGTAAGGTTGTATTCTTATGCTTCTTGTCTGCTTTGGATGAAGGAGTGGATGCCCTTGAAGAATACTTTGGAAAATAATAAAGTTCTTTGGGAAAAAAAGAGCCACCAAGAAGGAAACCACCCTCCCACCTAAACTGGCAGGGCAGCTGCTGTATAGACACAGACGGGACATCCGACACAATTTCGCATTTAAAGGCACTCCTCGCTTAATGGCCATTCGTTTAGTGACAGTTTGGACTTAAGACGGTGCTGGAGAAAAAGACTTGTGGCTGGTCCTCACACTTACGGCTGCCGCAGCAGCCCCACACTCATGTCACTACGATTTGGGCGCTCGGCAACTGGTTCCCATCTACCGCCCTTGCGGCATCCACATCTCTCTCTCTCCCGGGTCCTGACTTTCAACGTTGCCAAGCCTTGATCCTTACGGTGGGCTCATCTCCTTCGGCTTGGCTCTTCCAAACGTGGCTTTTCAGACTCCCTTGCCTGCTACTTGAAGGTCGGGCCTTACTTTCCAAACACTTTTCCGTGCTGCCAAGAAGCCATTCTTGGATTTTTGACTTCCCTTTCCTCCTGCCCGATTCCGGCTCTTGGCTGTTCCGTGTTTGGTTGCCCGACTTCTGCTCTTGCCTGTGCGATGTTGGGCTGCTCAGTTTCACCTCCTTCCTGACCGAAGTTGGGCTGCTCCAGGTGTCTCTGCAGGACGCCCACTCTCGGCTGGGCGTGTGGCTCAGCGGCCCTTGGGCCCCTCTGCAGGGCCGTCCCAGGTTGTCTTTCCGCTCCCGGCTCTGCGACCACAGCTGGAGCCCAGACTTCATGCCGAGTGTCTTTCCTGGAATTGAGCCTCTGACAGAAACGGTCTCATCCGGGCCCTTGTGGGGTTGGCGAGTCTGGCTCGTGCCAGGGCAACAGGCTCCCGGGGTGAGCTCGCCCCTCCTGGTCTCCCGGAGCGGTTGTGTCCCCCTCAGAGACAGGTCCCCAGGGCAGTCATTTCTCGCCCCCCCTCAGGCGTCCCCCATTCTCTCACCCCCAGACGGGAGTGGCGGGAGACAGAGGACGGGCCACCATCCACCAGAATGGGGGCGGACGGTGGGACCGGAGCCACTGGCCGAGTTCCTTTCCTCTCCTGATGCGTGGCTCCCTCCTCCGGGTCCCTGTAGCCCAGGACTCGGGGGGGACGACGTGACTGCTGTCCCGCAAGGGGAGGGGCACTTCTGGCACTTTTCCCCCCAGCGGTGTCACTTCTGGACCCCGGACGCACCAACTTCGACGTCTCCGGGATCCCCTTTGGCAAACCCCGCTGCTGACATAGCTTCACCTTCTGCGGGTGGATCTCAAATTTACTCTGGATGTCCCTGGGCAAAAAGAAGAGGTCCTCCTTCAAGATGTTGACCCAAATCTTAGCTTTTTGGTTAGGAGGCAGCTGGGGATGGGGGTGCGGCAGGAAGGCTTTTAGGGATTTTTCAACGAGAGCCAGGAGCCCCTCCCCCCCATGTTGCATCTCTTCTTTCAGATACGAACTTCCACCTCGAGCCACTCGCGCTGGAGAAGGAAAGGGGGACTCGCCTCTTTGGGTTCAGAGGCTGCCCTGGGGACCTGAGAGGCTGAGGAGGGGACTCGGGGGCCATCACGCCACAGACGCACCCGTAGCGCATGCCCAACCCCCAGAGAGAGGGCAAATGGTGCCCAACGATGGACGGCTCGAGGTGGTTCACATCTCCCGCGCAAGCCAAAGGTGAGAAACCGCTGCATCGATGAAGGGATTTCTGGCTTTTCCCACAGGTGAAGCTCCACGAGCGTCTGACCAGCAGTGGGGTGGCTCCCAGCTGAACCTCCAGAGATCTCTTAGCCAGCTGGCATGCTGGCATTTCACATTCTCTACCCCCATCTCTGGGGGATGGCCCTTTTCTGCATCTTGAACTCCAGCTTTTGCCTTGTTTCTCGACCAAAGAAGCAGAATTTAATCTGGTGAATGTTTACACTCCTGTGCCCCCCCCCCGGCCTTTGGTGTTTGAGTCGGGGGACCTTCATGAGAATGCAGGAAAGGGAACGCTGCCCCAGGCCTGGCAGCCCCCAGTTGTGCTGCAACTGCTTCCTTTTAAGGTGCCGCTGCAACTCCGCCTGGATCTCCTTTGAAAGGAACAGGGTGCATCTTGCGACAAAGCGGACCGCAGTGGCTTGGGTGCTGCAAGTGGTAGAACCGGGAATTGGTGGAGCCATTCCTTGGAAGAAGCAGCACAAAGACCAGTGCTGTGGGCAATCCCACACAACGGATTCTGGGTGTCACCTCGAGGCTTCGAGGAACCAGAATGGCCTGCTCCGCAAAGGGAAGGTCTTGGGAATGGAGCCACCCTGTTCTCAGCCCAGATGGGAGAGCACTGGAAAGGGTGACTCTTCCTGGTTGGTGGCTGACGTCTTGGGAGTAGCAAACCACAGCAGAAACTCGGTCCTGCAGAGCGTCCTTTGCCAAATGGCTTTGTGGTTTTTTTCCATCACAACGCAGGGGCTTTCTAAAGCTTGTGTGTGCAAAGAGTGAGCAAGTCCCTCTGGGGGTGTTGGGGATTTCTTTGGCGGAAGCCTTCTGATTCTGGGCTTCCTCCTCAGCCTGAGGTATGGCCGTGGACTCCTCCGTCGACCGTCTCAGAAGCGGGGGAGAGACCGGCACGAACACCCGTAGCGGCTGCACTGCCCGCCTGGGACGACCCCGCCGCCCTGCGTGACCATCATTCGGACGTGCACCACCAGCTGCCTTCGGGTCTCTAGCACGATGAGGACCAACTGGTTGAGGAACAGAAGCTTTATCCTTGCCAGGTAGAGGGCTGTGAGCAGATGTACGGCCGAGGGTGGTGGGGAGCTGGATGGAACCCCCGCAAGGACTGCCGGACCAGCATGGGCACGTCCCACAGGCGCCGAAGAGTCTTATTCAGCATATGGGATCCCCAGAGTTCCTGCTCAGATGGTCGGAGGTGCCTTGGCACGTAGTCCACTGTGCGGAGGGAGCTGACGTCATGTGAGCTGGCCTTAGAGGAACAGAAGCTTCCGCTTGGCACACTCCAGCATCCTGAGCAATAAATGCGTTCCTCGTAACCGCGAGGACGCCAGGCATCCTTCTCAGCCCTCTGCAGCCCGGAAAAGTGGGACGTCTTCTTCTGCTTGGTCTGCTCTGTCTCCATCCTCTTGGGAACCATGTAGAGGTGGTTTTGTATGTAGGGGCTCCATTTCCTAGACAGAGTGACCGGAAGATAGCTGATGGTGGGGCTGGGAGCACTGGCACTCCGTGGCACTGTGGCATGATGGGGGGGCTCAGGAGGGTCCGAAAGCCTGGAGCGTCCCATCCATGCAAAGACCGGTCCCGGGGACAGCAGTGGTTCGGTGCTGTCACGCTGACCTCTCTGGAAAAGGTCCTCTTCTGCATCATCGAAGAGGACTGTGCTGAGGTCTGTAAGGAAGGACAACATGAGCAAGCTCCCCATCCCCTGGAGGCAGCCTTTGGGCCTTCCAGAAGCCAGAGAGCTCCCTTCTGCAGGAAGAAACCACGTGCCTGTTCCCTTCCGGCTCTGCAAGTCCAGAAAGGGGCATTTTCCAGCATTGGAGAGGGGAAGTCGCGTCTTTGGGAATCTGGGGAAGCGGCCTTGGGGAGAAGCATCAAGCAGGAGAGTCAAGGGAGGACTGGGCTCCTGCCAGGAATTAGGATTCACCGATTCCTCCTCCACAGCAGGCGTGTCCCTGCCACACGCCTCCGCAGGTCAGGTGAAGACCCAGCGGCTGCATTGTGGAACGTGCTAAGCACGGTCAGAGGTAGCTTGGCTTGGTTGCTTAGTGGTTGAAGACTTTGAAGGAACTCAGCCCTCAGCCATTCTGGGCTGGAAAATGGAGTATATCCACAAGCAAGCGATACATGTTGTCCAAAGACAGCCTTCAGCCTGCATCACAGCCCTGTCCTACTTAGACTGTGTTCCCACGGCTACACTTGCCCACTGCAGGAAAGGATCTCGCCCTTAACCTTGCTGAACATCTTTGGGGCATAAAGCGCATGAACCTGGCTGGTTACTCTGCGCTTCAGGGATTTAGTCTGGGCACCCGGGTGGGCTGTAGGGAGCCAGCCGTGGGACCCCCCAGGAGCTGGGATAAGGAGTAAAAGGGGAGAGGAAGAGCCCTTCCTGTGGCTGGCGGGGCCGGCCACGGGGGCACGGGGGGGGGGTGTGCCTTCACGTTACCTTCTACGATTCCCATGATGTCCTCTTCCTGGTCTCGGAGGTTGGGGGGACCCTGCTGGGAAGAGAGGGCAGAGGGAGTTACTTGACGGGCAGAGGCTCCTCGGCCTCCGGGCTGCAGATGTGCCTTCCAGAGAGACCCTGCATCTGCCCCATTTGACTTTTTCACCCCTTGTTGAAAAATGGGAGTAGAATGTTGAAGTTGAAAGCAGTATATCAAAAGTGCCTCTGTAGTCTCCCTTTCACATACATGATCTTTTCAATAAAATTGATCAAAATAGATATAATTTAGAGGGTTTTTTCTTTTTCTTTTCTTTTTCAGTTTTAATCACTCTGCTGCTTTCTCAAGTAGGTCCTGCCTTTACTCCCCAGGGCTGGAAAAGCCATCCATGCTGCCGTGCCCAGCCAAGCTGTCAGTGTTTTATTTTTATTTTAAAAGTGATATTCCCCCCTTCCCGCTTTGGGTTACTTTGGATTAGATCTTTTGTGGTTTAGCCTATTGTGCAGAACCAATCCCTTTATTGACCTGAAGGTTCAGTGCATTGGGCCAAGGCAGAAAACCGGTTAATTCGGTGGCTACATTAAGGGTGTTGCTAGAATGTGCTGAAAGAGAAGACTCTGACTGTAGCCACCGAATTCAGATTGACCACAGTTATATTTTTCTCCTGACCCTGCCTGCCTTTCTGTCTTCTCCGTGTCAACCGCTTGGAGCACAGGCCCTGGTGGCCAAGCGTAGCCATTTGCTCAGAAGACCTGCGCAAACCTGGTTTCAAGCAAAGAATCCAGCAGGAGGCAGTTGAAACATTCCTAGCACTTTGCTTAGGAACAAAAGTGACCTTTGATGGGGAGACCACGAGACTGAAGTTTTGCAGCCTCCTCCTCCCCGAGAGCTCTTCAGGAAGGTGGCCCTCGGAGCACAGGACGGCTTGTCTTTGCTCCCCACCCCTTTTGGCACCTCCCAATCGGCCTCTGTGCTCAGCAAGACGGCCTGTGCAGGGACCTCCCAAACCCTTGGATGCCCTCCGCTCCCGGCCCAGAGCAGAGCTGGGGGGCATTACCCACGGCAGGAATCGGGCATTCCTGGGGTGGGGGGGGAGGAGTCATTTGGGATCGCTCGTCTGTGAGTCGAAGGTCCAGTTTGGGACTGCCGCTGCTGAGACCCTTGTGGAAAATCACAGATGCTGACAGGTTTCTTGTGGGGCCAATGACATCCTTCAAGACCGGGAGAAGGGATCAGGGGGTCAAACGGTTCAAGAACAACTGTTCTAGGGTGTCCACAGGGCATGGTCAAATGTATAAAGATGGCAGCCATGTCTCGTGATTTCTTTTGTCACACCCTGTGGACAGCCCTGGTTGAATCCTTGGGGAGAACCACCGCCCCCAGCCCACCAGCCAGTGATCCACCCACCTGCTGGGCTCCAGACCACCTTCGGGACCTGGCTTGGCTCCTCCTCCGAGGTTGGAGGCGCTCCAGGTCAGCAGAGCATTGGCCATTGAAGACCTTCCTGGTTAGGAACAGGACAAAGGCCAGGATGGCCATGGCCAGGAGGAGGAAGCCAGGCTCCCAGGAGCAGCCAAAGCTGAAATCCATTTCACTTGCACAAAGGAAATCCACGTATGGATTTCAGGCTGTCTCTTGATTGCCACCCAAAGAGCTGAACCTCTCAGGGCAGGTCACAAAATGACCCAGGCCTGCTAAGTTGTCCCCTGATGTCTGCCGATGCCCAGGGCGTGTCATAGAGCAGCTGGGCTAGGTCCCCACCTGCAGACAATGCCCCCAAGTGCCCCCTGGGGAAACCAAAAATGGTGAAGCTGCTCATTCACTTAGCCTATTTTCTCGTTCACCAGCTATCCAAGGAAGGAACCTAGAGTTGGTTTACCAGCAAGTTCTAGCTTCCCCTGAGCTAGAGGAAGATCCAAACTTAATTCTGGTGGCAGATTAGGTTACCTCTAAAACTACCCAGGATTGATGTAATTTGCAGGCACGATCTAGAATTCCGAATGAGGTTATTTTGGGCAGAATAGCCGAGAAGATGGGTAGCTCAAGTTTGCAATGCTGGGAACACCAAGATCCCACTATTTCAGGGGTCGCCAATTATGCCCTCAAACCCTGTCCTAACCTTTCATCAGGATTTAACATTTTTATCCTGCTTTTCAGAACAAAACCCTTCCCAAAGCAGATTCAACTTAATTAAAAATGCTAAATGCTTACACCCAAATCCTAAAACAAACAAAGCAGAACTCCAATATCTAAGTCATTCTAATAAGAAACAAGTGAAATCCCCAGTGCTGGCCTGTCTCAGGAGAAGCAACTGAGTATCTTAAAATACCTTGTAAATGAATAAATTTAGTCCCGCCAGGGGGTGGGGGGGTGGCTGGGGGTGGGACTTCATTCAGAGCCAGCTGGCCCAGTTCATGAAAATCAACCAAATGTCCAAAAGGGATCAATATATCTTGATTTAAAGATTGGGGGGGGGGGTGAGGAAAGGAGGAAGGGGGACGACTATTTGAAACCTGGGGTATTCAAGGGGGGGAACTATTTGAAACCTGGGGTATGCCAGGGACAGAAAAGCCTCTGGTTCACAGGGGCCGAGTTCTTACCACAAGGTCTTAAAAAAACGTCCCAGGGAAGTTACAGACCCACCATTGGCACGCATTCTCCAGGCTAACCTGGGTAGTTTAACCTTGATTGGGTTGCTCTACTCTGCAGGAGTAAGACGCGAGTGGAAGCTTTGTCTTCCCTTCGCAGCGCTACGAGAGCGGAAGATGTGACAGGCGACTTCCATAGCACCTTCTCTCTGGGCCAGTCGTGCTCCAGTTTGTACAAGTGGAGATGGATCTGCCATTCCTGAACGGTGAATCCTGATGGGGTGAAATTATGCTTCCCGGCCTTTGATCCAACACGTGGCGACCGTGGTGTAAAATCACCCTGCAGTAAATCCTGTGTTTGGACCTCTTCTTTCTACACGGGGAGTATGTTTATTCTACATCCTATTCTAGGTCGTGTCAGGCTTTGGGAAGGGTCTTGACCAAAAAAGAGTGATTTCTTGAGGTCTTGGGAGTCTGACTGGGTGATCACCTTCCTCTCTGGGTGAAAAAGACCTTCAGTTTCCCTACCGATTAAATCTTGCCTTGGGCCTCTGCCATTCCCTTCCGAGGTGACAAGGGGAAGGATCTGAAAAGGCGAAGCGATGGCTGGGTTTGCTTTTATGAAGAGGCAGGGCAATCATTTGCTGCCTGCCGCGGCTAAAACAGCAGCGGCAGACAGCGCTACGATCCCCCCAAAGGGGGCGTGGCACGCATTGCAGCGTACGGGAGTCCCGCCCCAAAGATGAAAACAAGAAGAGGGGGACTCCCGAAGAGCGGAGAAGAGGCCCCGGGGAGCCGTGTTTCGGAGGTCGGTGCCGGAAGAAGGGCGGGCGGGCGGGCGGGCCGGCTTCCCCCGCTCAGGAGGAAAAAGCGCGCTTGCCCTGCGGCGGCGGCGGCGAGGGCCAAAACTCCTCCAGCGCGCTTCGTGATTCCGCTCCTCCCCCCTCCCTCCCTCCGCAGGTTCTGAGCGGGAGAGCGGGAGGGAGAGAGGCGCGCGCGGGGATGCCAGGGAGGGGCTGGCGCGTTGCCATGGCAGCCCGCGGCGGGGTCCCGGATGCAGGTCTTGCGTCGTCGCCTTCTTAAGGCTTCCCGGCGGCCGGCTGTCAGCGGAGGGGTCGGTGTAGCGTAGCGGGTCCGGGCTCGTTCTGCGCGGTGGCGCAGGACGAAGGCAAGCGCACCGCGATCGAGCCCCGGGCGCTCCCTCCTCAGGGCAGCCGTGCGAGGCACGGCTGCGGATGATGGCCTGTGGAGTTAACAGGGAGTTGTAGCTCCCTGAGTCTTTTTCTGAGCCCACCTCGCTGGGTTGTTGTGATGGGAGCCTTGAGCTGCTGCAGAAAAGCGGGGATCCCAAGGAAAAAGGATTAATTTAGGATGGCCCTTTATATGGCTGCTCTAGCCCATCTTGTGGTTGCACTTCTGGCTAGGAAAAGTGCGAGAAAAACCGAATCAGAATAAGAATAATAACAGCTATTATTACACCACTTCTTCTTCTTCTCCTTCGCTCCCGTGACTTACATGAACTTAAATTAAGAACTTTTTAATATCTCCCTCTTGGATTGTAGGTTTATTTTTATATTTCAGTATACTGTTTTTATTGTATTTTAACCTGTGTTTATCTTCGTTTTATTTGCTCCTTGAGTGAGATGGGCAGTGACAAAATTGGAAATAGAAATAAATCCATAAAATGATAATGATGATAATAGTTCATGGCCTCTGTGACTTACATGAATTTAAACGAAGAACATTTTAATATCCCCATCTTGGATGTTATATTTATATTTCAGGATTCTGTTTCTATTGTATTTTAGCCTTCATTTGTGTAGTTAGTTAGTTTCCCTTCTGCCGTTATTATTTTTATACCTAACTCAAGGTGGCAAAGGTACCTAATACTCCTTCCTCCTCCTGTTTTCCCCACAACCACAACCCTGGGGGGTGAGTTTGGCTGAGAGAGAGTGACTGGCCCAGTCACGATTGATTGACTGATTGATTGATTGATTGATTGATTAAAGGCTGCCCCATGGGGCAGTCTAAGCCAATCTTGTCATGATTGTGATGAGAAAAATGTCCTCCCGAGGTGGCCCGTCCAGGCCCTGGCCAAAGCCACAGCCCCGCAGGGAACTCGGCCCATGGGAGCAGGAAAGGCAAACAGCAGGGGGCCTGAGCACACAGCGCCTCCTCTCTGCAGCCCGGAGGAATTACACCTCGCTCAGGTTCCGAGGAGGCGGGAACACCGTAGCACAGCAACAGCCAAGCTCCAGCGTATAACTGGCTGGCGGGGAAATCCACAGGGTGGCCTTCCAACCAGCATGCGCTGTACCTGCTCTTGGGAAAGAAACCCACCTCTGTTCCAGCCACTGCCTGGGTCTTTTCATTCCCGGCTCGGGACGACCCCTCGGTAAGTTTTCCTGTATGAAACAAGATTGGTAACGGTTCGGGTGCTATGGGAAACGCCAGGATCTCTCTTCTGCTAGATTGGCAAAAGGCAAAAGCTGTGCGCTCCGAGAACTGTAAAACGTAAGCTTTAGTTTTGATCGCAGTCTTCGTAACGTAGAAGGCGGCGGGATAAATCCTGGACCAATGCTGTCCAAGGTGGGTGGTCTCGGTCATTTGAAGTTATCTCCGGAATGGCAGGCAATATCAACGCAGCTGCTGGACCGCCACAGTCACCACCTTGTGGTTGGGGCCGAGCCGTTGAACGCATCCGCTTTGGGGCGCCGTAGGCGGGACTTGATGGGGCGGGATTCCTTTTATCGTCTCATTTTGTGGGCTGAACACAAGGGATAAACGCTCTTGCAATCTCGTGCTTCTTTATGCTAAACTCGTGTATTCCGAGCTGTGTTCGAAACAGACCCCGTTGGCAGATGCTGGGAAAGCCTTTAGCCCAGGAGAGGTCAAAAAAGTCACACACCAAGCTTTTCTATAAAAATAATTTATTTACCGGAAGCAAAACAAAAGCAAAACATATTTAAAGGACTTAGCTCCCCTTTGGAGCAAGCCTTGCTTGGCTACATTGCCGGCAGAGAAAAAAAAGAGGAAGTGAGAAGTCTGGGCAGGTCCTCCTCCCCCCAGGCGATTTGCATTAACCACGTGAAGGAGTCAATCAAATACAACCTCTTCACCCAGGCCAAAATGATTAGGTACAATAGCAGTCTTAATCGTTAGTAGGAAAACCTCAACAGACCCATAGAGTAAAACCCCAAATAACCTCAGAGTTATTCCGAGCTGCTGTGTCTGAGAAAGCTCCCTCCTGGAGAAATCAGCCCGTTTTCGCCCGCCGCTCCCCAAAAATTGACCGAATATTGGCACCTCTCCACAAACATTCCTTAATCCGTCTGTCCCCATTGGAACCGGGCGGTTTTGGGCGTGGCAATTCTGGCCTATCGGGAGGAATGCCAGGTTAGGACAAGGCTGATCCAAGCCGTGCGCAAGTATTTCACGAGCGTTGTTTTGGCTCCAAGTGTGGAGGAGACGGGAGAGCACGCGCTAGCCCGCTACGAAGCAGAGCTTCCCTTAGACGGACTGCCTTCAGGGGGCGTTTGTAATGCGTTCCTCGGAAGGCACTTAAAGTCTCCTTGTGCCTTCCTGGTCAATTTGGATGAATGGATACCGCGAGAAACAAGACGGGATGCGCTTCGTCTTTGACCTCGGTGTTTCTCCACCTCAGCAACCATAAGATGGGGGGACTTGAACTCCCTGGATTCTCCAGCCAGCCGTTCCCCATGCTGGCTGGGCAATGCTGGGAGTTGAAGTCCCCCCATCTTAAGGTTGCTGAGGTGGAGAAACACTCGTTGATACCATGCACATTCTTTTAATCGCTCCCATTAGACCTGGAGCCCCAAAAGCAAGCTTGCAAAAGAACCAGAACTTCCAGTCAGCTTGCCTGCCAACCACTCTCTGTGGCATCTGGATGGTCTGAAGCGTTGGGGCAGCAGGAAAGGGGAGAGTGGCGTCTGAAACTGAATTATAGACCCATTTCACTGTTGAATAACAACTCTAAAATATTTGCTTCAATATTGGCCGAAAGAATGAAGGAAATTCTACAGGACTTTATTCATCATGCTTTGATATTGCAAGAGCCTTTGGATAATGTAGAACATCTCATGAAGAATTCGAGAGAGTTTGTGTCATTGGCAGGGCTGGAAGTAAAGAAACAAAAAACAAAGATGCTGCCCCAAAATATGACTTTGTCCAACCAAGAATTGCTGATGAGTAAGACTGGTCTAAGACTGAGAGAAAGGTTCGATAGTTGGGGGTGATTTTATCAACTGAGAAGAGTATGTCGTTTCAGAATAACGACGTTACAATTCGGAATGATGTGAAAGAAGACTTGTTAAGATGGGAAAAACTACAATAGTCTCTTACGGGGAGAATTTCTGTGATTAAGATGAATGTTTTGCCTAGGATGTTGCCTCTTTTTCAGATTATACCGATTTTGTCAACAGATTTACCATTTAAACAATGGCAGGCTGTCTCTGAGTTCATTTGGCAAGGCAAGAAACCAAGAATTAAATATAAATTGTTACAAGATGCCAAAGAATGAGGAAGTCTGGGTGTACACAAACACACAGACACACACACACACAAACAGAGCGGAAGATGAGTACATGACAAGAGAAAGGCAACTACATACACGCAGTCCACACGACTGAACACAAAAGTCCTGAGGGGATACAGTAGCGGCCTCATCACTGGATGGGTTTACCTGATGTAAGGTTGTATTTTTATGCTTCTTGTCTGCTTTGGATGAAGGAGTGGATGCCCTTGAAGAATACTTTGGAAAATAATAAAGTTCTTTGGGAAAAAAAGAGCCACCAAGAAGGAAACCACCCTCCCACCTAAACTGGCAGGGCAGCTGCTGTATAGACACAGACGGGACATCCGACACAATTTCGCATTTAAAGGCACTCCTCGCTTAATGGTCATTCGTTTAGTGACAGTTTGGACTTAAGACGGTGCTGGAGAAAAAGACTTGTGGCTGGTCCTCACACTTACGGCTGCCGCAGCAGCCCCACACTCACGTCACTACGATTTGGGCGCTCGGCAACTGGTTCCCATCTACCGCCCTTGCGGCATCCACATCTCTCTCTCTCCCAGGTCCTGACTTTCAACGTTGCCAAGCCTTGATCCTTACGGTGGGCTCATCTCCTTCGGCTTGGCTCTTCCAAACGTGGCTTTTCAGACTCCCTTGCCTGCTACTTGAAGGTCGGGCCTTACTTTCCAAACACTTTTCCGTGCTGCCAAGAAGCCATTCTTGGATTTTTGACTTCCCTTTCCTCCTGCCCGATTCCGGCTCTTGGCTGTTCCGTGTTTGGTTGCCCGACTTCTGCTCTTGCCTGTGCGATGTTGGGCTGCTCAGTTTCACCTCCTTCCTGACCGAAGTTGGGCTGCTCCAGGTGTCTCTGCAGGACGCCCACTCTCGGCTGGGCGTGTGGCTCAGCGGCCCTTGGGCCCCTCTGCAGGGCCGTCCCAGGTTGTCTTTCCGCTCCCGGCTCTGCGACCACAGCTGGAGCCCAGACTTCATGCCGAGTGTCTTTCCTGGAATTGAGCCTCTGACAGAAACGGTCTCATCCGGGCCCTTGTGGGGTTGGCGAGTCTGGCTCGTGCCAGGGCAACAGGCTCCCGGGGTGAGCTCGCCCCTCCTGGTCTCCCGGAGCGGTTGTGTCCCCCTCAGAGACAGGTCCCCAGGGCAGTCATTTCTCGCCCCCCCTCAGGCGTCCCCCATTCTCTCACCCCCAGACGGGAGTGGCGGGAGACAGAGGACGGGCCACCATCCACCAGAATGGGGGCGGACGGTGGGACCGGAGCCACTGGCCGAGTTCCTTTCCTCTCCTGATGCGTGGCTCCCTCCTCCGGGTCCCTGTAGCCCAGGACTCGGGGGGCACGACGTGACTGCTGTCCCGCAAGGGGAGGGGCACTTCTGGCACTTTCCCCCCAGCGGTGTCACTTCTGGACCCCGGACGCACCAACTTCGACGTCTCCGGGATCCCCTTTGGCAAACCCCGCTGCTGACATAGCTTCACCTTCTGCGGGTGGATCTCAAATTTACTCTGGATGTCCCTGGGCAAAAAGAAGAGGTCCTCCTTCAAGATGTTGACCCAAATCTTAGCTTTTTGGTTAGGAGGCAGCTGGGGATGGGGGTGCGGCAGGAAGGCTTTTAGGGATTTTTCAACGAGAGCCAGGAGCCCCTCCCTCCCATGTTGCATCTCTTCTTTCAGATACGAACTTCCACCTCGAGCCACTCGCGCTGGAGAAGGAAAGGGGGACTCACCTCTTTGGGTTCAGAGGCTGCCCTGGGGACCTGAGAGGCTGAGGAGGGGACTCGGGGGCCATCACGCCACAGACGCACCCGTAGCGCATGCCCAACCCCCAGAGAGAGGGCAAATGGTGCCCAACGATGGACGGCTCGAGGTGGTTCACATCTCCCGCGCAAGCCAAAGGTGAGAAACCGCTGCATCGATGAAGGGATTTCTGGCTTTTCCCACAGGTGAAGCTCCACGAGCGTCTGACCAGCAGTGGGGTGGCTCCCAGCTGAACCTCCAGAGATCTCTTAGCCAGCTGGCATTTCACATTCTCTACCCCCATCTCTGGGATGGCCCTTTTCTGCATCTTGAACTCCAGCTTTTGCCTTGTTTCTCGACCAAAGAAGCAGAATTTAATCTGGTGAATGTTTACACTCCTGTGCCCCCCCCCCCGGCCTTTGGTGTTTGAGTCGGGGGACCTTCATGAGAATGCAGGAAAGGGAACGCTGCCCCAGGCCTGGCAGCCCCCAGTTGTGCTGCAACTGCTTCCTTTTAAGGTGCCGCTGCAACTCCGCCTGGATCTCCTTTGAAAGGAACAGGGTGCATCTTGCGACAAAGCGGACCGCAGTGGCTTGGGTGCTGCAAGTGGTAGAACCGGGAATTGGTGGAGCCATTCCTTGGAAGAAGCAGCACAAAGACCAGTGCTGTGGGCAATCCCACACAACGGATTCTGGGTGTCACCTCGAGGCTTCGAGGAACCAGAATGGCCTGCTCCGCAAAGGGAAGGTCTTGGGAATGGAGCCACCCTGTTCTCAGCCCAGATGGGAGAGCACTGGAAAGGGTGACTCTTCCTGGTTGGTGGCTGACGTCTTGGGAGTAGCAAACCACAGCAGAAACTCGGTCCTGCAGAGCGTCCTTTGCCAAATGGCTTTGTGGTTTTTTCCCATCACAACGCAGGGGCTTTCTAAAGCTTGTGTGTGCAAAGAGTGAGCAAGTCCCTCTGGGGGTGTTGGGGATTTCTTTGGCGGAAGCCTTCTGATTCTGGGCTTCCTCCTCAGCCTGAGGTATGGCCGTGGACTCCTCCGTCGACCGTCTCAGAAGCGGGGGAGAGACCGGCACGAACACCCGTAGCGGCTGCACTGCCCGCCTGGGACGACCCCGCCGCCCTGCGTGACCATCATTCGGACGTGCACCACCAGCTGCCTTCGGGTCTCTAGCACGATGAGGACCAACTGGTTGAGGAAGAGAAGCTTTATCCTTGCCAGGTAGAGGGCTGTGAGCAGATGTACGGCCGAGGGTGGTGGGGGAGCTGGATGGAACCCCCGCAAGGACTGCCGGACCAGCATGGGCACGTCCCACAGGCGCCGAAGAGTCTTATTCAGCATATGGGATCCCCAGAGTTCCTGCTCAGATGGTCGGAGGTGCCTTGGCACGTAGTCCACTGTGCGGAGGGAGCTGACGTCATGTGAGCTGGCCTTAGAGGAACAGAAGCTTCCGCTTGGCACACTCCAGCATCCTGAGCAATAAATGCGTTCCTCGTAACCGCGAGGACGCCAGGCATCCTTCTCAGCCCTCTGCAGCCCGGAAAAGTGGGACGTCTTCTTCTGCTTGGTCTGCTCTGTCTCCATCCTCTTGGGAACCATGTAGAGGTGGTTTTGTATGTAGGGGCTCCATTTCCTAGACAGAGTGACCGGAAGATAGCTGATGGTGGGGCTGGGAGCACTGGCACTCCGTGGCACTGTGGCATGATGGGGGGGCTCAGGAGGGTCCGAAAGCCTGGAGCGTCCCATCCATGCAAAGACCGGTCCCGGGGACAGCAGTGGTTCGGTGCTGTCACGCTGACCTCTCTGGAAAAGGTCCTCTTCTGCATCATCGAAGAGGACTGTGCTGAGGTCTGTAAGGAAGGACAACATGAGCAAGCTCCCCATCCCCTGGAGGCAGCCTTTGGGCCTTCCAGAAGCCAGAGAGCTCCCTTCTGCAGGAAGAAACCACGTGCCTGTTCCCTTCCGGCTCTGCAAGTCCAGAAAGGGGCATTTTCCAGCATTGGAGAGGGGAAGTCGCGTCTTTGGGAATCTGGGGAAGCGGCCTTGGGGAGAAGCATCAAGCAGGAGAGTCAAGGGAGGACTGGGCTCCTGCCAGGAATTAGGATTCACCGATTCCTCCTCCACAGCAGGCGTGTCCCTGCCACACGCCTCCGCAGGTCAGGTGAAGACCCAGCGGCTGCATTGTGGAACGTGCTAAGCACGGTCAGAGGTAGCTTGGCTTGGTTGCTTAGTGGTTGAAGACTTTGAAGGAACTCAGCCCTCAGCCATTCTGGGCTGGAAAATGGAGTATATCCACAAGCAAGCGATACATGTTGTCCAAAGACAGCCTTCAGCCTGCATCACAGCCCTGTCCTACTTAGACTGTGTTCCCACGGCTACACTTGCCCACTGCAGGAAAGGATCTCGCCCTTAACCTTGCTGAACATCTTTGGGGCATAAAGCGCATGAACCTGGCTGGTTACTCTGCGCTTCAGGGATTTAGTCTGGGCACCCGGGTGGGCTGTAGGGAGCCAGCCGTGGGACCCCCCAGGAGCTGGGATAAGGAGTAAAAGGGGAGAGGAAGAGCCCTTCCTGTGGCTGGCGGGGCCGGCCACGGGGGCACGGGGGGGGGGTGTGCCTTCACGTTACCTTCTACGATTCCCATGATGTCCTCTTCCTGGTCTCGGAGGTTGGGGGGACCCTGCTGGGAAGAGAGGGCAGAGGGAGTTACTTGACGGGCAGAGGCTCCTCGGCCTCCGGGCTGCAGATGTGCCTTCCAGAGAGACCCTGCATCTGCCCCATTTGACTTTTTCACCCCTTGTTGAAAAATGGGAGTAGAATGTTGAAGTTGAAAGCAGTATATCAAAAGTGCCTCTGTAGTCTCCCTTTCACATACATGATCTTTTCAATAAAATTGATCAAAATAGATATAATTTAGAGGGTTTTTTCTTTTTCTTTTCTTTTCCAGTTTTAATCACTCTGCTGCTTTCTCAAGTAGGTCCTGCCTTTACTCCCCAGGGCTGGAAAAGCCATCCATGCTGCCGTGCCCAGCCCAAGCTGTCAGTGTTTTATTTTTATTTTAAAAGTGATATTCCCCCCTTCCCGCTTTGGGTTACTTTGGATTAGATCTTTTGTGGTTTAGCCTATTGTGCAGAACCAATCCCTTTATTGACCTGAAGGTTCAGTGCATTGGGCCAAGGCAGAAAACCGGTTAATTCGGTGGCTACATTAAGGGTGTTGCTAGAATGTGCTGAAAGAGAAGACTCTGACTGTAGCCACCGAATTCAGATTGACCACAGTTATATTTTTCTCCTGACCCTGCCTGCCTTTCTGTCTTCTCCGTGTCAACCGCTTGGAGCACAGGCCCTGGTGGCCAAGCGTAGCCATTTGCTCAGAAGACCTGCGCAAACCTGGTTTCAAGCAAAGAATCCAGCAGGAGGCAGTTGAAACATTCCTAGCACTTTGCTTAGGAACAAAAGTGACCTTTGATGGGGAGACCACGAGACTGAAGTTTTGCAGCCTCCTCCTCCCCGAGAGCTCTTCAGGAAGGTGGCCCTCGGAGCACAGGACGGCTTGTCTTTGCTCCCCACCCCTTTAGGCACCTCCCAATCGGCCTCTGTGCTCAGCAAGACGGCCTGTGCAGGGACCTCCCAAACCCTTGGATGCCCTCCGCTCCCGTCCCGGAGCAGAGCTGGGGGGCATTACCCACGGCGGGAATCGGGCATTCCTGGGGTGGGGGGGGAGGAGCCATTTGGGATCGCTCGTCTGTGAGTCGAAGGTCCAGTTTGGGACTGCCGCTGCTGAGACCCTTGTGGAAAATCACAGATGCTGACAGGTTTCTTGTGGGGCCAATGACATCCTTCAAGACCGGGAGAAGGGATCAGGGGGTCAAACGGTTCAAGAACAACTGTTCTAGGGTGTCCACAGGGCATGGTCAAATGTATAAAGATGGCAGCCATGTCTCGTGATTTCTTTTGTCACACCCTGTGGACAGCCCTGGTTGAATCCTTGGGGAGAACCACCGCCCCCAGCCCACCAGCCAGTGATCCACCCACCTGCTGGGCTCCAGACCACCTTCGGGACCTGGCTTGGCTCCTCCTCCGAGGTTGGAGGCGCTCCAGGTCAGCAGAGCATTGGCCATTGAAGACCTTCCTGGTTAGGAACAGGACAAAGGCCAGGATGGCCATGGCCAGGAGGAGGAAGCCAGGCTCCCAGGAGCAGCCAAAGCTGAAATCCATTTCACTTGCACAAAGGAAATCCACGTATGGATTTCAGGCTGTCTCTTGATTGCCACCCAAAGAGCTGAACCTCTCAGGGCAGGTCACAAAATGACCCAGGCCTGCTAAGTTGTCCCCTGATGTCTGCCGATGCCCAGGGCGTGTCATAGAGCAGCTGGGCTAGGTCCCCACCTGCAGACAATGCCCCCAAGTGCCCCCTGGGGAAACCAAAAATGGTGAAGCTGCTCATTCACTTAGCCTATTTTCTCGTTCACCAGCTATCCAAGGAAGGAACCTAGAGTTGGTTTACCAGCAAGTTCTAGCTTCCCCTGAGCTAGAGGAAGATCCAAACTTAATTCTGGTGGCAGATTAGGTTACCTCTAGAACTACCCAGGATTGATGTAATTTGCAGGCACGATCTAGAATTCCGAATGAGGTTATTTTGGGCAGAATAGCCGAGAAGATGGGTAGCTCAAGTTTGCAATGCTGGGAACACCAAGATCCCACTATTTCAGGGGTCGCCAATTATGCCCTCAAACCCTGTCCTAACCTTTCATCAGGATTTAACATTTTTATCCTGCTTTTCAGAACAAAACCCTTCCCAAAGCAGATTCAACTTAATTAAAAATGCTAAATGCTTACACCCAAATCCTAAAACAAACAAAGCAGAACTCCAATATCTAAGTCATTCTAATAAGAAACAAGTGAAATCCCCAGTGCTGGCCTGTCTCAGGAGAAGCAACTGAGTATCTTAAAATACCTTGTAAATGAATAAATTTAGTCCCGCCAGGGGGTGGGGGGGTGGCTGGGGGTGGGACTTCATTCAGAGCCAGCTGGCCCAGTTCATGAAAATCAACCAAATGTCCAAAAGGGATCAATATATCTTGATTTAAAGATTGGGGGGGGGGGTGAGGAAAGGAGGAAGGGGGACGACTATTTGAAACCTGGGGTATTCAAGGGGGGGAACTATTTGAAACCTGGGGTATGCCAGGGACAGAAAAGCCTCTGGTTCACAGGGGCCGAGTTCTTACCACAAGGTCTTAAAAAAACGTCCCAGGGAAGTTACAGACCCACCATTGGCACGCATTCTCCAGGCTAACCTGGGTAGTTTAACCTTGATTGGGTTGCTCTACTCTGCAGGAGTAAGACGCGAGTGGAAGCTTTGTCTTCCCTTCGCAGCGCTACGAGAGCGGAAGATGTGACAGGCGACTTCCATAGCACCTTCTCTCTGGGCCAGTCGTGCTCCAGTTTGTACAAGTGGAGATGGATCTGCCATTCCTGAACGGTGAATCCTGATGGGGTGAAATTATGCTTCCCGGCCTTTGATCCAACACGTGGCGACCGTGGTGTAAAATCACCCTGCAGTAAATCCTGTGTTTGGACCTCTTCTTTCTACACGGGGAGTATGTTTATTCTACATCCTATTCTAGGTCGTGTCAGGCTTTGGGAAGGGTCTTGACCAAAAAAGAGTGATTTCTTGAGGTCTTGGGAGTCTGACTGGGTGATCACCTTCCTCTCTGGGTGAAAAAGACCTTCAGTTTCCCTACCGATTAAATCTTGCCTTGGGCCTCTGCCATTCCCTTCCGAGGTGACAAGGGGAAGGATCTGAAAAGGCGAAGCGATGGCTGGGTTTGCTTTTATGAAGAGGCAGGGCAATCATTTGCTGCCTGCCGCGGCTAAAACAGCAGCGGCAGACAGCGCTACGATCCCCCCAAAGGGGGCGTGGCACGCATTGCAGCGTACGGGAGTCCCGCCCCAAAGATGAAAACAAGAAGAGGGGGACTCCCGAAGAGCGGAGAAGAGGCCCCGGGGAGCCGTGTTTCGGAGGTCGGTGCCGGAAGAAGGGCGGGCGGGCGGGCGGGCCGGCTTCCCCCGCTCAGGAGGAAAAAGCGCGCTTGCCCTGCGGCGGCGGCGAGGGCCAAAACTCCTCCAGCGCGCTTCGTGATTCCGCTCCTCCCCCCTCCCTCCCTCCGCAGGTTCTGAGCGGGAGAGCGGGAGGGAGAGAGGCGCGCGCGGGGATGCCAGGGAGGGGCTGGCGCGTTGCCATGGCAGCCCGCGGCGGGGTCCCGGATGCAGGTCTTGCGTCGTCGCCTTCTTAAGGCTTCCCGGCGGCCGGCTGTCAGCGGAGGGGTCGGTGTAGCGTAGCGGGTCCGGGCTCGTTCTGCGCGGTGGCGCAGGACGAAGGCAAGCGCACCGCGATCGAGCCCCGGGCGCTCCCTCCTCAGGGCAGCCGTGCGAGGCACGGCTGCGGATGATGGCCTGTGGAGTTAACAGGGAGTTGTAGCTCCCTGAGTCTTTTTCTGAGCCCACCTCGCTGGGGTGTTGTGATGGGAGCCTTGAGCTGCTGCAGAAAAGCGGGGATCCCAAGGAAAAAGGATTAATTTAGGATGGCCCTTTATATGGCTGCTCTAGCCCATCTTGTGGTTGCACTTCTGGCTAGGAAAAGTGCGAGAAAAACCGAATCAGAATAAGAATAATAACAGCTATTATTACACCACTTCTTCTTCTTCTCCTTCGCTCCCGTGACTTACATGAACTTAAATTAAGAACTTTTTAATATCTCCCTCTTGGATTGTAGGTTTATTTTTATATTTCAGTATACTGTTTTTATTGTATTTTAACCTGTGTTTATCTTCGTTTTATTTGCTCCTTGAGTGAGATGGGCAGTGACAAAATTGGAAATAGAAATAAATCCATAAAATGATAATGATGATAATAGTTCATGGCCTCTGTGACTTACATGAATTTAAACGAAGAACATTTTAATATCCCCATCTTGGATGTTATATTTATATTTCAGGATTCTGTTTCTATTGTATTTTAGCCTTCATTTGTGTAGTTAGTTAGTTTCCCTTCTGCCGTTATTATTTTTATACCTAACTCAAGGTGGCAAAGGTACCTAATACTCCTTCCTCCTCCTGTTTTCCCCACAACCACAACCCTGGGGGGTGAGTTTGGCTGAGAGAGAGTGACTGGCCCAGTCACGATTGATTGACTGATTGATTGATTGATTGATTGATTAAAGGCTGCCCCATGGGGCAGTCTAAGCCAATCTTGTCATGATTGTGATGAGAAAAATGTCCTCCCGAGGTGGCCCGTCCAGGCCCTGGCCAAAGCCACAGCCCCGCAGGGAACTCGGCCCATGGGAGCAGGAAAGGCAAACAGCAGGGGGCCTGAGCACACAGCGCCTCCTCTCTGCAGCCCGGGGGAATTACACCTCGCTCAGGTTCCGAGGAGGCGGGAACACCGTAGCACAGCAACAGCCAAGCTCCAGCGTATAACTGGCTGGCGGGGAAATCCACAGGGTGGCCTTCCAACCAGCATGCGCTGTACCTGCTCTTGGGAAAGAAACCCACCTCTGTTCCAGCCACTGCCTGGGTCTTTTCATTCCCGGCTCGGGACGACCCCTCGGTAAGTTTTCCTGTATGAAACAAGATTGGTAACGGTTCGGGTGCTATGGGAAACGCCAGGATCTCTCTTCTGCTAGATTGGCAAAAGGCAAAAGCTGTGCGCTCCGAGAACTGTAAAACGTAAGCTTTAGTTTTGATCGCAGTCTTCGTAACGTAGAAGGCGGCGGGATAAATCCTGGACCAATGCTGTCCAAGGTGGGTGGTCTTGGTCATTTGAAGTTATCTCCGGAATGGCAGGCAATATCAACGCAGCTGCTGGACCGCCACAGTCACCACCTTGTGGTTGGGGCCGAGCCGTTGAACGCATCCGCTTTGGGGCGCCGTAGGCGGGACTTGATGGGGCGGGATTCCTTTTATCGTCTCATTTTGTGGGCTGAACACAAGGGATAAACGCTCTTGCAATCTCGTGCTTCTTTATGCTAAACTCGTGTATTCCGAGCTGTGTTCGAAACAGACCCCGTTGGCAGATGCTGGGAAAGCCTTTAGCCCAGGAGAGGTCAAAAAAGTCACACACCAAGCTTTTCTATAAAAATAATTTATTTACCGGAAGCAAAACAAAAGCAAAACATATTTAAAGGACTTAGCTCCCCTTTGGAGCAAGCCTTGCTTGGCTACATTGCCGGCAGAGAAAAAAAAGAGGAAGTGAGAAGTCTGGGCAGGTCCTCCTCCCCCCAGGCGATTTGCATTAACCACGTGAAGGAGTCAATCAAATACAACCTCTTCACCCAGGCCAAAATGATTAGGTACAATAGCAGTCTTAATCGTTAGTAGGAAAACCTCAACAGACCCATAGAGTAAAACCCCAAATAACCTCAGAGTTATTCCGAGCTGCTGTGTCTGAGAAAGCTCCCTCCTGGAGAAATCAGCCCGTTTTCGCCCGCCGCTCCCCAAAAATTGACCGAATATTGGCACCTCTCCACAAACATTCCTTAATCCGTCTGTCCCCATTGGAACCGGGCGGTTTTGGGCGTGGCAATTCTGGCCTATCGGGAGGAATGCCAGGTTAGGACAAGGCTGATCCAAGCCGTGCGCAAGTATTTCACGAGCGTTGTTTTGGCTCCAAGTGTGGAGGAGACGGGAGAGCACGCGCTAGCCCGCTACGAAGCAGAGCTTCCCTTAGACGGACTGCCTTCAGGGGGCGTTTGTAATGCGTTCCTCGGAAGGCACTTAAAGTCTCCTTGTGCCTTCCTGGTCAATTTGGATGAATGGATACCGCGAGAAACAAGACGGGATGCGCTTCGTCTTTGACCTCGGTGTTTCTCCACCTCAGCAACCATAAGATGGGGGGACTTGAACTCCCTGGATTCTCCAGCCAGCCGTTCCCCATGCTGGCTGGGCAATGCTGGGAGTTGAAGTCCCCCCATCTTAAGGTTGCTGAGGTGGAGAAACACTCGTTGATACCATGCACATTCTTTTAATCGCTCCCATTAGACCTGGAGCCCCAAAAGCAAGCTTGCAAAAGAACCAGAACTTCCAGTCAGCTTGCCTGCCAACCACTCTCTGTGGCATCTGGATGGTCTGAAGCGTTGGGGCAGCAGGAAAGGGGAGAGTGGCGTCTGAAACTGAATTATAGACCCATTTCACTGTTGAATAACAACTCTAAAATATTTGCTTCAATATTGGCCGAAAGAATGAAGGAAATTCTACAGGACTTTATTCATCATGCTTTGATATTGCAAGAGCCTTTGGATAATGTAGAACATCTCATGAAGAATTCGAGAGAGTTTGTGTCATTGGCAGGGCTGGAAGTAAAGAAACAAAAAACAAAGATGCTGCCCCAAAATATGACTTTGTCCAACCAAGAATTGCTGATGAGTAAGACTGGTCTAAGACTGAGAGAAAGGTTCGATATTTGGGGGTGATTTTATCAACTGAGAAGAGTATGTCGTTTCAGAATAACGACGTTACAATTCGGAATGATGTGAAAGAAGACTTGTTAAGATGGGAAAAACTACAATAGTCTCTTACGGGGAGAATTTCTGTGATTAAGATGAATGTTTTGCCTAGGATGTTGCCTCTTTTTCAGATTATACCGATTTTGTCAACAGATTTACCATTTAAACAATGGCAGGCTGTCTCTGAGTTCATTTGGCAAGGCAAGAAACCAAGAATTAAATATAAATTGTTACAAGATGCCAAAGAATGAGGAAGTCTGGGTGTACACAAACACACAGACACACACACACACAAACAGAGCGGAAGATGAGTACATGACAAGAGAAAGGCAACTACATACACGCAGTCCACACGACTGAACACAAAAGTCCTGAGGGGATACAGTAGCGGCCTCATCACTGGATGGGTTTACCTGATGTAAGGTTGTATTTTTATGCTTCTTGTCTGCTTTGGATGAAGGAGTGGATGCCCTTGAAGAATACTTTGGAAAATAATAAAGTTCTTTGGGAAAAAAAGAGCCACCAAGAAGGAAACCACCCTCCCACCTAAACTGGCAGGGCAGCTGCTGTATAGACACAGACGGGACATCCGACACAATTTCGCATTTAAAGGCACTCCTCGCTTAATGGCCATTCGTTTAGTGACAGTTTGGACTTAAGACGGTGCTGGAGAAAAAGACTTGTGGCTGGTCCTCACACTTACGGCTGCCGCAGCAGCCCCACACTCACGTCACTACGATTTGGGCGCTCGGCAACTGGTTCCCATCTACCGCCCTTGCGGCATCCACATCTCTCTCTCTCCCGGGTCCTGACTTTCAACGTTGCCAAGCCTTGATCCTTACGGTGGGCTCATCTCCTTCGGCTTGGCTCTTCCAAACGTGGCTTTTCAGACTCCCTTGCCTGCTACTTGAAGGTCGGGCCTTACTTTCCAAACACTTTTCCGTGCTGCCAAGAAGCCATTCTTGGATTTTTGACTTCCCTTTCCTCCTGCCCGATTCCGGCTCTTGGCTGTTCCGTGTTTGGTTGCCCGACTTCTGCTCTTGCCTGTGCGATGTTGGGCTGCTCAGTTTCACCTCCTTCCTGACCGAAGTTGGGCTGCTCCAGGTGTCTCTGCAGGACGCCCACTCTCGGCTGGGCGTGTGGCTCAGCGGCCCTTGGGCCCCTCTGCAGGGCCGTCCCAGGTTGTCTTTCCGCTCCCGGCTCTGCGACCACAGCTGGAGCCCAGACTTCATGCCGAGTGTCTTTCCTGGAATTGAGCCTCTGACAGAAACGGTCTCATCCGGGCCCTTGTGGGGTTGGCGAGTCTGGCTCGTGCCAGGGCAACAGGCTCCCGGGGTGAGCTCGCCCCTCCTGGTCTCCCGGAGCGGTTGTGTCCCCCTCAGAGACAGGTCCCCAGGGCAGTCATTTCTCGCCCCCCCTCAGGCGTCCCCCATTCTCTCACCCCCAGACGGGAGTGGCGGGAGACAGAGGACGGGCCACCATCCACCAGAATGGGGGCGGACGGTGGGACCGGAGCCACTGGCCGAGTTCCTTTCCTCTCCTGATGCGTGGCTCCCTCCTCCGGGTCCCTGTAGCCCAGGACTCGGGGGGCACGACGTGACTGCTGTCCCGCAAGGGGAGGGGCACTTCTGGCACTTTCCCCCCAGCGGTGTCACTTCTGGACCCCGGACGCACCAACTTCGACGTCTCCGGGATCCCCTTTGGCAAACCCCGCTGCTGACATAGCTTCACCTTCTGCGGGTGGATCTCAAATTTACTCTGGATGTCCCTGGGCAAAAAGAAGAGGTCCTCCTTCAAGATGTTGACCCAAATCTTAGCTTTTTGGTTAGGAGGCAGCTGGGGATGGGGGTGCGGCAGGAAGGCTTTTAGGGATTTTTCAACGAGAGCCAGGAGCCCCTCCCCCCCATGTTGCATCTCTTCTTTCAGATACGAACTTCCACCTCGAGCCACTCGCGCTGGAGAAGGAAAGGGGGACTCGCCTCTTTGGGTTCAGAGGCTGCCCTGGGGACCTGAGAGGCTGAGGAGGGGACTCGGGGGCCATCACGCCACAGACGCACCCGTAGCGCATGCCCAACCCCCAGAGAGAGGGCAAATGGTGCCCAACGATGGACGGCTCGAGGTGGTTCACATCTCCCGCGCAAGCCAAAGGTGAGAAACCGCTGCATCGATGAAGGGATTTCTGGCTTTTCCCACAGGTGAAGCTCCACGAGCGTCTGACCAGCAGTGGGGTGGCTCCCAGCTGAACCTCCAGAGATCTCTTAGCCAGCTGGCATTTCACATTCTCTACCCCCATCTCTGGGGGATGGCCCTTTTCTGCATCTTGAACTCCAGCTTTTGCCTTGTTTCTCGACCAAAGAAGCAGAATTTAATCTGGTGAATGTTTACACTCCTGTGCCCCCCCCCGGCCTTTGGTGTTTGAGTCGGGGGACCTTCATGAGAATGCAGGAAAGGGAACGCTGCCCCAGGCCTGGCAGCCCCCAGTTGTGCTGCAACTGCTTCCTTTTAAGGTGCCGCTGCAACTCCGCCTGGATCTCCTTTGAAAGGAACAGGGTGCATCTTGCGACAAAGCAGACCGCAGCGGCTTGGGTGCTGCAAGTGGTAGAACCGGGAATTGGTGGAGCCATTCCTTGGAAGAAGCAGCACAAAGACCAGTGCTGTGGGCAATCCCACACAACGGATTCTGGGTGTCACCTCGAGGCTTCGAGGAACCAGAATGGCCTGCTCCGCAAAGGGAAGGTCTTGGGAATGGAGCCACCCTGTTCTCAGCCCAGATGGGAGAGCACTGGAAAGGGTGACTCTTCCTGGTTGGTGGCTGACGTCTTGGGAGTAGCAAACCACAGCAGAAACTCGGTCCTGCAGAGCGTCCTTTGCCAAATGGCTTTGTGGTTTTTTCCCATCACAACGCAGGGGCTTTCTAAAGCTTGTGTGTGCAAAGAGTGAGCAAGTCCCTCTGGGGGTGTTGGGGATTTCTTTGGCGGAAGCCTTCTGATTCTGGGCTTCCTCCTCAGCCTGAGGTATGGCCGTGGACTCCTCCGTCGACCGTCTCAGAAGCGGGGGAGAGACCGGCACGAACACCCGTAGCGGCTGCACTGCCCGTCTGGGACGACCCCGCCGCCCTGCGTGACCATCATTCGGACATGCACCACCAGCTGCCTTTGGGTCTCTAGCACGATGAGGACCAACTGGTTGAGGAACAGAAGCTTTATCCTTGCCAGGTAGAGGGCTGTGAGCAGATGTACGGCCGAGGGTGGTGGGGGAGCTGGATGGAACCCCCGCAAGGACTGCCGGACCAGCATGGGCACGTCCCACAGGCGCCGAAGAGTCTTATTCAGCATATGGGATCCCCAGAGTTCCTGCTCAGATGGTCGGAGGTGCCTTGGCACGTAGTCCACTGTGCGGAGGGAGCTGACGTCATGTGAGCTGGCCTTAGAGGAACAGAAGCTTCCGCTTGGCACACTCCAGCATCCTGAGCAATAAATGCGTTCCTCGTAACCGCGAGGACGCCAGGCATCCTTCTCAGCCCTCTGCAGCCCGGAAAAGTGGGACGTCTTCTTCTGCTTGGTCTGCTCTGTCTCCATCCTCTTGGGAACCATGTAGAGGTGGTTTTGTATGTAGGGGCTCCATTTCCTAGACAGAGTGACCGGAAGATAGCTGATGGTGGGGCTGGGAGCACTGGCACTCCGTGGCACTGTGGCATGATGGGGGGGCTCAGGAGGGTCCGAAAGCCTGGAGCATCCCATCCATGCAAAGACCGGTCCCGGGGACAGCAGCGGTTCGGTGCTGTCACGCTGACCTCTCTGGAAAAGGTCCTCTTCTGCGTCATCGAAGAGGACTGTGCTGAGGTCTGTAAGGAAGGACAACATGAGCAAGCTCCCCATCCCCTGGAGGCAGCCTTTGGGCCTTCCAGAAGCCAGAGAGCTCCCTTCTGCAGGAAGAAACCACGTGCCTGTTCCCTTCTGGCTCTGCAAGTCCAGAAAGGGGCATTTTCCAGCATTGGAGAGGGGAAGTCGCATCTTTGGGAATCTGGGGAAGCGGCCTTGGGGAGAAGCATCAAGCAGGAGAGTCAAGGGAGGACTGGGCTCCTGCCAGGAATTAGGATTCACCGATTCCTCCTCCACAGCAGGCGTGTCCCTGCCACACGCCTCCGCAGGTCAGGTGAAGACCCAGCGGCTGCATTGTGGAACGTGCTAAGCTTGGTTGCTTAGTGGTTGAAGACTTTGAAGGAACTCAGCCCTCAGCCATTCTGGGCTGGAAAATGGAGTATATCCACAAGCAAGCGATACATGTCCAAAGACAGCCTTCAGCCTGCATCACAGCCCTGTCCTACTTAGACTGTGTTCCCACGGCTACACTTGCCCACTGCCGGAAAGTATCTCGCCCTTAACCTTGCTGAACATCTTTGGGGCATAAAGCGCATGAACCTGGCTGGTTACTCTGCGCTTCAGGGATTTAGTCTGGGCGCCCGGGTGGGCTGTAGGGAGCCAGCCGTGGGACCCCCCAGGAGCTGGGATAAGGAGTAAAAGGGGAGAGGAAGAGCCCTTCCTGTGGCTGGCGGGGCCACGGGGGCACGGGGGGGGGGTGTGCCTTCACGTTACCTTCTACGATTCCCCTGATGTCCTCTTCCTGGTCTCGGAGGTTGGGGGGACCCTGCTGGGAAGAGAGGGCAGAGGGAGTTACTTGACGGGCAGAGGCTCCTCGGCCTCCGGGCTGCAGATGTGCCTTCCAGAGAGACCCTGCATCTGCCCCATTTGACCTTTTTCACCCCTTGTTGAAAAATGGGAGTAGAATGTTGAAGTTGAAAGCAGTATATCAAAAGTGCCTCTGTAGTCTCCCTTTCACATACATGATCTTTTCAATAAAATTGATCAAAATAGATATAATTTAGAGGGTTTTTTCTTTTTCTTTTCTTTTTCAGTTTTAATCACTCTGCTGCTTTCTCAAGTAGGTCCTGCCTTTACTCCCCAGGGCTGGAAAAGCCATCCATGCTGCCGTGCCCAGCCCACTTCAAAGCTGTCAGTGTTTTATTTTTATTTTAAAAGTGATATTCCCCCCTTCCCGCTTTGGGTTACTTTGGATTAGATCTTTTGTGGTTTAGCCTATTGTGCAGAACCAATCCCTTTATTGACCTGAAGGTTCAGTGCATTGGGCCAAGGCAGAAAACCGGTTAATTCGGTGGCTACATTAAGGGTGTTGCTAGAATGTGCTGAAAGAGAAGACTCTGACTGTAGCCACCGAATTCAGATTGACCACAGTTATATTTTTCTCCTGACCCTGCCTGCCTTTCTGTCTTCTCCGTGTCAACCGCTTGGAGCACAGGCCCTGGTGGCCAAGCGTAGCCATTTGCTCAGAAGACCTGCGCAAACCTGGTTTCAAGCAAAGAATCCAGCAGGAGGCAGTTGAAACATTCCTAGCACTTTGCTTAGGAACAAAAGTGACCTTTGATGGGGAGACCACGAGACTGAAGTTTTGCAGCCTCCTCCTCCCCGAGAGCTCTTCAGGAAGGTGGCCCTCGGAGCACAGGACGGCTTGTCTTTGCTCCCCACACCTTTAGGCACCTCCCAATCGGCCTCTGTGCTCAGCAAGACGGCCTGTGCAGGGACCTCCCAAACCCTTGGATGCCCTCCGCTCCCGTCCCGGAGCAGAGCTGGGGGGCATTACCCACGGCGGGAATCGGGCATTCCTGGGGTGGGGGGGGAGGAGCCATTTGGGATCGCTCGTCTGTGAGTCGAAGGTCCAGTTTGGGACTGCCGCTGCTGAGACCCTTGTGGAAAATCACAGATGCTGACAGGTTTCTTGTGGGGCCAATGACATCCTTCAAGACCGGGAGAAGGGATCAGGGGGTCAAACGGTTCAAGAACCGCCATTCTAGGGTGTCCACAGGGCATGGTCAAATGTATAAAGATGGCAGCCATGTCTCGTGATTTCTTTTGTCACACCCTGTGGACAGCCCTGGTTGAATCCTTGGGGAGAACCACCGCCCCCAGCCCACCAGCCAGTGATCCACCCACCTGCTGGGCTCCAGACCACCTTCGGGACCTGGCTTGGCTGCTCCTCCGAGGTTGGAGGCGCTCCAGGTCAGCAGAGCATTGGCCATTGAAGACCTTCCTGGTTAGGAACAGGACAAAGGCCAGGATGGCCATGGCCAGGAGGAGGAAGCCAGGCTCCCAGGAGCAGCCAAAGCTGAAATCCATTTCACCTGCACAAAGGAAATCCACGTATGGATTTCAGGCTGTCTCTTGATTGCCCCCCAAAGAGCTGAACCTCTCAGGGCAGGTCACAAAATGACCCAGGCCTGCTAAGTTGTCTCCTGATGTCTGCCGATGCCCAGGGCGTGTCATAGAGCAGCTGGGCTAGGTCCCCACCTGCAGACAATGCCCCCAAGTGCCCCCTGGGGAAACCAAAAATGGTGAAGCTGCTCATTCACTTAGCCCATTTTCTCGTTCACCAGCTATCCAAGGAAGGAACCTAGAGTTGGTTTACCAGCAATTTCTAGCTTCCCCTGAGCTAGAGGAAGATCCAAACTTAATTCTGGTGGCAGATTAGGTTACCTCTAGAACTACCCAGGATTGATGTAATTTGCAGGCACGATCTAGAATTCCGAATGAGGTTATTTTGGGCAGAATAGCCGAGAAGATGGGTAGCTCAAGTTTGCAATGCTGGGAACACCAAGATCCCACTATTTCAGGGGTCGCCAATTATGCCCTCAAACCCTGTCCTAACCTTTCATCAGGATTTAACATTTTTATCCTGCTTTTCAGAACAAAACCCTTCCCAAAGCAGATTCAACTTAATTAAAAATGCTAAATGCTTACACCCAAATCCTAAAACAAACAAAGCAGAACTCCAATATCTAAGTCATTCTAATAAGAAACAAGTGAAATCCCCAGTGCTGGCCTGTCTCAGGAGAAGCAACTGAGTATCTTAAAATACCTTGTAAATGAATACATTTAGTCCCGCCAGGGGGTGGGGGGTGGGTGGCTGGGGGTGGGACTTCATTCAGAGCCAGCTGGCCCAGTTCATGAAAATCAACCAAATGTCCAAAAGGGATCAATATATCTTGATTTAAAGATTGGGGGGGGGGGTGAGGAAAGGAGGAAGGGGGACGACTATTTGAAACCTGGGGTATTCAAGGGGGAGAACTATTTGAAACCTGGGGTATGCCAGGGACAGAAAAGCCTCTGGTTCACAGGGGCCGAGTTCTTACCACAAGGTCTTAAAAAAACGTCCCAGCGAAGTTAGAGACCCACCATTGGCACGCATTCTCTAGGCTAACCTGGGTAGTTTAACCTTGATTGGGTTGCTCTTGGCGACTCAGCGTATCTATGGATCAACCTATTGAGCCGGTCCAGAAAACCAGTTAATTCACTCACCAAGTTAAGTCGCTGGTGTGAACTCGAACTCGGCCACGCACTCAGGTCTGCGGTTCCCAACCCTTCCCATCGGAAATCCAGGGGGGCGAAGAGGGCAAAACACGAATCGCGCCGGGACAGCCTTCCTCTAAAGGCAATTCCTCCCCCCCCCCCCAAAAGATATATCCAAGCAAGGAGAGGCGGTGCCGGGAGACAGGAAGGAGGGGGATAACGAAGGCAAAGCGCCGGCTTTGGTTTGGCTGCTCAGCGCGGCCTCTCCGGAGGTTGCTGCGGTTCCACACGGGGGTTCCCGCCGCCTCCACGCAGGGGGTTGTTGCCTGGCTCCGTCGTCGCCCCCTTCTCCGCCCTCCCCCCCGACTGGTTTGGGTTGGGGGCCACTCGACGATACCCACGGGGCCAGCTCTCCCTCCCTGCAGCTCCTCCGGGAAAGGGGCCTGCTCCCCCCGACTTCCCTTCCAAGCCCCCCCCCAGCTGCGCCTCTCCGCCAGTCCCCGCCGGCGCGATTCCGCCTCCCCCGCCGGACGCCCGCGAGGGAGCGGCGCAGCAGCTCGCAGCATCCCGGCGTTCCGCTCGAGCGGGGCTGTCGGAGCGCAGCGAGCCAAGCCGAGGCGGCGGCGTGCCCCTGAACGCCTGCAGAGCGCTTCCCAGGTCGTCCTCCTCTCTGGGCTCAGCAGCGAACAGGGAGACGCGCCAGCCCTGGTGGGGCCTCCCCGGGAAAGCGCTCGGCAGTGGTGAGCCCCGTCTGAACACGCCGCCGATGCCGCGGGTCTGCGGGGGAGGGGGGGGGCGGGCGCACCCCTGGTGGCGCTATAAAAGAGCGAGCGGCCCCACCAAACGGGCTCTCGGCGGGGGCGGCGGGAGTGCCACTTTCGACGGGCGGCGCGCGGGGACGGGGGCGGGCGGTGTGAAGGCGCCCCCAAGCTGCGGCCTCTTCCGGGAGGGCGGGAGCGAGGCAGGGCTGGCTGCCCCGGAGCCGTCGAGGCGCCACTCGCCCCACCAGGTCCGCAAAGGCGTCTGTCGCGGCGGGGCTCGCCTGCCCGCCCGCCTGGATTGCTGGGCGGGCGGACGGACGGCTGGGTGCGGAGAGGTGAGCGGCTGCGGAAGGCCGGGGCAGTCCCGGAGCTGCCCTCTGCTCTGAGCCAGCCAGCTGCTCCGGGGACGCGGCGGGTGCCTCTCAGCTTCGCTCGGGCTGGCTAGCACTCTGCACATGCTCAGAGGCCTGTCTTTTCCGGGGTCTTCCTCGGCGGTGGCGCTTGGGAAGGAGGAGAAGAGCGAGCGGGCGAGCGAGCGAGTCCCTGGAGGGGGGCGGCGGGCGGCGGACGCGCTTGGAAGGCTGCGGGGGTGCCTGCATCGGTGGCTCCGGGCTTGGCCCCTGCGGATAGCTTTTGGCGGGTGGGAGCTTGCTGGCCCGCGCGCGGCGCTGCCCAGCCGGGCGGTCATGGCGCAGCAGGAAGGCTGCCCGGGGCGCTGCGGGAAGGCTGCCCGGTGGCCCCGGCGCTGCGGGAAGGCTGCCCTCTGCGCAAGGCGGCTCCCGGCCCGGGCCGATCGCTGGGCGCAGCTTTACCCCTGACCGGGGCTCGGCGCTTGCCCGGATGCGTCCGTGGGTCGGGGTAGAAGCCACGGTGGACTTGGAGGGTCCAGACTGAGCCGGCCCAGAATGCACGACTTTAACATTAGAATTTCTGAATGGTAGGTGACTTTTTCCCAGGGTAGCTTCTGCGGTTCATTCTCATGTCGCTAAGGAGGGGAATACCTGCTTCTTCCACCTTTACAACAGGCCTGTGAGGCAGGCCAGGGCGGAAGGTGCCCTCATTCCTGTGGGTGGGGATTGATTTGGAAAGGGGCGTTTTGAGCGGATGGGAACTGTAGTCCAGCGCCTTAGGCTTTCTCCGCATGAGCTCTCCTGGCTGCCTGGGTGGTGCAGTGCCCCGCTGCAGGTAACGCTGCCGTGAGCCTAGAAATGGCTCCTTTATGCTCCTGGCCTGGTCTGGAGATACAGACGAAGGGACTGTGCAAGGAATGAAGTGATGAGAGCTGTGGGGTCTAAAGCGTTTAATTCGGCTGCAGGTAACAGGATCTGGGCTTGTAGATTCACAGCCACGCCCCATTCATCCTGATGGATGAGATGCCTTTTTGAAAAAAAAAAAAAAAAAGAACAAGCGATAACAGGAACCAACAAAGGAAGGTGTGGGGAGCCAGGATACAGAAATCTGTTTAATTTACCCAGTGCATGTATATAACTGGTTTGCTGGCTGGCTGGCTGGCTGGCTGGCTGGCTGGCTGGCTGGCTTTCCGAACCTATTTCCCACTTTCCTGACCCTACCGCCCTCAGAGCGGCTGCCAACGATCTAAAATGCCAATGATCCAATGTCAAACGTGGAACACGTGCCCTTAAAACCAGCAAGCAGATTAAAATCAGCCAGCTGGATCTGCAGAAGTTTTCTACCCACACCCAAATTTTGAAAAAAACTCCCTCCCCGTTTCCTCCCTGAGCTCTAATGAGCACATAGAATTATCCCTGATTTGGGGGAGCCGAACAGAAAATTAGAAAAATGGAGGTGGAGTTGGCCTGAGGACAGAGCAAAAGCCCCCCCCCACCCCCAGCAACATTTTGCTTGCTGCTCTCCACAGCCGAAAGCATCAACGGAAGAGGGCCGAGATGGGAGGGGGAGAACGGTGCCCTAATCCGACTGCTGGGGCTTGAAAAATCAACAACGCTTTGCAAAAGGGTAACCAGCACCTTTGAAGATGTGCCCGATGCGCTTCCCATTGAGAGCAACAGGGCATAAACCGAAAGCATTAATTCTAAGAAGCATTTTTAAGACACTGATCTGCATCTCCCATCCAGGAAGCGAACGTATTTGTATCCACGAAGGCAGACCCAGGAGGCGAAACACAGTGAAAATTTATGTCTTTATTTCTTTCTCATATTTCTTCACCACCCTTCTCAGCAACTCACCACCCTTCTCAGCGACTCTGGGCGGTTTACAATCAAATTAAGATAATAAAAGATTAAAATATCATAAAAACAGATGCATTCAATAAATATAAATATAAAATATAAAATCCAAGATGGCGAACCAGGGTCTCAATAAAATTTCCCAGGTGCCAGCCACCTTGACTATCCCCCCTCCCACCCCAAGCGAGGTGTCACAGCCAAGTCTTGACTCCCTTTCGAAAGGCCGGGAGGGGGGGGGCTGCCTCACCTCGCGGGGGGTAACTTATTCCACAGGGCGGGGCCCACGGCAGAGAAGGCCCTCCTCCTGGACCCTGCCAGTCGACAGTCTCTCATGGGCAGGGTCTGCAACATGCCCTCCCTGCCTGACCGGGGGGGCGGGGGGACGGGTTGATGTAAAGGGGGTGAGGCGGCCCCTCAGGTAGCCTGGCCCCATGCCAGGTAGGGCTTTAAAGGCGATAACCAACACCTTGAACTGGACCTGGAAGCAGACTGGCACCCAATGCAGCTCATGCGGCAAAGGTGTTATATGCGCCATCCTTTGCTTTACTGTGAATTCATGAGGTGGCCTTGAGCAAGAAGCTACATGGTCATGATGAAATCACAATTGTATTATCATTGTATAATAATAAATTTTTGATATAAAAATGACTGTGCAGATGAGGGATTGACAACCTTAGGAAGTATTGCTTGCTTAAGGCCACCTCCTGAATTCACATCACAGTAAAAACTCCAATCTGAGACTTTGAATCTTAGGCTAGACCCTTAAACTATACTCTCCACTAACTTTGCTTAACTCAAACAATATCTAGTGAATATTATTTTTATAGTAAGTACAAAAAACGTTTTCTATTCAATAATTTCAGCTGGCATAGACGATCTAAAGAAAGCCTATGAAACCCAAGATATTCCAGATGCTGTTGGACTTGTTTAAAATCTTTAGGCTGTTTTTAGATTTGCAAGATAAAAGCAATGCAAGAATAATCTTTATTTGCTTGTACCAACATGGCCAATGAGAAATAATGGGAAATGAAGTCCACCGTCATCTGGAAAGTCACACTTTTTATCCCTCATCCAAAGGTGGGTAACAACAATACTCAAATCATACCAAGAAAGGCACCAATATGCTGTGTTATACTTCCTGTCTCCATTGCTGCCACCTGAGTATTTCGCAGGCTATCAAGGAATGTAATTTTTCCATGATCAACGTGCAGTGCGACCCCATCCAGAACCAAATATGGTGAGTTCCCGGATGCCAAGGAGCCCCCAACCCACAGCCACTCCATCTTGCCAGGGTTCAGCTGAAGCCTGTTCTTCCCCATCCAGACCCCCACAGCCCCCAGACACCTGGAGAGGGTGGTCACGGCTGGAGATGCATAGTTGGGTAACATCTGCATCTTGATGATACCTCACCGCCTGGTGACGGATGATCTCGCCCAGCAGCTTCATGGAGATGTTGAAGAGGAGTGGAGAGAGAACCGAGCCCTGCGGCACCCCACAGAGGAGGGGCCGAGGGTGGGATCTCTCGCCCCCTCTCACCACCGATTGGGACTGGCCCCAGAGGAAGGAGCGAACCGGCGCAGAACCGCGCCACCCACCCTCAACTCCCTGAGCCGCCCCTAAAGGATACCATGGTGGAGGGTACCGAAAGCCACTGAGAGGTGAAGAATGATGCCAATTTAGTGGCCTGCTAGAACCACTAAGATGGAGCAGAGCTTAACCCAGCTTAGCAGCTGGCACAGAAAAAGGAAATTATCTTAGAAAGCTTCAATGAGCATGCCAGGGAAACACAGGTGGATTAGAGCAGGCCCGGGGGTGGGGGGGTATGATGCCTGCTCTAATACCTGCTGTGAATGACTGCAGACAGTGAAAAGCATAAAGGGGCACTCGTGTGTGTTCCTGCGTCTGTGGCTGCTCCTGCCAGAAAACTCAGCTAGAGAATGTCACGGAACATTGTTTTGAGTGGCACAAAGCCGTAAAGGTGATGCCAGAGACCGCCAGAAAGAGCGCACGTTTCCCTCAACGGAGCTTCTGCACAGCGTGACACCTTTTTTAGAGGGACCCTTGTATCCGTTGCTCCAGCACGCAAGAGGTTAAAAAGGATGCAGAAAGGATTTCAAGGATCATGTTGCTAAACCAAGACCGGCCGTAGAAAGAAACACATCAAGTACGTGGGGAAAAAAAGCAGTGGTGTTCCTGGCTAAGAAGGAAATTGAAGGAACTCTGGTGGAGGATGAGCCTGTAGAAAAGCAGAAGGAATTTGTCACAGGAATATTCAGAGCAAAGATGTGCAGAGCCGATCCCCATGCCTTCATCTCAATCTGTGGCATAACCACACTTGGAAGACCGCGCAGGTTTCTGAGCAACTCCCTTCCAAAAGAAGGCAGTTGCAGAGCTGGAAAAAGTGCAGATGAGGACAGCCAGGAAAAGGGGAAGCACTTCATGCAATGGATAACTAAGCGGTTGAATTCACAGCAGAACAAAACAAACTTTATTATGGTCAGAGACTAGTGCAAAAACAAAAATATCCCTGTGCATATTGGTAAGCAGGTAAATTAAGGTAGGATCATTATAGACAAAAAAACTGTAACGTCTACAATCTATAACAATTATCTCCTTTCTTGGACTTCCGGGGAAGAAATGGTGGACGGAAGACGGCTCTGCTAAAAGTAGATCGGCTCTTTGTCATTCCTCTCCAGAGAAGGAAAGCAGATCTCCCACAAGTGTTCCAGACAGCCACTCCTTGCAAGGAGGCCACAAGACAGCGGTCTCCAGTGGGTTTTGAGCACTGGGAGATGAGGGAGCAGCCATCTTGCTCGAACTGCGGTCGGTGCCCTTCAAATGACAGTAAGTTCGCATGCTTCCTTTTCTAATCACTTTTGGAAATTGCTTGTTAACTACCTTTCAGCTATTCGAAACCTTTGGATTGAGAATTCTGAAAACACCCAGTGAGTCTGCCTTCAATCCTTAATGAAAGAAAATTTGAACTACAAGCTTAAGAACCTAAAGAAATGGAAAGAAACAGCAAAAAGCTAATTAAGACTTTGATTTTAGAAAGTTATAAATGGCTTAAGGGTCCAGATAAATTGAAATCTTTGGAATTAATTATCAAGGATCCTTCCCCTGGGAAAGTTGACTCATGTTGAATTTTTTCTAAGACATAAGAGAGAGAAACAATTTTAAAAAGTGGACACTAGAGGGAACTCAAGATTTCAGTTAAAGGAGAAAAATACATAAACCTGATGAACAGCTACAGAAGATGCAAAATACTTTAACGTTGGAAATACTGAAGGATATTTGTGAAAAACGGAATCCGAAGTTAATATCAACAATGCCAGTCGTGATGCTTGCTTCTATGGATAGACTGTGTCCAAAAGATGTTTTAGAAGAAACGCCAGAAGAGGAACAAGTGTCATCTCACAAGAGACCGAGTTGACACTGAAAGTGGATCTACAAATGACGGGCTACGGGAATGACGTGGAAAAAGATGTTTCGTTGGACATACAAAAGGAATCGGTCGATGCTTTAAAAATCACAAGGGAATTGCAATTATTAAGCCAAGAGAGGATAATTCTTTTATATTGGATTTACAAAAGAGGTTTGTTAAAGCTTGGATGAATCTTTTGAGAAGGGGTGCGAAAGAAACGAAAAGAAACCACGCTACTCGAGCAGACTAAAGATTGAGATTGTGAGAAGTAAAAGGAAGGAATATAAAGCGGGTTTATTTGATCATGGTTAAAACAGATCTGTTGTTATTTCTGGCAACGCTGAATGGACTTTTGCTGACACCAAGATGGAAACGACGATGCTTTATGGATTTGTTTCTAGAGAAGAGGTGGGTGATGAGATGAAGAGATAATGGGTTGTAAATTAAGAGGAGGTGAAAAGTTACTAAAATTGTTTCTACTTGTTGTGAGGAAGTTTGGAAGTCGCTTCTTCAGAGATATATTTTCTTTTTCTTTACTGTATTTGTATTTTTCTTTCTTTTCTCTCTCTTCTCGGAACAGCCAAGAGCAGGAATCGGGCAAGAGGAAAGGGGAGTTGAAAATGCGAGAATGGCTCCTTGGCAGTAGGAAAAAAATATCTGGAAAGCAAGTGATTTATCAAATTTGTATGCCGCCCGACAAACCAGACCTGGACGAAGCAAAGGATCTTCGCTGCCTCTCCCTAGGCCGCTTCCCCAGATTCCCAAAGATGCATCTTCCCCTCTCCAATGCTGGAAAATGCCCCTTTCTAGACTTGCAGAGCCGGAAGGGAACAGGCGCGTGGTTTCTTCCTGCAGAAGGGAGCTCTCTGGCTTCTGGGAAGGCCCAAAGGCTGCCTCCAGGGGATGGGGAGCTTGCTCATGTTGTCCTTCCTTACAGACCTCAGCACAGTCCTCTTCGACGACGCAGAAGAGGACCTTTCCCAGAGAGGTCAACACGACAGCACCCGACCACTGCTATCCGCGGGACTGGTCCTTGCTTGGATGGGACGCTCCAGGCTTTCGGACCCTCCTGAGCCCCCCCATCATGCCACGGTGCCACGGAGTGCAAGTGCACCCAGCCTCACCATCAGCCATCTTCTGGTCACTCTGCCCAGGAAATGGACCCCCTACTTACACAACCACCTCTACATTGTTCCCAAGAGGCTGGACACAGAGAAGACCAAGCAGAAGAAGAGGTCCCACTTCTCCAAGCTGCAGAGGACTGAGAAGGATGCCTGGCGTCCTCACAGTTACGAGGGACGCATTTATTGCTCTGGACGCTGAGCTGTGCCAAGTGGAAGCTTTCGTTCCTCAGTGTCCAGCTCACGGGGAGTCCGTTCCCTCCGCACAGGGGACTACGTATCCAGGCAACTCCAACCATCTGACCAGGAACCAGAAGAAGAAACGGATGCCAAACTGAGCAGCCAAACATTGAGCAACCAAGGACGGAAGAGCCAAGAACAGGAATCGGGCAAGAGGAAAGGGAAGTTGAATATCCAAGAACGGCTTCTTGGCGGTAGGAAAAAAGTGTTTGGAAAGTAAGGCCCAACCTTCAAGTAGCAGGCAAGGGAGACTGAAAAGCCACGTTCGGAAGAGGCAAGCAGAACGAGGTGAGCCCACCGTAAGGATCAAGGCCTAACAACGTTGAAAGTCAAGCTTGCGGGCCTTTCCTGACCCAACTAGGTATCCTCGTCATATAGGTAGTCCTCACTTAATGACCACAGTTGGGATCAGAATTTCAGTTGCAAAGCAAAGGGGTCATTAAGAAATCTCACCCAACTTCACGACTGTTTTTGCAGTGTTCATTAAGCGAATCACGGCAGTCATTAATCAAACCAGGTGGTCGTTCAGCGAATCACATAGTTCCCCGTTGATTTTTCTTGCTGGAAGCTGGTTGGGAAGGTCGAAAATGTTGATCATGTGACTGCAGGATGCTGCAATGGTCATAAAGGTGAACCGGTTGCCAAGCACCCAAACTGTAATCAGGGCACATTTAACGGCATTCATCGACCTATGAGTTAATTACACCATGTTATTCTGGCGTGCATTCCAAGTACCTTTCGAGTGGAAGGCCCCCCCCCCCAGGTATTTAAATGTGCTAACCTGCTCTAATGTATGCCCCTCTGTTCTTCAGGGATGTTGAATAACTCTCTTAGCGAAGACCCGATTTTTTTATTTATTTGAGAGCCTAATGATTTTGTCTGCAGTATCTTAGTGTTGCTACAATTGCTCTTTTCAATCCAACAGGGCTTTGTGAAATTACAATGGCGACACCAGCATAAAGAAGGACTGGGAGTTTGCACTGTGCTAGATCAGGTGCATGAATATCTTAGATATTCCTCGCAGATATTCTCCCCGTAAAAGATCTTGAATTGACGAAGTAACGTGTTATTATTTGGTCCCCTCCTAGCATTTATGTCCCCACCGATTATGACGGATGCTGTGGGGTGTTTATCTAAAACAAGTAAGGATAAAATTTTCTATATACCCCCAAATGGTACTGATCTGAGCATTTGTTTTAAAAGGGGAATATAAACATTAAAAAGCAAAATTTCAACTTGATCGGATGAAAGCATAGAGGCCAGCACCCATGGCATCAAAGAAGGCGATGAAACGCATTTAAGTTTAAGTTGCAAAGCCGTGCTAGCTAAAGTCACAATACCTCCCTTAGGTCTCCCTCCTGCCTTGCTCGGGGGAGCCAGGATTGAATTAGCCCAGTAGCCGTCTAGCGCCCCCTCTGGTGCAGCCCAGTTTTCCTGGAGGAAAAGAATACCAGGTTGTGACCGATAATTGAAAAGGGGCTGGTCTTCCGAGGGCACTGACTGGCCTGCCGTATTTTCCATCAGAAAGGAGATGACGTTATCACCCAGGAAAAGCCACGTGGCCTGATTTTGACCAGCCTGTGATGTCACAGCATTGAGTTGGGCTGAGGGCCAGCGGCGGGCAACCGGGCCTCAACCAAGGGTTGGCTTCTCTCAGGCAAACTCTGTACCTGCTCCTGGAAGTCTTGCCCGAGGAAACAAAGTCAGCCCGCCCAAGGGAGCCTGCCTGACAGGGCTCCGTCCACTCACACCAACGGGCGCAGGGTGGATGATCCTTGCTGCCCGCTGCTCTGCCCGACGGGATCGGCAAGAGGTCCCCTCCGGCTCAGGGACGACAGGCCTGCCTGGACATCTTGGTGCGGTGCAAAACTCCTCCTCAGCTGGAAGGATGGCCCGCATCAGCCTCCCCAGTTCCCCCGCTGGCCCATAGGGATCTGGGGAGCCACATTCTGGAGGATGACATCCAGCCGTTCTGTCCTCCTCTGAGGGGGAGACCCTTGTTACGGTCGACAGCTGGAGAGGCGAGGTCCATGAGTGGCTCAGCTGTAGCCATCGTCAACTTCAGCTGGGTCTGGAGAGTCTCGCTGTCTCAAATCCAGGGCGGTGCAGCAGCCACCTCGGAGGCCTTTGGGACCGACGTAAAGTGCTTGTTGGATGTAGGCGACACCGAATCAAAGAAAGGCTTGACCTTTTCATCGCAAAAGACTCTGACGGGAAAGATTTGGAACAAAGCTAAGCACGCGCTCGTCCTACGTAACTTCAGAGGGAGGGCAGGTTGTCGGAAAGGCAAAAGGACCTGCTCACAGCTTGAGACACTGGGGAGCCATCCAGCAGCACCTAAATCTCTCTGGCCCTGTTGGCAGTGAAGACGTTGTCCTGGAGGGGCTACTAGTATCTCTCTGCTGAGATTCCAGCGGGTAGCTGAGTTCAGCTGGACGGTCACTCTCAAGGGCACCATTTAAAATGTGGAGGCTTAACCTGAAGGCTGTCTGAGACCTGCACAGTTCAGTTTCTGATCTTTGAGCAATGGGTGAGGATTGTTTTGTTCACAAGGCAGTTTCTCTTGTGTTTAACATTTCTTGGACCAGGAAAGTAGTGAAAAATCTTTCAAATCAATTGTTCTAGTTTGATAGCTTAGGATCTGAGAGAAGGTCCCAATCATCTTGTGGCTGTTCCATCTATGGACGTTCTGATGGATTTCCAGGAGGAGTTGCCTTTTCTGTAGCACAGAGCGGTAGTTGGCTGTACCAGCTGCTTCCAGATGCCCTGTTGGCATAGGCCAGGCTTCCGGAATGCCAGCGTGGCCAGCGTCTGCTGCCATTTTAACCCTCCAATTGCCGTGGGGGTGGGGTGGGGTTGCAGATCAAGGGCTTGTTGGCAGCTGTCCACCTTGACTGCAATGTCATTTGCCGTCGCAGTGTAACGATCAGAGTTTCTGCAGACAGGAGGCGGACCTCATGGAGAGGTTGAGCAGTGGAGCCGTGGGAGGTGCAGGAGGTTTGTCCCAGGAGGTTCTCTCCGCTACCCCCCTGCTCCGGGGAGGGACTTGGGTTGAAGCTTCTGAGGATCAGAAGGCGGCCTGTCTTGGCACTGGCCTCTGTGTTGCCCTATTCTTCGGGGGTGGAGGGGATCCTGAAGCTGGAGAGCTGTTGCTCAAGTGTTTTGTTGTCTCTGCAGTGGAGAGATAGGAGTCAATCCTCATCTTTCTCTGCTGTATTGGATTTATGGGCCCCAGTGCCATTACTGGGGCTGGTCCGGGTTCTTTTCCTGTCTCTGGATGGCATTTTTGGGGCATAGTTCTACTTTGCGTGCCGTGTGGACCCCAGTCTCCTCCACTCATCCTGACCCTGTTGATCTGCTTCCCCAGGAAGGTCCTGTGTGGCAGTTTCTTCCTGACACGAAGGGCAGCCAGCGGGGCAGGAGAAGCCAAACGAGGTCCCGTAGGTGGTGTGGAGCCCCGCAGCTGGGTCCATCTGCGACTGACTGGAGGCCGTGGTGACCAGGTCTGTGGTACTTGGTGAACTGCCCTGAGAGTAGGCTGACCATATTTCCTTTGACAAAACCGGGACATTGGGATGGCAAAACGGGATGGGGTGAAACGGAGGCGGCAGCAGGCTGGAGAAGCGCAGGAGAGTTGAAGGTGGTGGCGAGCTGGGACGGAAGGACAGGAACGGAGGAAGCAGAGTGAGTTGAAGACGGCTGATGGTAGGGCTGGGTGCCCTTGCACTCTGTGGCACCGTGGCACGATGGGGGGACTCTGGAATGCCTGAAAGCCTGGAGTGTCCCATCCAAGAAAGACTGGTGCTGGGCTAGTGTGGAACGAAATACTCAGCCCTCTGGGATAGGCCAGCTTCTTGGCCTGCAGAGCTGCTAATTCACTCAGCGCACGACGTTCGTTGTTGCACAGCAGTTGACGGATGGCGTGACGTTGGCCGCTCAGGGAAAGGCCCTCTTCTGTCACATCAGAGAGGATTGTGCTGAGACCTGTAAGGAAGGACAACATGAGCAAGCTCTAAGAAAGGGCATTTTCCAGGATATGGGATTCCCAAAGATGCATCTTTGGGAATGTGGGGAAGTGGCTTTGGGGAGAGACAGTGAAGATCCTTTGCTTTGTCCTTGCCTGGTCTGTCATTCCCACCATCTTTCATAATAATAATAATAATAATAATAATAATAATAATAATAATAATAATAATAATAATAATAATAGTAATAATATGCTAGCAGGCAAAGCAGATAACAACAAGACTGGGCAATGGCTACGAGCAAGAAAGATTTTGTAAAGTTTATTTCAAGCGATATCAGGTAACTACGTTGACTTAAATCCAAGATAGTAAAGGTAAAGGTTTCCCTTGACATTAAGTCCAGTCGTGTCCGACTCTAGGGGGCGGTGCTCATCTCCGTCTCAAAGCCGAAGAGCCGGCGTTTGTCCGTAGACACTTCCGTGGTCGTGTGGCCGGCATGACTAAACAGAACGCCGTTACCTGCCCGCTGAAGCGGTGCCTATTAACCTACTCACGTTGCATGTTTTCGAACCGCTAGGTCGGCAGGAGCTGGGACTAGCAACGGGAGCTCACCCCGTCACGCGGATTCGAATCGCCGACCTTCTGATCGGCAAGCTCAGCAGCTCAGCAGTTCAAGCCGCAGCGCCACCGTGTCCCTAAATCCAAGATACGTGTCAAGAAAAAAAAAGGATATATAAAATACAAAACAAAAGTCTTCTACAATGTGAATTTAAAGACAGATACTATACATGTGGAAATTTATGATATACAAAAAGAATACACCAAATTATGATCTATTGCTATTAAGGTACACCATGAAATAAGTTGATTATACTCTTCAAATAATCCATCACCAATAAAAACTTGATAAATATTTGATGGATTATTTAAGAATATAATTGTTGAAAAAAGGGTTAGATTGTTGACTTAGACCTTTGGTTTTGGCCACAATTTGATCATTGCTGTTTTTAATTGCACTAATACATTTTTTTCTTAGCTTTTTTTCAATTTGTTTGCCATTATTCTAGAAGTTTTATTATTGTATTCATAATACCTTTGCTTAGCCAAAATAATCTGAGAGGAGGTTTTATCTGTCTCCAAATCCTCTAACTCTCTCCTTTATTTACTAGCTGTTTGTAAATACTGTCTAATCCAGTTCTACTGTAGTTTGCTGATAAATTGTTAATTTCTAAACAAAGCTTACTTGCCTTTTGTGCTGATGGTTTTTAATCATACTCATCTGATTTATATACTCTCCTCTTAATACTGCCTTCATCCCACCTCGTTTTTACTGATGTTTCATATGTATTATTTTCTTGAAAAAAATTCTCAAAGTTTGAGTTCATCATGGCTTTGCTGCTACATTATATAATAATATAGGATGAAAATGCCAACTATAAGTAAAGGGAATAGTCTCTTCTAATTTAAAGGTAATAATCACTGGAGCGTGACCTGATATAAGAATTGGTGCAATTTTAACTTGTTGCAGGAAATTTGAAAAAGTTTTAGATATCCATATGTAGTCTATCGTGGTATGAGGTTTCTGTCTACTTGAATAAAATGCGTGTGCCTGTATTGCAGGCTTCATAACTGTCCACGTATCTATGAATCCATGACCATGCATTGACTTTTGAAGTCTTCTTCTACATCGCAATCAGAGATTTTAATGCATCAATGTTAAAGACGCCTCCTATTAGAAAATTATCTGTGTTACTTTTATTTTTACTGTTCATAACCTTTTGTAGGAAACCAATCTGACCCTGATTAGGAGCACGTGTAGATTTATCTATCTATCTATCTATCTATCTATATCTATCTATCTATCTATCTATCTATCTATCTATCTATCTATCAATCTATCAATCAATCAATCAATCAATCAATCAATCAAATTTATCACCGCCCATCTCCCAAAAGGGACTCTGGGCGGTTTATGATAAAACATAAATAAAAATATAAAACTATAAAAACACTATAATACATAATACAGTAAATATAATAAAAACCATGATGGCTGAAAGTTCTTTAGGATTTGCAGGCAGAGCTGGGTCCTGCTAAGAAACTAACCATCCCCAAGAATGGCTACTCTCCCTCCTGCCCCAGGCATAATTACAGAACCAGGTCTTTAGATGTTTCCTAAAGTCCAGGAGGGAGGGAGCCAATCTCACTTCCGGGGGAAGGGTATTCCAAAGGGCAGGTGCTATTGCAGAGAAGGCCCGCCTCCTGGACCCCACCAGATGGAATTCCCTTGCAGATGGGGTCCGTAGCATGCCCTCTCTGCACGACCAGGTGGGATGGGCTGATGCGATGGGGGGGAGACGGTCCCTTAGGTAACCTGGACCTGTGCCATGTAGGGCTTTAAAGGTGATAACCAACACCTTGAATTGGACCCAGAAGCATACTGGCAACCAGTGCAGCTCGCGGAGCAAAGGAGCGACGTGTGCTGATCTTGGGAAACCCAAGATCGCCCACGCAGCTGCATTTTGCACCAGCTGTAGCTTCCGGATATTCTTCAAGGGTAGCCCCATGTAGAGCGCATTGCAGTAGTCTATATGGGAGATAACCGGGGCATGAGTGACCGTTCGAAGGGCCTCTCGCTCCAGGAAGGGGCATAACTGGCGCACAACATGAAGTTGCACAAAGGCCCTCCCAGCCACGGCTGCCACCTGCTCTTTGAGCAGGAGCCGTGAGTCCAGGAAGACCCCCAAGTTATGCACCGGGTCTGTCTGGAACAGTGCAACCCCATCCAGAACTAAAGATGACAATTTCCCAGAAATCGAGGAGCCATTAATCCACAGCCACTCCGTCTTCCCCGGGTTCAGCCGCAACCTGTTGTCCCCCATCCAGGCCCCCACGGCCCCCAGGCACTCGGAAAGGGTGGCCACAGCATCACTTACTTCACCCGGGATGGAGATGTATAATTGGGTATCATCTGCACATTGATGATACCTCAGCCCATAGTGATGGCTGATCTCGCCCAGTGGTTTCATGTCGATGTTAAAAAGGAGCGGAGAGAGTACCGAACCCTGCGGCACCCCACAAAGGAGGGCCCGCGGGCCTGATCTCTCGTTCCCTATCGACACCGACTGGGACCGACCCTGGAGGAAGGAGGGGAACCAGCGCAAAACCACGCCACCCACCCCCAACTCCCTGAGCCGACCCAAAAGGATACCATGGTCGATGGTATTGAAAGCCGCTGAGAGGTCACGAAGAGCAAGGATGGACGCACTGCCTCCATCTCGCTCCCACCAGAGGTCGTCCATAAGTGCAACCAATGCCGTTTCCATCCCATAACCGGGCCTGAAACCTGACTGAAAGGGGTCTAGTTAATCCGTTTCATCCAGAATCCTCTGGAGCTGCAAAGCCACCACTTTCTCAACCACCTTCCCCAAAAAGGGGAGGTGGAAGACTGGGCGAAAATTGTCCAGTACAGTAGGGTCCAGCGATGATTTCTTGAGGAGGGGGCGCACCAGCGCTTCCTTAAAGGCTGCTGGGAACACCCCCTCTCTCAAGGATGTGTTTACCATTGCCTGGACCCAGTCACATGTCACCTCCCGCGCTGCTTTCACCAGCCAGGAGGGGCATGGGTCTAATTGGCACGTGGTAGCATTTATAGTCCGAAGGATCCTGTCCACTTCCTCGGGTTCAACAGGATTGAACTGGTCCCAGATAACCTGGCAAGTACGTTCCCTGGGTATCTCCTCCAACTCTGTCTCACGCTTGGAGTCCAACTCGGTCCGGAACCGAGTGATTTTATCCTGCAGGTGCCCCGAAAATTCCTCCGCACGGCCCTGTAGATGGAAGTCTGACTCCACTTTCCCTAAGAGGGATTGGGTAATCTTAAACAGGGTGCCAGGCGGCATTCTGCGGATGCAATAAGAGAGGAGAAGTACTGGCTCTTCGCCGCTCTTACCGCCACAAGGTAGGCCTTAATCGCGGCTCTAGCTTGTGTTCGGTCGGGTTCGGCTTTTGCCTTCCTCCAGCGGCGCTCTAGGCGTCTCTTCACCCTCTTCAAAACCCTTGGCTCCTCTGTAAACCACGGGGAGTGCCGGGTTTGGGTGGGCAAGAGAGGCCACACAGGCGCGATCCTGTCCAAGGCTCCGGCAGCCTCCCTATTCCAGGCAGCAGCCAGGGCCTCCGCTGGACCGTGCAGGAGAGACTCGGGTATAACCCCCAGCTCCCTCTGAAACCCAGCCGGGTCCATCAGTCGCCGGGGGCGGCACGAAGGAATCTCAAGGCCACCAGGGCGTGATCCAACCATGACAAAGGGGAAAACTGTAATTCTCCCCTCAGATCATCTTGCCACTGCTCCGACAAGAAAACTAGGTCCAGGGTGAGGCCACTGTCTCTAGTCGGGTCCTGAATAATCTGGAACAGGCCCATGGCTGCCATGGTAGCCGTGAACTCCCGGGCTGCTTCCGAGGCCTGCCCCGGAGAAGGCAGATTGAAGTCCCCCAAGACCATAAGCCTGGGGAACTCCACTGCCAAACCTGAGACGGCCTCCAGCAGCTCAGGCAGGGAGGTTGCTACGCAGCAGGGCGGCTGGTACAGTAGCAACACTCCCAACTGTTCTCGAGAACCCAGCTTGAAGAACGGGGACTCGCCCCCGGCCACTTGTGGTCGATGCTAGTGTTAATGCTTTATTGTCAAATCCCCCTTCCATAAATATATATATATCTCTACCGTTCCTATCTTTCAAAACCTTTTGAACCTTGAAATGTATGCCGGCTTTAAAAAGAATGGCTACTCCCCTTGATTTATTAGACTCCGGTGCATATATATATATTTTTATCAAAGTACCTATCTTTCAACCGATTTGTTATATATGCTTCTTGGAACATAACTACATGAGGTTTAAATGATTTAAGCCAGCCTTTCTCAACTTTTTGACCCTGGAGGAACCCTTGAAGTATTCTTCAGGCCTCGAGGAACCCACGCAGATTCAGGCTCAAAGATAGGACAGAAGTTTCACAATTATTATATTCGTTTCATGGGTAGGCCTGTCTATAAGCATTAACAGTGTTGTTCAACTAAAAATAAAGAATGAAACGTACCTCTTTAAAGGGAAGTTGCCTAAATCTGAAATAACGTGGCTCCGGGGCTGTAGAATTCAGGCAGACAAGCACCTGCCACGCAGCACCCCAGACTTCACAACTGTTGATAAGAAAGACAAAAAAGTCGGGGCAGTGGACATTGCAATACCTGGGGGCAGCAGAATAGAGGGGAAAGGACTGGAGGAACTCACAAAATACAAAGACCTTCAAATGGGAGGAGAACGGCTGTGGCCAAAGGACCCAAAGGCAGTCCCAATAGTACCGGGCGCCTTGGGAGCCACCCCCAAGCATCTGGGGCACCCCTGGAACACCATCGCATTGGCAAAATCACCTCCAGTCACTTGCAAAAGGCAGCTGTACGTGGAGCAGCTTTTACCCCGCGACGATACCTTTAATGCTTTTAAACAACATCTGCCTGTCTCAGGTCCTTGGGAAGGACTCAATAGGTGGACAGAAATGCCAAATCCAAACTAAACATCTGGCTGACTGTGCGATCAACCCTAACAACAACAACAATAACAACAATAAACTATTATTGTATTTTCCTTGCTTTAGTTGTTGCGACACGCCCAAAGTCATTGGGAGTGGTTGGGCAGCGTGCAGATTTGAATCATAAATAACTGACCGCAGTAGGAAAACAGCCAGTGTTTCCTCTGCATCTGCAAACCATCAGTTGGACCAGATGTGGAGCCTCAGCTGCGATCAGGCCAAGCAAAGGGCCCCACCCCAAGGAAGCCAAAGTTTCGTGCCAAGGAACGGGCAAAGGCAACTGCATCGTGGTTTCCACGGCGAATTCAGGCTGTCTCCAGGAGGAACGCTTTTTGCGACAGACCTTTTAGGCTCGAGGCTCCCTGTAACTGCCGTGAACCTAATGTTTTTAGGTGTGAAATGGAGGTGGCCCAACTGGCGCCATCTTCAAATGCTCCAATGCTTCAGGCAGCGGGCCTGCCATTTTCTTGGCAACGGGATGAAAAGGCTTGGCCGGACTCACCTTCTTGCGGGATGTTTCCTTAGCTTCCCAGCCTGCCCTGCGGGCGTGGGATAACCTAGTGGTCCCCCATCCCAGGACGAACGAGGGCCGGCCCCTCTCCGTTCGTCAAGGCCAGCCCAGCCGGATCGAGGCCCCGCACCACGGACCCATCTCGGTCGGGGTCTGACGGCCTCTTCAGCTACTCAATCGTTCCGTGGCCTCTCTGGATCCGGACGTCGGTTGAACAGGCCGGGCAAAGCCACTCGGGAACTCCAGGGGTTCTGCCCCCACCGTGACCACACAGCCCCCACGCACTCGCACGGTTGGCCCCCAATCGGTTTGTTTGTCCGGTGCGGCAGGGCCAGTCACCACGCAGGACGGGGGGGTCCGAGGGAACTTATTTGCTGAAGGCGCCTGCAAGGAAGGAGGGCTCCCTCCAGAGAAGGAGCCCTGAAGAAACCGTCTGCAAGCATTTATACCGCTGCCTTGGTGCGCTCCCACTCGATTGGCTACAAACCATTCCTGCCCTGCAGAATGATCGGTTACAAGGTACACACATGTCGTAAGGTGGTTACAGTTTGCCTCTTCCCCTTCCCTGTTTGCATAGCTCGCCTCGCCTTGGGGGTGTGATTCTTAGTGTCATAATGAAGGAAGTTTGTCTAGAGGTGAACTAGGCCTGGGTGCCGCTCCTGTGTTTGCAGTTAGCCGTAGCAAATGCCCACAGCCACCCTTGCCCAGTTGCATGCACCCATGTTCAATCATCACAGGCAGGGTCCTCACACTCTCCTTGGCCCTCGCCCTGGTCCATGGCCAAGTATTCCCCATCCCGCTGCACATACCCAGTTTTCCCATCCTTCTGCACCACGAGCCAGGCTAGCCCCACCCCCCATGCTCGTGTGGCCCCCGACGGCCGGCTTCCCCTGAACAGCTGCCACCGCGCCCGCTCGGCTTTGCTGGGCCACACGGGTGCCAGCTGCGTGCCCCCAGGGGAACGGCTTGGCCAGCCTGCCCGCCCTCATGCCCAGGGCCCTCCTGACACCCCTTCGCCTGAGCGCCAAGGCTGTTGGCTGGCTACAAAGCCTGCCATTGTCCTCCGAAGTCGACCCTTTTTGGCAGCCTTTCTCAAGTTGTGGCCCTGGAGAAGCCCTTGAAATCTTTTTCAGGCCCCAGGGAACCCCTGCCCATTCAGGCTCAAATAGAGGCCAGAAGTCACACATTTATTACATCCGTTTCATGGGTACGCTGTATGACAGGCATTAACAGTGTTCTTAAAGTGAAAATAGAGAATGAAACTTACTGCCTTCTGTGAAGTTGCCCCAATCTGAAGCAATTTTTAATAAACCGTGATCTCCCAGAGAAGCCCTGGGGACCCCTCGCAGAACCCTGGCCGAGAAGCCCGGCTCCTGGCTTTACAAGCTGATGCCGCCACGTAAATAAGTGGTTGAGGCTTCGGCCTTCCGACGGGTAAAAACCCTGAAGCTCGCAAAGGGGCACACGGCCTTCGCCTCCCTCCATAAGGTCCGGCTTTCCTTGGAATGAGCTGCTGCCCTGGCGCAGTTCCCCTTTTCTGACTGCGGCCGAACTCCAGGCCAAGCTGCAATAATTGTTACCGGGAACTTTAGGCCTCATTGCTAGCTTTTGAATAGAGGTGACATTAGCCCTTTAGCACGGCATCTGTTTTCCTTTTACCCGTTTTCTTTTTACTCCAAACCATTTCTTTCTTTTACATGCAAAAACCAGCCTTTTCAGCAACTCCACAGCAGAGAGCGTATTCTGAAAGTCCTTGAATACACTTGCAAGTTTGAAGAAGGATACGAACCCAGCTGGGAAAGGGAGTGACGGACCGATAAATTTGCCACTTGTGGAGTATTTTCTGTACTCAATGTTTTCTACTGTTTAATTCTCACAAGTAATCAATCTCTTTTATGGTTGGATTAGTTGCTTTCTGAGGTATTGCATATACCAAATGTATGTATCACTTGTTTCTGTACCCTGTAAAAAGACAATGCTTTTTTTTAATTGATTGATTGATTGATTGATTGATTGATTGAATTTTTATCACCACCCATCTCCCTCCAAAGGAGGGACTCTTTTGCTTTGCCTGAATTACTTTGCGATCCGTATTTTTGGACAGGCGAAGGGGCCGCCTTTGTAAAGGCAAAATTGTTTTCTCCCCCAAAGTCAGGAATAGGTCTTCAGCCTGTTTTAGGCAATTCTCCTAAAGAGCTCTGCTCTTCAGCCGCGTTACTCTACAGCAGTCCAACTGAGCTAACAGGCCAAGCTCCAGGCAGGGATCCCACCAGGATGGGCTCCAATTTTGGGTGAGCCGGCAGGAGGTGACACGAATGGGGAGGGGGCTGTCCCCCAGGGCTCTGGTCCCCAGCGCCTGCATACCTCCCTGCCCACTGGGACCGCTGACTCAACACCTCCCCACACCAGCCTGGCCAAAAGAGAGCTGCATTTCCTCTTCTTCCTGGCTCCAGGGGCTGGCTCTCACCTGCAGAGCAGCAGCCAGGCCAGGCCACTGAATCCACGCCACAGGGACGGTCACCCAAATCTCAGCCTTCTGGCCGGGAAGCAGCTGATGGGGCCTGGCATGAAGGCTCTGTGCGTCTTGTGAATGGGGCTAGAAGCTGGGGAAGGAGAGGGGGACTCTCTTCTGAGGATTCAGCCACTGTCCACTTGGCCTGGAGGGTTCAGGAGGGGACCGGGGGCCGTCATGCCAAGCACTTCCACCCAGCCACGCCCAACCCAACAGCCTGAAGAACTAGCAGCCAACAAGGCACCGGCTATGGGAGACGGTGACTCCGAGCCGAGGAGATTTTGTTCTGATCACGTGGGGCCGGATTGCGGCAGGGCACCTAACTGGAATAAGCGGCAGTGACGAAGGTGGAAGGCGGTGGCCAGCCTGCGTCCTCGAGAACAGAGGGCCCAGATCAAATCACAGCAGCACCATTAAGCTTTCCGGAGACTGGCCACTGAATCAGCCCAGCCTGGTATTGGTGAAAAATCTGTGGATCGAGATGCAGGTAAACTGTAATCAGCTTTATTCATATTTGGAAGCCAACCACTGGCAAAATTGAAAGCACAATGAAAGCTTGGTCACTTCCAAAATACACGGTATGTTGATTTCTGAAAGCTGAATAAGAATAATAGTTACAGGCAGAAGTCAATTTTGAAAAGGAGATCTGTGAAGACGAGGAGAAGTGTGGTAAGGATCCAGCAGCTGACCTCCTTTCCTTCTGGCAACTCTCTTTCTAAGAGAAGAGAACCTCTGTGGCTCCGGGTTGAACCGTGAGCCCTTGGTGCTCCCTGAGCTTGGTGGTTTCCTTGCAGATGTTGCATGGCCCAACGAGGTAACCTCATCAGCGCCAGGGAGGGTGGGGGGTGCTGTCTGTACGCGTGCAGAAGCTTGCCCTGCCAGTGTGGGTGGAGGGGAGGTTTCCTCCTTGCTGGCCCCGTGATTAGAGCCGGGTCTTCTGCCAAATGGCTTCTCAGGTGTTGACCCCCGCTTCCCCTCCTTCACCACCCAACTAGGAATCATCATGAAACAGGGAGCCCATGACCCCACTTGGGAGCAGAACGTCAGTTGCTAGGCAAAGGGGTCATTAAGGGAATCCGCCCTGATTTCACGATCTTTCTTGCTGCGTTGGTTAAGCAAATCCCTGCAGTCATTAAGCAAAGCACATGGTGGTTAAGCCAGTCACAGGGTTCCCTCTTGGCTTTGCTTGCTGGAAGCTGGGTGGGAGGGTGGAAAACGGCGATCCTGTGACCACCGGACGCTGCAAGCGTGGTAGATGGGAACCGGTTGCCGAGCGCCCAAATCGTAATGACGTGAGCGTGGGGCTGCTGTGGCAAGGGCGAGGGCCGGCCACAAGCCTTTTTTCCCAGCACCATCTTAAGTCCAAACTGTCACTAAATGAATGCCTATTAAGCGAGGACTGCCTGTAAATGCGAAGTTCTGGGGGGGGTTCTGTCTGTTTCTATGCAGCAGCTTGCCCTGCCAATTTAGGTGGGAGCGTGGCTTCCTCCCTGGTGGTTCTTGAGGAGAGTATTGTGTTCTGCCCGACTGTGTGTCTGGGTAGTCACTGCTAGTCAGTGTCCTAGCCAGAAGAAGAAACCGGAGTCATCGACAGCGCACAAAGCAAGGACTGGAACAGACACTGGGAAGACAGACAGACAGACCGAAGACTGGCAGAGCACGTCCATGGGCAACAACCAGAAGTCAGAAGACACAATGAAAACTCCTTCCTCTCCCCACACATGGGACACGCAACCGCGGTGTCAACTGGGAAACTATTAGTGTTTTAGATAAGCCCAATGCAAAACGAGTAGGACTTCCTGGAAGCTTGGCATTCAGACCAATCGGCCATGGACAGACGCACAGAGAGCAACCACTTTTACATTCCTTTACAAAGAGAGAATTGAAGACCTCAGAAGGAAATGGAAAGACTTCAGCACATCCCCTCCAGCAGCCACACGCAGAGAAAAGGGGACACCCCCCCAGACAAACACAATACTCTCCTCAAGAGGCACCACGGAGGGCTTACGAGGGGGCACTTTACCTATCCAAATTCTCGGCTTAAGAAGAAATCTCCACAACTATCTCAAACGATATCGGATCAGATTAAGCTGAAAGAAACTGAGCTGCTGCAAAAACCAACAGAGAAGAATATTGTGTATCAGCTTAAGTTACTGGAGCAGCCATTGTCAATGCTGAGTGTCTAAGAAACAGAAACAAGGTTGAAAAATGATAAACAGAGAGATTTGGAACTTGCTAATAAACCAGGAAGATGGCTAGCATATAAAGTGAGGGAAGACAGAGAAGAAAATGATATTAAAGGTTTAAGAAGGAAATGTGGAATTACTGGATAACAAGAAGATTACGAAAGCCTTTCCTAGCTTTTTCACTGATTTGTAGAAGAAAGAAGAAGCCTCACTGGAGAAGGTGGATGAATCTTTGAACAAACAAGACTTGCCAAAACTGTCACAGACACAGAAAGCAATGTTGAATCATCCTATTACTCCTTCTGAAATAGTTGAAGCTATGAAAAGAGCCAAGTTGGCAAAAGCACCAGGTCCCGATGGTTTATCTGCATTATACCATAGATGGTTTCAAGATCAGATTCTTCAACCTTTTGAAAGATTGATGAACTCAGTTTTGCTAGGTTTTGCAATGCCAGATTCACGGAAAGAAGCCAACATTGTACTTCTACCAAAGGAAGGACAAGACCCCTCCCTAATTAAGAATTATAGACACATTTCACTGTTGAATAACAACTCTAAAATATTTCCTTCAATATTGGCCGAAAGAATGAAGGAAATTCTACAGGACTTTATTCATCATGCTTTGATATTGCAAGAGCCTTTGGATAATGTAGAACATCTCATGAAGAATTCGAGAGAGTTTGTGTCATTGGCAGGGCTGGAAGTAAAGAAACAAAAAACAAAGATGCTGCCCCAAAATATGACTTTGTCCAGCCAAGAGTTGCTGATGAGTAAGACTGGTCTGAAGACTGAGAGAAAGGTTCGATATTTGGGGGTGATTTTATCAACTGAGAAGAGTATGTCGTTTCAGAATAACGACGTTACATTTCAGAATGATGTGAAAGAAGACTTGTTAAGATGGGAAAAACTACAATAGTCTCTTACGGGGAGAATTTCTGTGATTAAGACGAATGTTTTGCCTAGGATGTTGCCTCTTTTTCAGATTATACCGATTTTGTCAACAGATTTACCATTTAAACAATGGCAGGCTGTCTCTGAGTTCATTTGGCAAGGCAAGAAACCAAGAATTAAATATAAATTGTTACAAGATGCCAAAGAATGAGGAAGTCTGGGTGTACACAAACACACAGACACAAACAGAGCGGAGGATGAGTACATGACAAGAGAAAGGCAACTACACACACGCAGTCCACACGATTGAACACAAAAGTCCTGAGGGGATACAGTAGCGGCCTCGTAACTGGATGGGTTTACCTGATGTAAGGTTGTATTTTTATGCTTCTTGTCTGCTTTGGATGAAGGAGTGGATGCCCTTGAAGAATACTTTGGAAAATAATAAAGTTCTTTGGGAAAAAAAGAGCCACCAAGAAGGAAACCACCCTCCCACCTAAACTGGCAGGGCAGCTGCTGTATAGACACAGACGGGACATCCGACACAATTTCGCATTTAAAGGCACTCCTCGCTTAATGGTCATTCGTTTAGTGACAGTTTCGACTTAAGACGGTGCTGGAGAAAAAGACTTGTGGCTGGTCCTCACACTTACGGCTGCCGCAGCAGCCCCACACTCACGTCACTACGATTTGGGCGCTCGGCAACTGGTTCCCATCCACCGCCCTTGCGTCATCCACATCTCTCTCTCTCCCGGGTCCTGACTTTCAACGTTGCCAAGCCTTGATCCTTACGGTGGGCTCATCTCCTTCGGCTTGGCTCTTCCAAACGTGGCTTTTCAGACTCCCTTGCCTGCTACTTGAAGGTCGGGCCTTACTTTCCAAACACTTTTCCGTGCTGCCAAGAAGCCATTCTTGGATTTTTGACTTCCCTTTCCTCCTGCCCGATTCCGGCTCTTGGCTGTTCCGTGTTTGGTTGCCCGACTTCTGCTCTTGCCTGTGCGATGTTGGGCTGCTCAGTTTCACCTCCTTCCTGACCGAAGTTGGGCTGCTCCAGGTGTCTCTGCAGGACGCCCACTCTCGGCTGGGCGTGTGGCTCAGCGGCCCTTGGGCCCCTCTGCAGGGCCGTCCCGGGTTGTCTTTCCGCTCCCGGCTCTGCGACCACAGCTGGAGCCCAGACTGCATGCCGAGTGTCTTTCCTGGAATTGAGCCTCTGACAGAAACGGTCTCATCAGGGCCCTTGTGGGGTTGGCGAGTCTGGCTCGTGCCAGGGCAACAGGCTCCCGGGGTGAGCTCGCCCCTCCTGGTCTCCCGGAGCGGTTGTGTCCCCCTCAGAGACAGGTCCCCAGGGCAGTCATTTCTCGCCCCCCCTCAGGCGTCCCCCATTCTCACCCCCAGACGGGAGTGGCGGGAGACAGAGGACGGGCCACCATCTACCAGAATGGGGGCGGACGGTGGGACCGGAGCCACTGGCCGAGTTCCTTTCCTCTCCTGATGCGTGGCTCCCTCCTCCGGGTCCCTGTAGCCCAGGACTCGGGGGGGACGACGTGACTGCTGTCCCGCAAGGGGAGGGGCACTTCTGGCACTTTCCCCCCAGCGGTGTCACTTCTGGACCCCGGACGCACCAACTTCGACGTCTCCGGGATCCCCTTTGGCAAACCCCACTGCTGACATAGCTTCACCTTCTGCGGGTGGATCTCAAATTTACTCTGGATGTCCCTGGGCAAAAAGAAGAGGTCCTCCTTCAAGATGTTGACCCAAATCTTAGCTTTTTGATTAGGAGGCAGCTGGGGATGGGGGTGCGGCAGGAAGGCTTTTAGGGATTTTTCAACGAGAGCCAGGAGCCCCCCCCCCCCATGTTGCATCTCTTCTTTCAGATACGAACTTCCACCTCGAGCCACTCGCGCTGGAGAAGGAAAGGGGGACTCGCCTCTTTGGGTTCAGAGGCTGCCCTGGGGACCTGAGAGGCTGAGGAGGGGACTTGGGGGCCATCACGCCACAGACGCACCCGTAGCGCATGCCCAACCCCCAGAGAGAGGGCAAATGGTGCCCAACGATGGACGGCTCGAGGTGGTTCACATCTCCCGCGCAAGCCAAAGGTGAGAAACCGCTGCGTCGATGAAGGGATTTCTGGCTTTTCCCACAGGTGAAGCTCCACGAGCGTCTGACCAGCAGTGGGGTGGCTCCCAGCTGAACCTCCAGAGATCTCTTAGCCAGCTGGCATTTCACATTCTCTACCCCCATCTCTGGGGGATGGCCCTTTTCTGCATCTTGAACTCCAGCTTTTGCCTTGTTTCTCGACCAAAGAAGCAGAATTTAATCTGGTGAATGTTTACACTCCTGTGCCCCCCCCCGGCCTTTGGTGTTTGAGTCGGGGGACCTTCATGAGAATGCAGGAAAGGGAATGCTGCCCCAGGCCTGGCAGCCCCCAGTTGTGCTGCAACTGCTTCCTTTTAAGGTGCCGCTGCAACTCCGCCTGGATCTCCTTTGAAAGGAACAAGGTGCATCTTGCGACAAAGCGGTCCGCAGTGGCTTGGGTGCTGCAAGTGGTAGAACCGGGAATTGGTGGAGCCATTCCTTGGAAGAAGCAGCACAAAGACCAGTGCTGTGGGCAATCCCACACAACGGATTCTGGGTGTCACCTCGAGGCTTCGAGGAACCAGAATGGCCTGCTCCGCAAAGGGAAGGTCTTGGGAATGGAGCCACCCTGTTCTCAGCCCAGATGGGAGAGCACTGGAAAGGGTGACTCTTCCTGGTTGGTGGCTGACGTCTTGGGAGTAGCAAACCACAGCAGAAACTCGGTCCTGCAGAGCGTCCTTTGTGGTTTTTTTCCATCACAATGCAGGGGCTTTCTAAAGCTTGTGTGTGCAAAGAGTGAGCAAGTCCCTCTGGGGGTGTTGGGGATTTCTTTGGCGGAAGCCTTCTGATTCTGGGCTTCCTCCTCAGCCTGAGGTATGGCCGGATAGACTCCTCCGTGGACCGTCTTAGAAGCGGGGGAGAGACCGGCACGAACACCGGTAGCGGCTGCACTGCCCGCCTGGGACGACCCCGCCGCTCTGCGTGACCATCATTCAGACGTGCACCACCAGCTGCCTTCGGGTCTCTAGCACGATGAGGACCAACTGGTTGAGGAACAGAAGCTTTATCCTTGCCAGGTAGAGGGCTGTGACCAGATGTACGGCTGAGGGTGGTGGGGGAGCTGGATGGAACCCCCGCAAGGTCTGCTGGACCAACATGGGCACGTCCCACAGGCGCCGAAGAGTCTTATTCAGCATGTGGGATCCCCAGAGTTCCTGCTCAGATGGTCGGAGGTGCCTTGGCACGTAGTCCACTGTGCGGAGGGAGCTGACGTCATGTGAGCTGGCCTTAGAGGAACAGAAGCTTCCGCTTGGCACACTCCAGCATCCTGAGCAATAAATGCGTTCCTCGTAACCGCGAGGACGCCAGGCATCCTTCTCAGCCCTCTGCAGCCCGGAAAAGTGGGACGTCTTCTTCTGCTTGGTCTGCTCTGTCTCCATCCTCTTGGGAACCATGTAGAGGTGGTTTTGTATGTAGGGGGTCCATTTCCTAGACAGAGTGACCGGAAGATAGCTGATGGTGGGGCTGGGAGCACTGGCACTCCGTGGCACTGTGGCATGATGGGGGGGCTCAGGAGGGTCCAAAAGCCTGGAGCGTCCCATCCATGCAAAGACCGGTCCCGGGGACAGCAGTGGTTCGGTGCTGTCACGCTGACCTCTCTGGAAAAGGTCCTCTTCTGCGTCATCGAAGAGGACTGTGCTGAGGTCTGTAAGGGAGGACAACATGAGCAAGCTCCCCATCCCCTGGAGGCAGCCTTTGGGCCTTCCAGAAGCCAGAGAGCTCCCTTCTGCAGGAAGAAACCACGTGCCTGTTCCCTTCCGGCTCTGCAAGTCCAGAAAGGGGCATTTTCCAGCATTGGAGAGGGGAAGTCGCATCTTTGGGAATCTGGGGAAGCGGCCTTGGGGAGAAGCATCAAGCAGGAGAGTCAAGGGAGGACTGGGCTCCTGCCTGGAATTAGGATTCACCGATTCCTCCTCCACAGCAGGCGTGTCCCTGCCACACGCCTCCGCAGGTCAGGTGAAGACCCAGCGGCTGCATTGTGGAACGTGCTAAGCACGGTCAGAGGTAGCTTGGCTTGGTTGCTTAGTGGTTGAAGACTTTGAAGGAACTCAGCCCTCAGCCATTCTGGGCTGGAAAATGGAGTATATCCACAAGCAAGCGATACATGTTGTCCGAAGACAGCCTTCAGCCTGCATCACAGCCCTGTCCTACTTAGACTGTGTTCCCACGGCTACACTTGCCCACTGCAGGAAAGGATCTCGCCCTTAACCTTGCTGAACATCTTTGGGGCATAAAGCGCATGAACCTGGCTGGTTACTCTGCGCTTCAGGGATTTAGTCTGGGCGCCCCGGTGGGCTGTAGGGAGCCAGCCGTGGGACCCCCCAGGAGCTGGGATAAGGAGTAAAAGGGGAGAGGAAGAGCCCTTCCTGTGGCTGGCGGGGCCACGGGGGCACGGGGGGGGGGTGCCTTCACGTTACCTTCTACTATTCCCATGATGTCCTCTTCCTGGTCTCGGAGGTTGGGGGGACCCTGCTGGGAAGAGAGGGCAGAGGGAGTTACTTGACGGGCAGAGGCTCCTCGGCCTCCGGGCTGCAGATGTGCCTTCCAGAGAGACCCTGCATCTGCCCCATTTGACCTTTTTCACCCCTTGTTGAAAAATGGGAGTAGAATGTTGAAGTTGAAAGCAGTATATCAAAAGTGCCTCTGTAGTCTCCCTTTCACATACATGATCTTTTCAATAAAATTGATCAAAATAGATATAATTTAGAGGGTTTTTTCTTTTTCTTTTCTTTTTCAGTTTTAATCACTCTGCTGCTTTCTCAAGTAGGTCCTGCCTTTACTCCCCAGGGCTGGAAAAGCCATCCATGCTGCCGTGCCCAGCCCACTTCAAAGCTGTCAGTGTTTTATTTTTATTTTAAAAGTGATATTCCCCCCTTCCCGCTTTGGGTTACTTTGGATTAGATCTTTTGTGGTTTAGCCTATTGTGCAGAACCAATCCCTTTATTGACCTGAAGGTTCAGTGCATTGGGCCAAGGCAGAAAACCGGTTAATTCGGTGGCTACATTAAGGGTGTTGCTAGAATGTGCTGAAAGAGAAGACTCTGACTGTAGCCACCGAATTCAGATTGACCACAGTTATATTTTTCTCCTGACCCTGCCTGCCTTTCTGTCTTCTCCGTGTCAACCGCTTGGAGCACAGGCCCTGGTGGCCAAGCGTAGCCATTTGCTCAGAAGACCTGCGCAAACCTGGTTTCAAGCAAAGAATCCAGCAGGAGGCAGTTGGAACATTCCTAGCACTTTGCTTAGGAACAAAAGTGACCTTTGATGGGGAGACCACGAGACTGAAGTTTTGCAGCCTCCTCCTCCCCGAGAGCTCTTCAGGAAGGTGGCCCTCGGAGCACAGGACGGCTTGTCTTTGCTCCCCACCCCTTTTGGCACCTCCCAATCGGCCTCTGTGCTCAGCAAGACGGCCTGTGCAGGGACCTCCCAAACCCTTGGATGCCCTCCGCTCCCGGCCCAGAGCAGAGCTGGGGGGCATTACCCACGGCGGGAATCGGGCATTCCTGGGGTGGGGGGGGAGGAGCCATTTGGGATCGCTCGTCTGTGAGTCGAAGGTCCAGTTTGGGACTGCCGCTGCTGAGACCCTTGTGGAAAATCACAGATGCTGACAGGTTTCTTGTGGGGCCAATGACATCCTTCAAGACCGGGAGAAGGGATCAGGGGGTCAAACGGTTCAAGAACCGCCGTTCTAGGGTGTCCACAGGGCATGGTCAAATGTATAAAGATGGCAGCCATGTCTCGTGATTTCTTTTGTCACACCCTGTGGACAGCCCTGGTTGAATCCGTGGGGAGAACCACCGCCCCCAGCCCACCAGCCAGTGATCCACCCACCTGCTGGGCTCCAGACCACCTTCGGGACCTGGCTTGGCTGCTCCTCCGAGGTTGGAGGCGCTCCAGGTCAGCAGAGCACTGGCCATTGAAGACCTTCCTGGTTAGGAACAGGACAAAGGCCAGGATGGCCATGGCCAGGAGGAGGAAGCCAGGCTCCCAGGAGCAGCCAAAGCTGAAATCCATTTCACCTGCACAAAGGAAATCCACGTATGGATTTCAGGCTGTCTCTTGATTGCCACCCAAAGAGCTGAACCTCTCAGGGCAGGTCACAAAATGACCCAGGCCTGCTAAGTTGTCTCCTGATGTCTGCCGATGCCCAGGGCGTGTCATAGAGCAACTGGGCTAGGTCCCCACCTGCAGACAATGCCCCCAAGTGCCCCCTGGGGAAACCAAAAATGGTGAAGCTGCTCATTCACTTAGCCTATTTTCTCGTTCACCAGCTATCCAAGGAAGGAACCTAGAGTTGCTTTACCAGCAATTTCTAGCTTCCCCTGAGCTAGAGGAAGATCCAAACTTAATTCTGGTGGCAGATTAGGTTACCTCTAGAACTACCCAGGATTGATGTAATTTGCAGGCACGATCTAGAATTCCGAATGAGGTTATTTTGGGCAGAATAGCCAAGAAGATGGGTAGCTCAAGTTTGCAATGCTGGAAACACCAAGATCCCACTATTTCAGGGGTCGCCAATTATGCCCTCAAACCCTGTCCTAACCTTTCATCAGGATTTAACATTTTTATCCTGCTTTTCAGAACAAAACCCTTCCCAAAGCAGGTTCAACTTAATTAAAAATGCTAAATGCTTACACCCAAATCCTAAAACAAACAAAGCAGAACTCCAATATCTAAGTCATTCTAATAAGAAACAAGTGAAATCCCCAGTGCTGGCCTGTCTCAGGAGAAGCAACTGAGTATCTTAAAACACCTTGTAAATGAATAAATTTAGTCCCGTGGTCGGGGTGGGGATGGGGGTGGGTGACTGGGTGTGGAACGTCATTCAAAGCCAGCTGGCCCAGTTTGGAAGTCGCTTCGTCAGATATATATTTTCTTTTTCTTTACTGTATTTGTATTTTTCTTTCTTTTCTCCTTATTCTCAGAACAGCCAAGAGCAGGAATCGGGTAAGAGGTAAGGGGAGTTGAAAATGCAAGAATGGCTCCCTGGCAGTAGGAATAAACTATTTGGAAAGCAAGTGATTTATCAAATTTGTATGCCGCCCGACAAACCAGACCTGGACGAAGCAAAGGATCTTCGCTGCCTCTCCCCAAGGCCGCTTCCCCAGATTCCCAAAGATGCATCTTCCCCTCTCCAATGCTGGAAAATGCCCCTTGCTAGACTTGCAGAGCCGGAAGGGAACAGGCATGTGGTTTCTTCCTGCAGAAGGGAGCTCTCTGGCTTCTGGAAGGCCCAAAGGCTGCCTCCAGGGGATGGGGAGCTTGCTCATGTTGTCCTTCCTTACAGACCTCAGCACAGTCCTCTTCGACGATGCAGAAGAGAACCTTTCCCAGAGAGGTCAACACGACAGCACCCGACCACTGCTATCCCCGGGACCGGTCCTTGCTTGGATGGGACGCTCCAGGCTTTCGGACCCTCCTGAGCCCCCCCATCATGCCACGGTGCCACAGAGTGTAAGTGCACCCAGCCTCACCATCAGCCATCTTCCGGTCACTCTGCCCAGGAAATGGACCCCCTACTTACACAACCACCTCTACATGGTTCCCAAGAGGCTGGACCAAGCAGAAGAAGAAGACCAAGCAGAAGAAGAGGTCCCACTTCTCCAAGCTGCAGAGGACTGAGAAGGATGCCTGGCGTCCTCACGGTTACGAGGGACGCATTTATTGCTCTGGACGCTGAGCTGTGCCAAGTGGAAGCTTTCGTTCCTCAGTGTCCAGCTCACGTGGAGTCTGTTCCCTCCGCACAGGGGACTACGTATCCAGGCAACTCCAACCATGACCATGCATTGACTTTTGAAGTCTTCTTCTACATTGCAATCAGAGATTTTAATGCATCAATGTTAAAGACGCCTCCTATTAGAAAATCATCTGTGTTACTTTTATTTTTACTGTTCATAACCTTTTGTAGGAAACCAATCTGACCCTGATTAGGAGCATGTGTAGATTGATTGATTGATTGATTGATTGATTGATTGATTGATTGATTTCAATCAATCAATCAATCAATCAATCAATCAATCAAATTTATCACCGCCCATCTCCCAAAAGGGACTCTGGGTGGTTTACGATAAAACATAAATAAAAATTTAAAACTATAAAAAGACTATAATACATAATACAATGAATATAATAAAAACCATGATGGCTGAAAGTTCTTTATGAGTTGCAGGCAGAGCTGGGTCCTGCTAAGAAACTAACCATCCCCAAGAATGGCTACTCTCCCTCCTGCCCCAGGCATAATTACAGAACCAGGTCTTTAGATGTTTCCAAAAGTCCAGGAGGGAGGGAGCCAATCTCGCTTCCGGGGGAAGGATATTCCAAAGGGCAGGTGCTATTACAGAGAAGGCCCACCTCCTGGATCCCACCAGATGGAATTCTCTTGCAGACCCTCTCCGTTCGTCAAGGCCGGCCCGGCCGGATCGAGGCCCCGCACCACGGACCCATCTCGGTCGGGGTCTGATGGCCTCTTCAGCTACTCAATCGTTCCGTGGCGTCTCTGGATCCGGACGTCGGTTGAACAGGTCTTTCAGGTCTTTCTCTTCAATCATACAGAGAGTAATGAAAATGCATGCATTTCCAGATTCTCCTTTCCAAGCAGAACATGAATCATCACTATCTTTCAGATCTGGTCTTTCACTGGGCTGCAAACTCGAGTTGTAAAAGTTGAATTCTGCCTCCCCATTGATAGGTCTTATACGAGTTGTTGAGAGCAGGCCTCCCTCTAACCATGCCGGAAACTGAACTGGTGTCCTAGACTGCATTTGGATATCAATTCTGAACTCGCATGTTATTGCGAATACAACGCAGACGTTGACATTCCCCTACTTTGTATGTTTGCGTGGAAGCCATGTTGGGCTATATGTTGAAATAGCGATTCTTCTTAGTTTGCTTTCTCTTCAATCATACAGAGAGTAATGAAAATGCATGCATTTCCAGATTCTCCTTTCCAAGCAGAACATGAATCATCACTGTCTTTCAGATATGGTCTTTCACTGGGCTGCAAACTCGAGTTGTAAAAGTTGAATTCTGCCTTCCCATTGATAGGGCTTATACGAGTTGTTGAGAGCAGGCCTCCCTGTAACCATGCCGGAAACTGAACTGGTGTCCTAGACTGCATTTGGATATCAATTCTGAACTCGCATGTTATTGCGAATACAACGCAGACGTTGACATTCCCCTACTTTGTATGTTTGCGTGGAAGCCATGTTGGGCTATATGTTGAAATAGCGATTCTTCTTAGTTTGCTTTCTCTTCAATCATACAGAGAGTAATGAAAATGCATGCATTTCCAGATTCTCCTTTCCAAGCAGAACATGAATCATCACTGTCTTTCAGATCTGGTCTTTCACTGGGCTGCAAACTCGAGTTGTAAAAGTTCAATTCTGCCTTCCCATTGATTGGGCTTATATAAGTTGTTGAGAGCAGGCCTCCCTGTAACCATGCCGGAAACTGAACTGGTGTCCTAGACTGCATTTGGATATCAATTCTGAACTCGCATGTTATTGCGAATACAACGCAGACGTTGACATTCCCCTACTTTGTATGTTTGCGTGGAAGCCATGTTGGGCTATATGTTGAAATAGCGATTCTTCTTAGTTTGCTTTCTCTTCAATCATACAGAGAGTAATGAAAATGCATGCATTTCCAGATTCTCCTTTCCAAGCAGAACATGAATCATCACTGTCTTTCAGATACGGTCTTTCACTGGGCTGCAAACTCGAGTTGTAAAAGTTGAATTCTGCCTTCCCATTGATAGGGCTTATACGAGTTGTTGAGAGCAGGCCTCCCTGTAACCATGCCGGAAACTGAACTGGTGTCCTAGACTGCATTTGGATATCAATTCTGAACTCGCATGTTATTGCGAATACAACGCAGACGTTGACATTCCCCTACTTTGTATGTTTGCCTGGAGGCCATGTTGGGCTATGTGTTGAAATAGCGATTCTTCTTAGTTTGCTTTCTCTTCAATCATACAGAGAGTAATGAAAATGCATGCATTTCCAGATTCTCCTTTCCAAGCAGAACATGAATCATCACTATCTTTCAGATCTGGTCTTTCACTGAGCTGCAAACTAGAGTTGTAAAAGTTGAATTCTCCCTCCCCATTGATAGGTCTTATACGAGTTGTTGAGAGCAGGCCTCCCTCTAACCATGCCGGAAACTGAACTGGTGTCCTAGACTGCATTTGGATATCAATTCTGAACTCGCATGTTATTGCGAATACAACGCAGACGTTGACATTCCCCTACTTTGTATGTTTGCGTGGAAGCCATGTTGGGCTATATGTTGAAATAGCGATTATTCTTAGTTTGCTTTCTCTTCAATCATACAGAGAGTAATGAAAATGCATGCATTTCCAGATTCTCCTTTCCAAGCAGAACATGAATCATCACTGTCTTTCAGATATGGTCTTTCACTGGGCTGCAAACTCGAGTTGTAAAAGTTGAATTCTGCCTTCCCATTGATAGGGCTTATACGAGTTGTTGAGAGCAGGCCTCCCTGTAACCATGCCGGAAACTGAACTGGTGTCCTAGACTGCATTTGGATATCAATTCTGAACTCGCATGTTATTGCGAATACAACGCAGACGTTGACATTCCCCTACTTTGTATGTTTGCGTGGAAGCCATGTTGGGCTATATGTTGAAATAGCGATTCTTCTTAGTTTGCTTTCTCTTCAATCATACAGAGAGTAATGAAAATGCATGCATTTCCAGATTCTCCTTTCCAAGCAGAACATGAATCATCACTGTCTTTCAGATCTGGTCTTTCACTGGGCTGCAAACTCGAGTTGTAAAAGTTCAATTCTGCCTTCCCATTGATTGGGCTTATACGAGTTGTTGAGAGCAGGCCTCCCTGTAACCATGCCGGAAACTGAACTGGTGTCCTAGACTGCATTTGGATATCAATTCTGAACTCGCATGTTATTGCGAATACAACGCAGACGTTGACATTCCCCTACTTTGTATGTTTGCGTGGAAGCCATGTTGGGCTATATGTTGAAATAGCGATTCTTCTTAGTTTGCTTTCTCTTCAATCATACAGAGAGTAATGAAAATGCATGCATTTCCAGATTCTCCTTTCCAAGCAGAACATGAATCATCACTGTCTTTCAGATATGGTCTTTCACTGGGCTGCAAACTCGAGTTGTAAAAGTTGAATTCTGCCTTCCCATTGGTAGGGCTTATACGAGTTGTTGAGAGCAGGCCTCCCTGTAACCATGCCGGAAACTGAACTGGTGTCCTAGACTGCATTTGGATATCAATTCTGAACTCGCATGTTATTGCGAATACAACGCAGACGTTGACATTCCCCTACTTTGTATGTTTGCCTGGAGGCCATGTTGGGCTATGTGTTGAAATAGCGATTCTTCTTAGTTTGCTTTCTCTTCAATCATACAGAGAGTAATGAAAATGCATGCATTTCCAGATTCTCCTTTCCAAGCAGAACATGAATCATCACTATCTTTCAGATCTGGTCTTTCACTGAGCTGCAAACTAGAGTTGTAAAAGTTGAATTCTCCCTCCCCATTGATAGGTCTTATACGAGTTGTTGAGAGCAGGCCTCCCTCTAACCATGCCGGAAACTGAACTGGTGTCCTAGACTGCATTTGGATATCAATTCTGAACTCGCATGTTATTGCGAATACAACGCAGACGTTGACATTCCCCTACTTTGTATGTTTGCGTGGAAGCCATGTTGGGCTATATGTTGAAATAGCGATTCTTCTTAGTTTGCTTTCTCTTCAATCATACAGAGAGTAATGAAAATGCATGCATTTCCAGATTCTCCTTTCCAAGCAGAACATGAATCATCACTGTCTTTCAGATATGGTCTTTCACTGGGCTGCAAACTCGAGTTGTAAAAGTTGAATTCTGCCTTCCCATTGATAGGGCTTATACGAGTTGTTGAGAGCAGGCCTCCCTCTAACCATGCCGGAAACTGAACTGGTGTCCTAGACTGCATTTGGATATCAATTCTGAACTCGCATGTTATTGCGAATACAACGCAGACGTTGACATTCCCCTACTTTGTATGTTTGCGTGGAAGCCATGTTGGGCTATATGTTGAAATAGCGATTCTTCTTAGTTTGCTTTCTCTTCAATCATACAGAGAGTAATGAAAATGCATGCATTTCCAGATTCTCCTTTCCAAGCAGAACATGAATCATCACTGTCTTTCAGATATGGTCTTTCACTGGGCTGCAAACTCGAGTTGTAAAAGTTGAATTCTGCCTTCCCATTGATAGGGCTTATACGAGTTGTTGAGAGCAGGCCTCCCTGTAACCATGCCGGAAACTGAACTGGTGTCCTAGACTGCATTTGGATATCAATTCTGAACTCGCATGTTATTGCGAATACAACGCAGACGTTGACATTCCCCTACTTTGTATGTTTGCCTGGAGGCCATGTTGGGCTATGTGTTGAAATAGTGATTCTTCTTAGTTTGCTTTCTCTTCAATCATACAGAGAGTAATGAAAATGCATGCATTTCCAGATTCTCCTTTCCAAGCAGAACATGAATCATCACTATCTTTCAGATCTGGTCTTTCACTGAGCTGCAAACTAGAGTTGTAAAAGTTGAATTCTGCCTCCCCATCGATAGGTCTTATACGAGTTGTTGAGAGCAGGCCTCCCTGTAACCATGCCGGAAACTGAACTGGTGTCCTAGACTGCATTTGGATATGAATTCTGAACTCGCATGTTATTGCGAATACAACGCAGACGTTGACATTCCCCTACTTTGTATGTTTGCCTGGAGGCCATGTTGGGCTATGTGTTGAAATAGCGATTCTTCTTAGTTTCCTTTCTCTTCAATCATACAGAGAGTAATGAAAATGCATGCATTTCCAGATTCTCCTTTCCAAGCAGAACATGAATCATCACTATCTTTCAGATCTGGTCTTTCACTGGGCTGCAAACTCGAGTTGTAAAAGTTGAATTCTGCCTTCCCATTGATTGGGCTTATACGAGCTGTTGAGAGCAGGCCTCCCTCTAACCATGCCGGAAACTGAACTGGTGTCCTAGACTGCATTTGGATATCAATTCTGAACTCGCATGTTATTGCGAATACAATGCAGACGTTGACATTACCCTACTTTGTATGTTTGCGTGGAAGCCATGTTGGGCTATATGTTGAAATAGCGATTCTTCTTAGTTTGCTTTCTCTTCAATCATACAGAGAGTAATGAAAATGCATGCATTTCCAGATTCTCCTTTCCAAGCAGAACATGAATCATCACTGTCTTTCAGATCTGGTCTTTCACTGGGCTGCAAACTCGAGTTGTAAAAGTTGAATTCTGCCTTCCCATTGATTGGGCTTATACGAGTTGTTGAGAGCAGGCCTCCCTGTAACCATGCCGGAAACTGAACTGGTGTCCTAGACTGCATTTGGATATCAATTCTGAACTCGCATGTTATTGCGAATACAACGCAGACCTCGACATTCCCCTACTTTGTATGTTTGCCTGGAGGCCATGTTGGGCTATGTGTTGAAATAGTGATTCTTCTTAGTTTGCTTTCTCTTCAATCATACAGAGAGTAATGAAAATGCATGCATTTCCAGATTCTCCTTTCCAAGCAGAACATGAATCATCACTATCTTTCAGATCTGGTCTTTCACTGAGCTGCAAACTAGAGTTGTAAAAGTTGAATTCTCCCTCCCCATTGATAGGTCTTATACGAGTTGTTGAGAGCAGGCCTCCCTCTAACCATGCCGGAAACTGAACTGGTGTCCTAGACTGCATTTGGATATCAATTCTGAACTCGCATGTTATTGCGAATACAACGCAGACGTTGACATTCCCCTACTTTGTATGTTTGCGTGGAAGCCATGTTGGGCTATATGTTGAAATAGCGATTCTTCTTAGTTTGCTTTCTCTTCAATCATACAGAGAGTAATGAAAATGCATGCATTTCCAGATTCTCCTTTCCAAGCAGAACATGAATCATCACTGTCTTTCAGATATGGTCTTTCACTGGGCTGCAAACTCGAGTTGTAAAAGTTGAATTCTGCCTTCCCATTGATAGGGCTTATACGAGTTGTTGAGAGCAGGCCTCCCTGTAACCATGCCGGAAACTGAACTGGTGTCCTAGACTGCATTTGGATATCAATTCTGAACTCGCATGTTATTGCGAATACAACGCAGACGTTGACATTCCCCTACTTTGTATGTTTGCGTGGAAGCCATGTTGGGCTATATGTTGAAATAGCGATTCTTCTTAGTTTGCTTTCTCTTCAATCATACAGAGAGTAATGAAAATGCATGCATTTCCAGATTCTCCTTTCCAAGCAGAACATGAATCATCACTGTCTTTCAGATATGGTCTTTCACTGGGCTGCAAACTCGAGTTGTAAAAGTTGAATTCTGCCTTCCCATTGATAGGGCTTATACGAGTTGTTGAGAGCAGGCCTCCCTGTAACCATGCCGGAAACTGAACTGGTGTCCTAGACTGCATTTGGATATCAATTCTGAACTCGCATGTTATTGCGAATACAACGCAGACGTTGACATTCCCCTACTTTGTATGTTTGCGTGGAAGCCATGTTGGGCTATATGTTGAAATAGCGATTCTTCTTAGTTTGCTTTCTCTTCAATCATACAGAGAGTAATGAAAATGCATGCATTTCCAGATTCTCCTTTCCAAGCAGAACATGAATCATCACTGTCTTTCAGATATGGTCTTTCACTGGGCTGCAAACTCGAGTTGTAAAAGTTGAATTCTGCCTTCCCATTGGTAGGGCTTATACGAGTTGTTGAGAGCAGGCCTCCCTGTAACCATGCCGGAAACTGAACTGGTGTCCTAGACTGCATTTGGATATCAATTCTGAACTCGCATGTTATTGCGAATACAACGCAGACGTTGACATTCCCCTACTTTGTATGTTTGCCTGGAGGCCATGTTGGGCTATGTGTTGAAATAGCGATTCTTCTTAGTTTGCTTTCTCTTCAATCATACAGAGAGTAATGAAAATGCATGCATTTCCAGATTCTCCTTTCCAAGCAGAACATGAATCATCACTATCTTTCAGATCTGGTCTTTCACTGAGCTGCAAACTAGAGTTGTAAAAGTTGAATTCTCCCTCCCCATTGATAGGTCTTATACGAGTTGTTGAGAGCAGGCCTCCCTCTAACCATGCCGGAAACTGAACTGGTGTCCTAGACTGCATTTGGATATCAATTCTGAACTCGCATGTTATTGCGAATACAACGCAGACGTTGACATTCCCCTACTTTGTATGTTTGCGTGGAAGCCATGTTGGGCTATATGTTGAAATAGCGATTCTTCTTAGTTTGCTTTCTCTTCAATCATACAGAGAGTAATGAAAATGCATGCATTTCCAGATTCTCCTTTCCAAGCAGAACATGAATCATCACTGTCTTTCAGATATGGTCTTTCACTGGGCTGCAAACTCGAGTTGTAAAAGTTGAATTCTGCCTTCCCATTGATAGGGCTTATACGAGTTGTTGAGAGCAGGCCTCCCTCTAACCATGCCGGAAACTGAACTGGTGTCCTAGACTGCATTTGGATATCAATTCTGAACTCGCATGTTATTGCGAATACAACGCAGACGTTGACATTCCCCTACTTTGTATGTTTGCGTGGAAGCCATGTTGGGCTATATGTTGAAATAGCGATTCTTCTTAGTTTGCTTTCTCTTCAATCATACAGAGAGTAATGAAAATGCATGCATTTCCAGATTCTCCTTTCCAAGCAGAACATGAATCATCACTGTCTTTCAGATATGGTCTTTCACTGGGCTGCAAACTCGAGTTGTAAAAGTTGAATTCTGCCTTCCCATTGATAGGGCTTATACGAGTTGTTGAGAGCAGGCCTCCCTGTAACCATGCCGGAAACTGAACTGGTGTCCTAGACTGCATTTGGATATCAATTCTGAACTCGCATGTTATTGCGAATACAACGCAGACGTTGACATTCCCCTACTTTGTATGTTTGCCTGGAGGCCATGTTGGGCTATGTGTTGAAATAGTGATTCTTCTTAGTTTGCTTTCTCTTCAATCATACAGAGAGTAATGAAAATGCATGCATTTCCAGATTCTCCTTTCCAAGCAGAACATGAATCATCACTATCTTTCAGATCTGGTCTTTCACTGAGCTGCAAACTAGAGTTGTAAAAGTTGAATTCTGCCTCCCCATCGATAGGTCTTATACGAGTTGTTGAGAGCAGGCCTCCCTGTAACCATGCCGGAAACTGAACTGGTGTCCTAGACTGCATTTGGATATGAATTCTGAACTCGCATGTTATTGCGAATACAACGCAGACGTTGACATTCCCCTACTTTGTATGTTTGCCTGGAGGCCATGTTGGGCTATGTGTTGAAATAGCGATTCTTCTTAGTTTCCTTTCTCTTCAATCATACAGAGAGTAATGAAAATGCATGCATTTCCAGATTCTCCTTTCCAAGCAGAACATGAATCATCACTATCTTTCAGATCTGGTCTTTCACTGGGCTGCAAACTCGAGTTGTAAAAGTTGAATTCTGCCTTCCCATTGATTGGGCTTATACGAGCTGTTGAGAGCAGGCCTCCCTCTAACCATGCCGGAAACTGAACTGGTGTCCTAGACTGCATTTGGATATCAATTCTGAACTCGCATGTTATTGCGAATACAATGCAGACGTTGACATTACCCTACTTTGTATGTTTGCGTGGAAGCCATGTTGGGCTATATGTTGAAATAGCGATTCTTCTTAGTTTGCTTTCTCTTCAATCATACAGAGAGTAATGAAAATGCATGCATTTCCAGATTCTCCTTTCCAAGCAGAACATGAATCATCACTGTCTTTCAGATCTGGTCTTTCACTGGGCTGCAAACTCGAGTTGTAAAAGTTGAATTCTGCCTTCCCATTGATTGGGCTTATACGAGTTGTTGAGAGCAGGCCTCCCTGTAACCATGCCGGAAACTGAACTGGTGTCCTAGACTGCATTTGGATATCAATTCTGAACTCGCATGTTATTGCGAATACAACGCAGACCTCGACATTCCCCTACTTTGTATGTTTGCCTGGAGGCCATGTTGGGCTATGTGTTGAAATAGTGATTCTTCTTAGTTTGCTTTCTCTTCAATCATACAGAGAGTAATGAAAATGCATGCATTTCCAGATTCTCCTTTCCAAGCAGAACATGAATCATCACTATCTTTCAGATCTGGTCTTTCACTGAGCTGCAAACTAGAGTTGTAAAAGTTGAATTCTCCCTCCCCATTGATAGGTCTTATACGAGTTGTTGAGAGCAGGCCTCCCTCTAACCATGCCGGAAACTGAACTGGTGTCCTAGACTGCATTTGGATATCAATTCTGAACTCGCATGTTATTGCGAATACAACGCAGACGTTGACATTCCCCTACTTTGTATGTTTGCGTGGAAGCCATGTTGGGCTATATGTTGAAATAGCGATTCTTCTTAGTTTGCTTTCTCTTCAATCATACAGAGAGTAATGAAAATGCATGCATTTCCAGATTCTCCTTTCCAAGCAGAACATGAATCATCACTGTCTTTCAGATATGGTCTTTCACTGGGCTGCAAACTCGAGTTGTAAAAGTTGAATTCTGCCTTCCCATTGATAGGGCTTATACGAGTTGTTGAGAGCAGGCCTCCCTGTAACCATGCCGGAAACTGAACTGGTGTCCTAGACTGCATTTGGATATCAATTCTGAACTCGCATGTTATTGCGAATACAACGCAGACGTTGACATTCCCCTACTTTGTATGTTTGCGTGGAAGCCATGTTGGGCTATATGTTGAAATAGCGATTCTTCTTAGTTTGCTTTCTCTTCAATCATACAGAGAGTAATGAAAATGCATGCATTTCCAGATTCTCCTTTCCAAGCAGAACATGAATCATCACTGTCTTTCAGATATGGTCTTTCACTGGGCTGCAAACTCGAGTTGTAAAAGTTGAATTCTGCCTTCCCATTGATAGGGCTTATACGAGTTGTTGAGAGCAGGCCTCCCTGTAACCATGCCGGAAACTGAACTGGTGTCCTAGACTGCATTTGGATATCAATTCTGAACTCGCATGTTATTGCGAATACAACGCAGACGTTGACATTCCCCTACTTTGTATGTTTGCCTGGAGGCCATGTTGGGCTATGTGTTGAAATAGCGATTCTTCTTAGTTTCCTTTCTCTTCAATCATACAGAGAGTAATGAAAATGCATGCATTTCCAGATTCTCCTTTCCAAGCAGAACATGAATCATCACTATCTTTCAGATCTGGTCTTTCACTGGGCTGCAAACTCGAGTTGTAAAAGTTGAATTCTGCCTTCCCATTGATTGGGCTTATACGAGCTGTTGAGAGCAGGCCTCCCTCTAACCATGCCGGAAACTGAACTGGTGTCCTAGACTGCATTTGGATATCAATTCTGAACTCGCATGTTATTGCGAATACAACGCAGACGTTGACATTACCCTACTTTGTATGTTTGCGTGGAAGCCATGTTGGGCTATATGTTGAAATAGCGATTCTTCTTAGTTTGCTTTCTCTTCAATCATACAGAGAGTAATGAAAATGCATGCATTTCCAGATTCTCCTTTCCAAGCAGAACATGAATCATCACTGTCTTTCAGATCTGGTCTTTCACTGGGCTGCAAACTCGAGTTGTAAAAGTTCAATTCTGCCTTCCCATTGATTGGGCTTATACGAGTTGTTGAGAGCAGGCCTCCCTGTAACCATGCCGGAAACTGAACTGGTGTCCTAGACGGCATTTGGATATCAATTCTGAACTCGCATGTTATTGCGAATACAACGCAGACCTTGACATTCCCCTACTTTGTATGTTTGCCTGGAGGCCATGTTGGGCTATGTGTTGAAATAGCGATTCTTCTTAGTTTCCTTTCTCTTCAATCATACAGAGAGTAATGAAAATGCATGCATTTCCAGATTCTCCTTTCCAAGCAGAACATGAATCATCACTATCTTTCAGGTCTGGTCTTTCACTGGGCTGCAAATTCGAGTTGTAAAAGTTGAATTCTGCCTTCCCATTGATAGGGCTTATACGAGTTATTGAGACCAGGCCTCCCTGTAACCATGCCGGAAACTGAACTGGTGTCCTAGACTGCATTTGGATATCAATTCTGAACTCGCATGTTATTGCGAATACAACGCAGACGTTGACATTCCCCTACTTTGTATGTTTGCCTGGAGGCCATGTTGGGCTATGTGTTGAAATTGTGATTCTTCTTAGTTTGCTTTCTCTTCAATCATACAGAGAGTAATGAAAATGCATGCATTTCCAGATTCTCCTTTCCAAGCAGAACATGAATCATCACTATCTTTCAGATCTGGTCTTTCACTGAGCTGCAAACTAGAGTTGTAAAAGTTGAATTCTGCCTCCCCATTGATATGGCTTATACGAGTTGTTGAGAGCAGGTCTCCCTGTAACCATGCCGGAAACTGAACTGGTGTCCTAGACTGCATTTGGATATCAATTCTGAACTCGCATGTTATTGCGAATACAACGCAGACGTTGACATTCCCCTACTTTGTAAGTTTGCGTGGAGGCCATGTTGGGCTATGTGTTGAAATAGCGATTCTTCTTAGTTTCCTTTCTCTTCAATCATACAGAGAGTAATGAAAATGCATGCATTTCCAGATTCTCCTTTCCAAGCAGAACATGAATCATCACTATCTTTCAGATCTGGTCTTTCACTGGGCTGCAAACTCGAGTTGTAAAAGTTGAATTCTGCCTTCCCATTGATTGGGCTTATACGAGCTGTTGAGAGCAGGCCTCCCTGTAACCATGCCGGAAACTGAACTGGTGTCCTAGACTGCATTTGGATATCAATTCTGAACTCGCATGTTATTGCGAATACAACGCAGACGTTGACATTCCCCTAATTTGTATGTTTGCGTGGAAGCCATGTTGGGCTATATGTTGAAATAGCGATTCTTCTTAGTTTGCTTTCTCTTCAATCATACAGAGAGTAATGAAAATGCATGCATTTCCAGATTCTCCTTTCCAAGCAGAACATGAATCATCACTGTCTTTCAGATATGGTCTTTCACTGGGGTGCAAACTAGAGTTGTAAAAGTTGAATTCTGCCTCCCCATTGATAGGTCTTATACGAGTTGTTGAGAGCAGGCCTCCCTCTAACCATGCCGGAAACTGAACTGGTGTCCTAGACTGCATTTGGATATCAATTCTGAACTCGCATGTTATTGCGAATACAATGCAGACGTTGACATTCCCCTACTTTGTATGTTTGCGTGGAAGCCATGTTGGGCTATATGTTGAAATAGCGATTTTCTTAGTTTGCTTTCTCTTCAATCATACAGAGAGTAATGAAAATGCATGCATTTCCAGATTCTCCTTTCCAAGCAGAACATGAATCATCACTGTCTTTCAGATATGGTCTTTCACTGGGCTGCAAACTCGAGTTGTAAAAGTTGAATTCTGCCTTCCCATTGATAGGGCTTATACGAGTTGTTGAGAGCAGGCCTCCCTGTAACCATGCCGGAAACTGAACTGGTGTCCTAGACTGCATTTGGATATCAATTCTGAACTCGCATGTTATTGCGAATACAACGCAGACGTTGACATTCCCCTACTTTGTATGTTTGCCTGGAGGCCATGTTGGGCTATATGTTGAAATAGTGATTCTTCTTAGTTTGCTTTCTCTTCAATCATACAGAGAGTAATGAAAATGCATGCATTTCCAGATTCTCCTTTCCAAGCAGAACATGAATCATCACTATCTTTCAGATCTGGTCTTTCACTGAGCTGCAAACTAGAGTTGTAAAAGTTGAATTCTCCCTCCCCATTGATAGGTCTTATACGAGTTGTTGAGAGCAGGCCTCCCTCTAACCATGCCGGAAACTGAACTGGTGTCCTAGACTGCATTTGGATATCAATTCTGAACTCGCATGTTATTGCGAATACAACGCAGACGTTGACATTCCCCTACTTTGTATGTTTGCGTGGAAGCCATGTTGGGCTATATGTTGAAATAGCGATTCTTCTTAGTTTGCTTTCTCTTCAATCATACAGAGAGTAATGAAAATGCATGCATTTCCAGATTCTCCTTTCCAAGCAGAACATGAATCATCACTATCTTTCAGGTCTGGTCTTTCACTGGGCTGCAAATTCGAGTTGTAAAAGTTGAATTCTGCCTTCCCATTGATAGGGCTTATACGAGTTATTGAGACCAGGCCTCCCTGTAACCATGCCGGAAACTGAACTGGTGTCCTAGACTGCATTTGGATATCAATTCTGAACTCGCATGTTATTGCGAATACAACGCAGACGTTGACATTCCCCTACTTTGTATGTTTGCCTGGAGGCCATGTTGGGCTATGTGTTGAAATTGTGATTCTTCTTAGTTTGCTTTCTCTTCAATCATACAGAGAGTAATGAAAATGCATGCATTTCCAGATTCTCCTTTCCAAGCAGAACATGAATCATCACTATCTTTCAGATCTGGTCTTTCACTGAGCTGCAAACTAGAGTTGTAAAAGTTGAATTCTGCCTCCCCATTGATATGGCTTATACGAGTTGTTGAGAGCAGGTCTCCCTGTAACCATGCCGGAAACTGAACTGGTGTCCTAGACTGCATTTGGATATCAATTCTGAACTCGCATGTTATTGCGAATACAACGCAGACGTTGACATTCCCCTACTTTGTAAGTTTGCGTGGAGGCCATGTTGGGCTATGTGTTGAAATAGCGATTCTTCTTAGTTTCCTTTCTCTTCAATCATACAGAGAGTAATGAAAATGCATGCATTTCCAGATTCTCCTTTCCAAGCAGAACATGAATCATCACTATCTTTCAGATCTGGTCTTTCACTGGGCTGCAAACTCGAGTTGTAAAAGTTGAATTCTGCCTTCCCATTGATTGGGCTTATACGAGCTGTTGAGAGCAGGCCTCCCTGTAACCATGCCGGAAACTGAACTGGTGTCCTAGACTGCATTTGGATATCAATTCTGAACTCGCATGTTATTGCGAATACAACGCAGACGTTGACATTCCCCTAATTTGTATGTTTGCGTGGAAGCCATGTTGGGCTATATGTTGAAATAGCGATTCTTCTTAGTTTGCTTTCTCTTCAATCATACAGAGAGTAATGAAAATGCATGCATTTCCAGATTCTCCTTTCCAAGCAGAACATGAATCATCACTGTCTTTCAGATATGGTCTTTCACTGGGGTGCAAACTAGAGTTGTAAAAGTTGAATTCTGCCTCCCCATTGATAGGTCTTATACGAGTTGTTGAGAGCAGGCCTCCCTCTAACCATGCCGGAAACTGAACTGGTGTCCTAGACTGCATTTGGATATCAATTCTGAACTCGCATGTTATTGCGAATACAATGCAGACGTTGACATTCCCCTACTTTGTATGTTTGCGTGGAAGCCATGTTGGGCTATATGTTGAAATAGCGATTTTCTTAGTTTGCTTTCTCTTCAATCATACAGAGAGTAATGAAAATGCATGCATTTCCAGATTCTCCTTTCCAAGCAGAACATGAATCATCACTGTCTTTCAGATATGGTCTTTCACTGGGCTGCAAACTCGAGTTGTAAAAGTTGAATTCTGCCTTCCCATTGATAGGGCTTATACGAGTTGTTGAGAGCAGGCCTCCCTGTAACCATGCCGGAAACTGAACTGGTGTCCTAGACTGCATTTGGATATCAATTCTGAACTCGCATGTTATTGCGAATACAACGCAGACGTTGACATTCCCCTACTTTGTATGTTTGCCTGGAGGCCATGTTGGGCTATATGTTGAAATAGTGATTCTTCTTAGTTTGCTTTCTCTTCAATCATACAGAGAGTAATGAAAATGCATGCATTTCCAGATTCTCCTTTCCAAGCAGAACATGAATCATCACTATCTTTCAGATCTGGTCTTTCACTGAGCTGCAAACTAGAGTTGTAAAAGTTGAATTCTCCCTCCCCATTGATAGGTCTTATACGAGTTGTTGAGAGCAGGCCTCCCTCTAACCATGCCGGAAACTGAACTGGTGTCCTAGACTGCATTTGGATATCAATTCTGAACTCGCATGTTATTGCGAATACAACGCAGACGTTGACATTCCCCTACTTTGTATGTTTGCGTGGAAGCCATGTTGGGCTATATGTTGAAATAGCGATTCTTCTTAGTTTGCTTTCTCTTCAATCATACAGAGAGTAATGAAAATGCATGCATTTCCAGATTCTCCTTTCCAAGCAGAACATGAATCATCACTGTCTTTCAGATATGGTCTTTCACTGGGCTGCAAACTCGAGTTGTAAAAGTTGAATTCTACCTTCTCATTGATAGGGCTTATACGAGTTGTTGAGAGCAGGCCTCCCTGTAACCATGCCGGAAACTGAACTGGTGTCCTAGACTGCATTTGGATATCAATTCTGAACTCGCATGTTATTGCGAATACAACGCAGACGTTGACATTCCCCTACTTTGTATGTTTGCGTGGAAGCCATGTTGGGCTATATGTTGAAATAGCGATTCTTCTTAGTTTGCTTTCTCTTCAATCATACAGAGAGTAATGAAAATGCATGCATTTCCAGATTCTCCTTTCCAAGCAGAACATGAATCATCACTATCTTTCAGATCTGGTCTTTCACTGGGCTGCAAACTCGAGTTGTAAAAGTTGAATTCTGCCTTCCCATTGATTGGGCTTATACGAGCTGTTGAGAGCAGGCCTCCCTGTAACCATGCCGGAAACTGAACTGGTGTCCTAGACTGCATTTGGATATCAATTCTGAACTCGCATGTTATTGCGAATACAACGCAGACGTTGACATTCCCCTACTTTGTATGTTTGCGTGGAAGCCATGTTGGGCTATATGTTGAAATAGCGATTCTTCTTAGTTTGCTTTCTCTTCAATCATACAGAGAGTAATGAAAATGCATGCATTTCCAGATTCTCCTTTCCAAGCAGAACATGAATCATCACTGTCTTTCAGATATGGTCTTTCACTGGGCTGCAAACTCGAGTTGTAAAAGTTGAATTCTACCTTCTCATTGATAGGGCTTATACGAGTTGTTGAGAGCAGGCCTCCCTGTAACCATGCCGGAAACTGAACTGGTGTCCTAGACTGCATTTGGATATCAATTCTGAACTCGCATGTTATTGCGAATACAACGCAGACGTTGACATTCCCCTACTTTGTATGTTTGCGTGGAAGCCATGTTGGGCTATATGTTGAAATAGCGATTTTCTTAGTTTGCTTTCTCTTCAATCATACAGAGAGTAATGAAAATGCATGCATTTCCAGATTCTCCTTTCCAAGCAGAACATGAATCATCACTGTCTTTCAGATATGGTCTTTCACTGGGCTGCAAACTCGAGTTGTAAAAGTTGAATTCTGCCTTCCCATTGATAGGGCTTATACGAGTTGTTGAGAGCAGGCCTCCCTGTAACCATGCCGGAAACTGAACTGGTGTCCTAGACTGCATTTGGATATCAATTCTGAACTCGCATGTTATTGCGAATACAACGCAGACGTTGACATTCCCCTACTTTGTATGTTTGCCTGGAGGCCATGTTGGGCTATGTGTTGAAATAGTGATTCTTCTTAGTTTGCTTTCTCTTCAATCATACAGAGAGTAATGAAAATGCATGCATTTCCAGATTCTCCTTTCCAAGCAGAACATGAATCATCACTATCTTTCAGATCTGGTCTTTCACTGAGCTGCAAACTAGAGTTGTAAAAGTTGAATTCTCCCTCCCCATTGATAGGTCTTATACGAGTTGTTGAGAGCAGGCCTCCCTCTAACCATGCCGGAAACTGAACTGGTGTCCTAGACTGCATTTGGATATCAATTCTGAACTCGCATGTTATTGCGAATACAACGCAGACGTTGACATTCCCCTACTTTGTATGTTTGCGTGGAAGCCATGTTGGGCTATATGTTGAAATAGCGATTCTTCTTAGTTTGCTTTCTCTTCAATCATACAGAGAGTAATGAAAATGCATGCATTTCCAGATTCTCCTTTCCAAGCAGAACATGAATCATCACTGTCTTTCAGATATGGTCTTTCACTGGGCTGCAAACTCGAGTTGTAAAAGTTGAATTCTACCTTCCCATTGATAGGGCTTATACGAGTTGTTGAGAGCAGGCCTCCCTGTAACCATGCCGGAAACTGAACTGGTGTCCTAGACTGCATTTGGATATCAATTCTGAACTCGCATGTTATTGCGAATACAACGCAGACGTTGACATTCCCCTACTTTGTATGTTTGCGTGGAAGCCATGTTGGGCTATATGTTGAAATAGCGATTCTTCTTAGTTTGCTTTCTCTTCAATCATACAGAGAGTAATGAAAATGCATGCATTTCCAGATTCTCCTTTCCAAGCAGAACATGAATCATCACTGTCTTTCAGATATGGTCTTTCACTGGGCTGCAAACTCGAGTTGTAAAAGTTGAATTCTGCCTTCCCATTGATAGGGCTTATACGAGTTGTTGAGAGCAGGCCTCCCTGTAACCATGCCGGAAACTGAACTGGTGTCCTAGACTGCATTTGGATATCAATTCTGAACTCGCATGTTATTGCGAATACAACGCAGACGTTGACATTACCCTACTTTGTATGTTTGCCTGGAGGCCATGTTGGGCTATGTGTTGAAATAGTGATTCTTCTTAGTTTGCTTTCTCTTCAATCATACAGAGAGTAATGAAAATGCATGCATTTCCAGATTCTCCTTTCCAAGCAGAACATGAATCATCACTATCTTTCAGATCTGGTCTTTCACTGAGCTGCAAACTAGAGTTGTAAAAGTTGAATTCTGCCTCCCCATTGATAGGTCTTATACGAGTTGTTGAGAGCAGGCCTCCCTGTAACCATGCCGGAAACTGAACTGGTGTCCTAGACTGCATTTGGATATCAATTCTGAACTCGCATGTTATTGCGAATACAACGCAGACGTTGACATTCCCCTACTTTGTATGTTTGCCTGGAGGCCATGTTGGGCTATGTGTTGAAATAGCGATTCTTCTTAGTTTCCTTTCTCTTCAATCATACAGAGAGTAATGAAAATGCATGCATTTCCAGATTCTCCTTTCCAAGCAGAACATGAATCATCACTATCTTTCAGATCTGGTCTTTCACTGAGCTGCAAACTAGAGTTGTAAAAGTTGAATTCTGCCTCCCCATTGATAGGTCTTATACGAGTTGTTGAGAGCAGGCCTCCCTGTAACCATGCCGGAAACTGAACTGGTGTCCTAGACTGCATTTGGATATCAATTCTGAACTCGCATGTTATTGCGAATACAACGCAGACGTTGACATTCCCCTACTTTGTATGTTTGCCTGGAGGCCATGTTGGGCTATGTGTTGAAATAGCGATTCTTCTTAGTTTCCTTTCTCTTCAATCATACAGAGAGTAATGAAAATGCATGCATTTCCAGATTCTCCTTTCCAAGCAGAACATGAATCATCACTATCTTTCAGATCTGGTCTTTCACTGGGCTGCAAACTCGAGTTGTAAAAGTTGAATTCTGCCTTCCCATTGATTGGGCTTATACGAGCTGTTGAGAGCAGGCCTCCCTGTAACCATGCCGGAAACTGAACTGGTGTCCTAGACTGCATTTGGATATCAATTCTGAACTCGCATGTTATTGCGAATACAACGCAGACGTTGACATTACCCTACTTTGTATGTTTGCGTGGAAGCCATGTTGGGCTATATGTTGAAATAGCGATTCTTCTTAGTTTGCTTTCTCTTCAATCATACAGAGAGTAATGAAAATGCATGCATTTCCAGATTCTCCTTTCCAAGCAGAACATGAATCATCACTGTCTTTCAGATCTGGTCTTTCACTGGGCTGCAAACTCGAGTTGTAAAAGTTCAATTCTGCCTTCCCATTGATTGGGCTTATACGAGTTGTTGAGAGCAGGCCTCCCTGTAACCATGCCGGAAACTGAACTGGTGTCCTAGACGGCATTTGGATATCAATTCTGAACTCGCATGTTATTGCGAATACAACGCAGACCTTGACATTCCCCTACTTTGTATGTTTGCCTGGAGGCCATGTTGGGCTATGTGTTGAAATAGCGATTCTTCTTAGTTTCCTTTCTCTTCAATCATACAGAGAGTAATGAAAATGCATGCATTTCCAGATTCTCCTTTCCAAGCAGAACATGAATCATCACTATCTTTCAGATCTGGTCTTTCACTGGGCTGCAAACTCGAGTTGTAAAAGTTGAATTCTGCCTTCCCATTGATTGGGCTTATACGAGCTGTTGAGAGCAGGCCTCCCTCTAACCATGCCGGAAACTGAACTGGTGTCCTAGACTGCATTTGGATATCAATTCTGAACTCGCATGTTATTGCGAATACAACGCAGACGTTGACATTCCCCTACTTTGTATGTTTGCGTGGAAGCCATGTTGGGCTATATGTTGAAATAGCGATTTTCTTAGTTTGCTTTCTCTTCAATCATACAGAGAGTAATGAAAATGCATGCATTTCCAGATTCTCCTTTCCAAGCAGAACATGAATCATCACTGTCTTTCAGATATGGTCTTTCACTGGGCTGCAAACTCGAGTTGTAAAAGTTGAATTCTGCCTTCCCATTGATAGGGCTTATACGAGTTGTTGAGAGCAGGCCTCCCTGTAACCATGCCGGAAACTGAACTGGTGTCCTAGACTGCATTTGGATATCAATTCTGAACTCGCATGTTATTGCGAATACAACGCAGACGTTGACATTCCCCTACTTTGTATGTTTGCCTGGAGGCCATGTTGGGCTATGTGTTGAAATAGCGATTCTTCTTAGTTTCCTTTCTCTTCAATCATACAGAGAGTAATGAAAATGCATGCATTTCCAGATTCTCCTTTCCAAGCAGAACATGAATCATCACTATCTTTCAGATCTGGTCTTTCACTGGGCTGCAAACTCGAGTTGTAAAAGTTGAATTCTGCCTTCCCATTGATTGGGCTTATACGAGCTGTTGAGAGCAGGCCTCCCTCTAACCATGCCGGAAACTGAACTGGTGTCCTAGACTGCATTTGGATATCAATTCTGAACTCGCATGTTATTGCGAATACAACGCAGACGTTGACATTACCCTACTTTGTATGTTTGCGTGGAAGCCATGTTGGGCTATATGTTGAAATAGCGATTCTTCTTAGTTTGCTTTCTCTTCAATCATACAGAGAGTAATGAAAATGCATGCATTTCCAGATTCTCCTTTCCAAGCAGAACATGAATCATCACTGTCTTTCAGATCTGGTCTTTCACTGGGCTGCAAACTCGAGTTGTAAAAGTTCAATTCTGCCTTCCCATTGATTGGGCTTATACGAGTTGTTGAGAGCAGGCCTCCCTGTAACCATGCCGGAAACTGAACTGGTGTCCTAGACGGCATTTGGATATCAATTCTGAACTCGCATGTTATTGCGAATACAACGCAGACCTTGACATTCCCCTACTTTGTATGTTTGCCTGGAGGCCATGTTGGGCTATGTGTTGAAATAGCGATTCTTCTTAGTTTCCTTTCTCTTCAATCATACAGAGAGTAATGAAAATGCATGCATTTCCAGATTCTCCTTTCCAAGCAGAACATGAATCATCACTATCTTTCAGGTCTGGTCTTTCACTGGGCTGCAAATTCGAGTTGTAAAAGTTGAATTCTGCCTTCCCATTGATAGGGCTTATACGAGTTATTGAGACCAGGCCTCCCTGTAACCATGCCGGAAACTGAACTGGTGTCCTAGACTGCATTTGGATATCAATTCTGAACTCGCATGTTATTGCGAATACAACGCAGACGTTGACATTCCCCTACTTTGTATGTTTGCCTGGAGGCCATGTTGGGCTATGTGTTGAAATTGTGATTCTTCTTAGTTTGCTTTCTCTTCAATCATACAGAGAGTAATGAAAATGCATGCATTTCCAGATTCTCCTTTCCAAGCAGAACATGAATCATCACTATCTTTCAGATCTGGTCTTTCACTGAGCTGCAAACTAGAGTTGTAAAAGTTGAATTCTGCCTCCCCATTGATATGGCTTATACGAGTTGTTGAGAGCAGGTCTCCCTGTAACCATGCCGGAAACTGAACTGGTGTCCTAGACTGCATTTGGATATCAATTCTGAACTCGCATGTTATTGCGAATACAACGCAGACGTTGACATTCCCCTACTTTGTAAGTTTGCGTGGAGGCCATGTTGGGCTATGTGTTGAAATAGCGATTCTTCTTAGTTTCCTTTCTCTTCAATCATACAGAGAGTAATGAAAATGCATGCATTTCCAGATTCTCCTTTCCAAGCAGAACATGAATCATCACTATCTTTCAGATCTGGTCTTTCACTGGGCTGCAAACTCGAGTTGTAAAAGTTGAATTCTGCCTTCCCATTGATTGGGCTTATACGAGCTGTTGAGAGCAGGCCTCCCTGTAACCATGCCGGAAACTGAACTGGTGTCCTAGACTGCATTTGGATATCAATTCTGAACTCGCATGTTATTGCGAATACAACGCAGACGTTGACATTCCCCTAATTTGTATGTTTGCGTGGAAGCCATGTTGGGCTATATGTTGAAATAGCGATTCTTCTTAGTTTGCTTTCTCTTCAATCATACAGAGAGTAATGAAAATGCATGCATTTCCAGATTCTCCTTTCCAAGCAGAACATGAATCATCACTGTCTTTCAGATATGGTCTTTCACTGGGGTGCAAACTAGAGTTGTAAAAGTTGAATTCTGCCTCCCCATTGATAGGTCTTATACGAGTTGTTGAGAGCAGGCCTCCCTCTAACCATGCCGGAAACTGAACTGGTGTCCTAGACTGCATTTGGATATCAATTCTGAACTCGCATGTTATTGCGAATACAACGCAGACGTTGACATTCCCCTACTTTGTATGTTTGCGTGGAAGCCATGTTGGGCTATATGTTGAAATAGCGATTTTCTTAGTTTGCTTTCTCTTCAATCATACAGAGAGTAATGAAAATGCATGCATTTCCAGATTCTCCTTTCCAAGCAGAACATGAATCATCACTGTCTTTCAGATATGGTCTTTCACTGGGCTGCAAACTCGAGTTGTAAAAGTTGAATTCTGCCTTCCCATTGATAGGGCTTATACGAGTTGTTGAGAGCAGGCCTCCCTGTAACCATGCCGGAAACTGAACTGGTGTCCTAGACTGCATTTGGATATCAATTCTGAACTCGCATGTTATTGCGAATACAACGCAGACGTTGACATTCCCCTACTTTGTATGTTTGCCTGGAGGCCATGTTGGGCTATATGTTGAAATAGTGATTCTTCTTAGTTTGCTTTCTCTTCAATCATACAGAGAGTAATGAAAATGCATGCATTTCCAGATTCTCCTTTCCAAGCAGAACATGAATCATCACTATCTTTCAGATCTGGTCTTTCACTGAGCTGCAAACTAGAGTTGTAAAAGTTGAATTCTCCCTCCCCATTGATAGGTCTTATACGAGTTGTTGAGAGCAGGCCTCCCTCTAACCATGCCGGAAACTGAACTGGTGTCCTAGACTGCATTTGGATATCAATTCTGAACTCGCATGTTATTGCGAATACAACGCAGACGTTGACATTCCCCTACTTTGTATGTTTGCGTGGAAGCCATGTTGGGCTATATGTTGAAATAGCGATTCTTCTTAGTTTGCTTTCTCTTCAATCATACAGAGAGTAATGAAAATGCATGCATTTCCAGATTCTCCTTTCCAAGCAGAACATGAATCATCACTGTCTTTCAGATATGGTCTTTCACTGGGCTGCAAACTCGAGTTGTAAAAGTTGAATTCTACCTTCTCATTGATAGGGCTTATACGAGTTGTTGAGAGCAGGCCTCCCTGTAACCATGCCGGAAACTGAACTGGTGTCCTAGACTGCATTTGGATATCAATTCTGAACTCGCATGTTATTGCGAATACAACGCAGACGTTGACATTCCCCTACTTTGTATGTTTGCGTGGAAGCCATGTTGGGCTATATGTTGAAATAGCGATTCTTCTTAGTTTGCTTTCTCTTCAATCATACAGAGAGTAATGAAAATGCATGCATTTCCAGATTCTCCTTTCCAAGCAGAACATGAATCATCACTATCTTTCAGATCTGGTCTTTCACTGAGCTGCAAACTAGAGTTGTAAAAGTTGAATTCTGCCTCCCCATTGATATGGCTTATACGAGTTGTTGAGAGCAGGCCTCCCTGTAACCATGCCGGAAACTGAACTGGTGTCCTAGACTGCATTTGGATATCAATTCTGAACTCGCATGTTATTGCGAATACAACGCAGACGTTGACATTCCCCTACTTTGTAAGTTTGCGTGGAGGCCATGTTGGGCTATGTGTTGAAATAGCGATTCTTCTTAGTTTCCTTTCTCTTCAATCATACAGAGAGTAATGAAAATGCATGCATTTCCAGATTCTCCTTTCCAAGCAGAACATGAATCATCACTATCTTTCAGATCTGGTCTTTCACTGGGCTGCAAACTCGAGTTGTAAAAGTTGAATTCTGCCTTCCCATTGATTGGGCTTATACGAGCTGTTGAGAGCAGGCCTCCCTGTAACCATGCCGGAAACTGAACTGGTGTCCTAGACTGCATTTGGATATCAATTCTGAACTCGCATGTTATTGCGAATACAACGCAGACGTTGACATTCCCCTACTTTGTATGTTTGCGTGGAAGCCATGTTGGGCTATATGTTGAAATAGCGATTCTTCTTAGTTTGCTTTCTCTTCAATCATACAGAGAGTAATGAAAATGCATGCATTTCCAGATTCTCCTTTCCAAGCAGAACATGAATCATCACTGTCTTTCAGATATGGTCTTTCACTGGGCTGCAAACTCGAGTTGTAAAAGTTGAATTCTACCTTCTCATTGATAGGGCTTATACGAGTTGTTGAGAGCAGGCCTCCCTGTAACCATGCCGGAAACTGAACTGGTGTCCTAGACTGCATTTGGATATCAATTCTGAACTCGCATGTTATTGCGAATACAACGCAGACGTTGACATTCCCCTACTTTGTATGTTTGCCTGGAGGCCATGTTGGGCTATGTGTTGAAATAGCGATTCTTCTTAGTTTCCTTTCTCTTCAATCATACAGAGAGTAATGAAAATGCATGCATTTCCAGATTCTCCTTTCCAAGCAGAACATGAATCATCACTATCTTTCAGATCTGGTCTTTCACTGGGCTGCAAACTCGAGTTGTAACAGTTGAATTCTGCCTTCCCATTGATTGGGCTTATACGAGCTGTTGAGAGCAGGCCTCCCTGTAACCATGCCGGAAACTGAACTGGTGTCCTAGACTGCATTTGGATATCAATTCTGAACTCGCATGTTATTGCGAATACAACGCAGACGTTGACATTACCCTACTTTGTATGTTTGCGTGGAAGCCATGTTGGGCTATATGTTGAAATAGCGATTCTTCTTAGTTTGCTTTCTCTTCAATCATACAGAGAGTAATGAAAATGCATGCATTTCCAGATTCTCCTTTCCAAGCAGAACATGAATCATCACTGTCTTTCAGATCTGGTCTTTCACTGGGCTGCAAACTCGAGTTGTAAAAGTTCAATTCTGCCTTCCCATTGATTGGGCTTATACGAGTTGTTGAGAGCAGGCCTCCCTGTAACCATGCCGGAAACTGAACTGGTGTCCTAGACGGCATTTGGATATCAATTCTGAACTCGCATGTTATTGCGAATACAACGCAGACCTTGACATTCCCCTACTTTGTATGTTTGCCTGGAGGCCATGTTGGGCTATGTGTTGAAATAGCGATTCTTCTTAGTTTCCTTTCTCTTCAATCATACAGAGAGTAATGAAAATGCATGCATTTCCAGATTCTCCTTTCCAAGCAGAACATGAATCATCACTATCTTTCAGATCTGGTCTTTCACTGGGCTGCAAACTCGAGTTGTAAAAGTTGAATTCTGCCTTCCCATTGATTGGGCTTATACGAGCTGTTGAGAGCAGGCCTCCCTCTAACCATGCCGGAAACTGAACTGGTGTCCTAGACTGCATTTGGATATCAATTCTGAACTCGCATGTTATTGCGAATACAACGCAGACGTTGACATTCCCCTACTTTGTATGTTTGCGTGGAAGCCATGTTGGGCTATATGTTGAAATAGCGATTTTCTTAGTTTGCTTTCTCTTCAATCATACAGAGAGTAATGAAAATGCATGCATTTCCAGATTCTCCTTTCCAAGCAGAACATGAATCATCACTGTCTTTCAGATATGGTCTTTCACTGGGCTGCAAACTCGAGTTGTAAAAGTTGAATTCTGCCTTCCCATTGATAGGGCTTATACGAGTTGTTGAGAGCAGGCCTCCCTGTAACCATGCCGGAAACTGAACTGGTGTCCTAGACTGCATTTGGATATCAATTCTGAACTCGCATGTTATTGCGAATACAACGCAGACGTTGACATTCCCCTACTTTGTATGTTTGCCTGGAGGCCATGTTGGGCTATGTGTTGAAATAGCGATTCTTCTTAGTTTCCTTTCTCTTCAATCATACAGAGAGTAATGAAAATGCATGCATTTCCAGATTCTCCTTTCCAAGCAGAACATGAATCATCACTATCTTTCAGATCTGGTCTTTCACTGGGCTCCAAACTCGAGTTGTAAAAGTTGAATTCTGCCTTCCCATTGATTGGGCTTATACGAGCTGTTGAGATCAGGCCTCCCTCTAACCATGCCGGAAACTGAACTGGTGTCCTAGACTGCATTTGGATATCAATTCTGAACTCCCATGTTATTGCGAATACAACGCAGACGTTGACATTACCCTACTTTGTATGTTTGCGTGGAAGCCATGTTGGGCTATATGTTGAAATAGCGATTCTTCTTAGTTTGCTTTCTCTTCAATCATACAGAGAGTAATGAAAATGCATGCATTTCCAGATTCTCCTTTCCAAGCAGAACATGAATCATCACTGTCTTTCAGATCTGGTCTTTCACTGGGCTGCAAACTCGAGTTGTAAAAGTTCAATTCTGCCTTCCCATTGATTGGGCTTATACGAGTTGTTGAGAGCAGGCCTCCCTGTAACCATGCCGGAAACTGAACTGGTGTCCTAGACGGCATTTGGATATCAATTCTGAACTCGCATGTTATTGCGAATACAACGCAGACCTTGACATTCCCCTACTTTGTATGTTTGCCTGGAGGCCATGTTGGGCTATGTGTTGAAATAGCGATTCTTCTTAGTTTCCTTTCTCTTCAATCATACAGAGAGTAATGAAAATGCATGCATTTCCAGATTCTCCTTTCCAAGCAGAACATGAATCATCACTATCTTTCAGGTCTGGTCTTTCACTGGGCTGCAAATTCGAGTTGTAAAAGTTGAATTCTGCCTTCCCATTGATAGGGCTTATACGAGTTATTGAGACCAGGCCTCCCTGTAACCATGCCGGAAACTGAACTGGTGTCCTAGACTGCATTTGGATATCAATTCTGAACTCGCATGTTATTGCGAATACAACGCAGACGTTGACATTCCCCTACTTTGTATGTTTGCCTGGAGGCCATGTTGGGCTATGTGTTGAAATTGTGATTCTTCTTAGTTTGCTTTCTCTTCAATCATACAGAGAGTAATGAAAATGCATGCATTTCCAGATTCTCCTTTCCAAGCAGAACATGAATCATCACTATCTTTCAGATCTGGTCTTTCACTGAGCTGCAAACTAGAGTTGTAAAAGTTGAATTCTGCCTCCCCATTGATATGGCTTATACGAGTTGTTGAGAGCAGGTCTCCCTGTAACCATGCCGGAAACTGAACTGGTGTCCTAGACTGCATTTGGATATCAATTCTGAACTCGCATGTTATTGCGAATACAACGCAGACGTTGACATTCCCCTACTTTGTAAGTTTGCGTGGAGGCCATGTTGGGCTATGTGTTGAAATAGCGATTCTTCTTAGTTTGCTTTCTCTTCAATCATACAGAGAGTAATGAAAATGCATGCATTTCCAGATTCTCCTTTCCAAGCAGAACATGAATCATCACTATCTTTCAGATCTGGTCTTTCACTGGGCTGCAAACTCGAGTTGTAAAAGTTGAATTCTGCCTCCCCATTGATAGGTCTTATACGAGTTGTTGAGAGCAGGCCTCCCTCTAACCATGCCGGAAACTGAACTGGTGTCCTAGACTGCATTTGGATATCAATTCTGAACTCGCATGTTATTGCGAATACAACGCAGACGTTGACATTCCCCTACTTTGTATGTTTGCGTGGAAGCCATGTTGGGCTATATGTTGAAATAGCGATTTTCTTAGTTTGCTTTCTCTTCAATCATACAGAGAGTAATGAAAATGCATGCATTTCCAGATTCTCCTTTCCAAGCAGAACATGAATCATCACTGTCTTTCAGATATGGTCTTTCACTGGGCTGCAAACTCGAGTTGTAAAAGTTGAATTCTGCCTTCCCATTGATAGGGCTTATACGAGTTGTTGAGAGCAGGCCTCCCTGTAACCATGCCGGAAACTGAACTGGTGTCCTAGACTGCATTTGGATATCAATTCTGAACTCGCATGTTATTGCGAATACAACGCAGACGTTGACATTCCCCTACTTTGTATGTTTGCCTGGAGGCCATGTTGGGCTATATGTTGAAATAGTGATTCTTCTTAGTTTGCTTTCTCTTCAATCATACAGAGAGTAATGAAAATGCATGCATTTCCAGATTCTCCTTTCCAAGCAGAACATGAATCATCACTATCTTTCAGATCTGGTCTTTCACTGAGCTGCAAACTAGAGTTGTAAAAGTTGAATTCTCCCTCCCCATTGATAGGTCTTATACGAGTTGTTGAGAGCAGGCCTCCCTCTAACCATGCCGGAAACTGAACTGGTGTCCTAGACTGCATTTGGATATCAATTCTGAACTCGCATGTTATTGCGAATACAACGCAGACGTTGACATTCCCCTACTTTGTATGTTTGCGTGGAAGCCATGTTGGGCTATATGTTGAAATAGCGATTCTTCTTAGTTTGCTTTCTCTTCAATCATACAGAGAGTAATGAAAATGCATGCATTTCCAGATTCTCCTTTCCAAGCAGAACATGAATCATCACTGTCTTTCAGATATGGTCTTTCACTGGGCTGCAAACTCGAGTTGTAAAAGTTGAATTCTACCTTCTCATTGATAGGGCTTATACGAGTTGTTGAGAGCAGGCCTCCCTGTAACCATGCCGGAAACTGAACTGGTGTCCTAGACTGCATTTGGATATCAATTCTGAACTCGCATGTTATTGCGAATACAACGCAGACGTTGACATTCCCCTACTTTGTATGTTTGCGTGGAAGCCATGTTGGGCTATATGTTGAAATAGCGATTCTTCTTAGTTTGCTTTCTCTTCAATCATACAGAGAGTAATGAAAATGCATGCATTTCCAGATTCTCCTTTCCAAGCAGAACATGAATCATCACTATCTTTCAGATCTGGTCTTTCACTGAGCTGCAAACTAGAGTTGTAAAAGTTGAATTCTGCCTCCCCATTGATATGGCTTATACGAGTTGTTGAGAGCAGGCCTCCCTGTAACCATGCCGGAAACTGAACTGGTGTCCTAGACTGCATTTGGATATCAATTCTGAACTCGCATGTTATTGCGAATACAACGCAGACGTTGACATTCCCCTACTTTGTAAGTTTGCGTGGAGGCCATGTTGGGCTATGTGTTGAAATAGCGATTCTTCTTAGTTTCCTTTCTCTTCAATCATACAGAGAGTAATGAAAATGCATGCATTTCCAGATTCTCCTTTCCAAGCAGAACATGAATCATCACTATCTTTCAGATCTGGTCTTTCACTGGGCTGCAAACTCGAGTTGTAAAAGTTGAATTCTGCCTTCCCATTGATTGGGCTTATACGAGCTGTTGAGAGCAGGCCTCCCTGTAACCATGCCGGAAACTGAACTGGTGTCCTAGACTGCATTTGGATATCAATTCTGAACTCGCATGTTATTGCGAATACAACGCAGACGTTGACATTCCCCTACTTTGTATGTTTGCGTGGAAGCCATGTTGGGCTATATGTTGAAATAGCGATTCTTCTTAGTTTGCTTTCTCTTCAATCATACAGAGAGTAATGAAAATGCATGCATTTCCAGATTCTCCTTTCCAAGCAGAACATGAATCATCACTGTCTTTCAGATATGGTCTTTCACTGGGCTGCAAACTCGAGTTGTAAAAGTTGAATTCTACCTTCTCATTGATAGGGCTTATACGAGTTGTTGAGAGCAGGCCTCCCTGTAACCATGCCGGAAACTGAACTGGTGTCCTAGACTGCATTTGGATATCAATTCTGAACTCGCATGTTATTGCGAATACAACGCAGACGTTGACATTCCCCTACTTTGTATGTTTGCGTGGAAGCCATGTTGGGCTATATGTTGAAATAGCGATTTTCTTAGTTTGCTTTCTCTTCAATCATACAGAGAGTAATGAAAATGCATGCATTTCCAGATTCTCCTTTCCAAGCAGAACATGAATCATCACTGTCTTTCAGATATGGTCTTTCACTGGGCTGCAAACTCGAGTTGTAAAAGTTGAATTCTGCCTTCCCATTGATAGGGCTTATACGAGTTGTTGAGAGCAGGCCTCCCTGTAACCATGCCGGAAACTGAACTGGTGTCCTAGACTGCATTTGGATATCAATTCTGAACTCGCATGTTATTGCGAATACAACGCAGACGTTGACATTCCCCTACTTTGTATGTTTGCCTGGAGGCCATGTTGGGCTATGTGTTGAAATAGTGATTCTTCTTAGTTTGCTTTCTCTTCAATCATACAGAGAGTAATGAAAATGCATGCATTTCCAGATTCTCCTTTCCAAGCAGAACATGAATCATCACTATCTTTCAGATCTGGTCTTTCACTGAGCTGCAAACTAGAGTTGTAAAAGTTGAATTCTCCCTCCCCATTGATAGGTCTTATACGAGTTGTTGAGAGCAGGCCTCCCTCTAACCATGCCGGAAACTGAACTGGTGTCCTAGACTGCATTTGGATATCAATTCTGAACTCGCATGTTATTGCGAATACAACGCAGACGTTGACATTCCCCTACTTTGTATGTTTGCGTGGAAGCCATGTTGGGCTATATGTTGAAATAGCGATTCTTCTTAGTTTGCTTTCTCTTCAATCATACAGAGAGTAATGAAAATGCATGCATTTCCAGATTCTCCTTTCCAAGCAGAACATGAATCATCACTGTCTTTCAGATATGGTCTTTCACTGGGCTGCAAACTCGAGTTGTAAAAGTTGAATTCTACCTTCCCATTGATAGGGCTTATACGAGTTGTTGAGAGCAGGCCTCCCTGTAACCATGCCGGAAACTGAACTGGTGTCCTAGACTGCATTTGGATATCAATTCTGAACTCGCATGTTATTGCGAATACAACGCAGACGTTGACATTCCCCTACTTTGTATGTTTGCGTGGAAGCCATGTTGGGCTATATGTTGAAATAGCGATTCTTCTTAGTTTGCTTTCTCTTCAATCATACAGAGAGTAATGAAAATGCATGCATTTCCAGATTCTCCTTTCCAAGCAGAACATGAATCATCACTGTCTTTCAGATATGGTCTTTCACTGGGCTGCAAACTCGAGTTGTAAAAGTTGAATTCTGCCTTCCCATTGATAGGGCTTATACGAGTTGTTGAGAGCAGGCCTCCCTGTAACCATGCCGGAAACTGAACTGGTGTCCTAGACTGCATTTGGATATCAATTCTGAACTCGCATGTTATTGCGAATACAACGCAGACGTTGACATTCCCCTACTTTGTATGTTTGCCTGGAGGCCATGTTGGGCTATGTGTTGAAATAGTGATTCTTCTTAGTTTGCTTTCTCTTCAATCATACAGAGAGTAATGAAAATGCATGCATTTCCAGATTCTCCTTTCCAAGCAGAACATGAATCATCACTATCTTTCAGATCTGGTCTTTCACTGAGCTGCAAACTAGAGTTGTAAAAGTTGAATTCTGCCTCCCCATTGATAGGTCTTATACGAGTTGTTGAGAGCAGGCCTCCCTGTAACCATGCCGGAAACTGAACTGGTGTCCTAGACTGCATTTGGATATCAATTCTGAACTCGCATGTTATTGCGAATACAACGCAGACGTTGACATTCCCCTACTTTGTATGTTTGCCTGGAGGCCATGTTGGGCTATGTGTTGAAATAGCGATTCTTCTTAGTTTCCTTTCTCTTCAATCATACAGAGAGTAATGAAAATGCATGCATTTCCAGATTCTCCTTTCCAAGCAGAACATGAATCATCACTATCTTTCAGATCTGGTCTTTCACTGAGCTGCAAACTAGAGTTGTAAAAGTTGAATTCTGCCTCCCCATTGATAGGTCTTATACGAGTTGTTGAGAGCAGGCCTCCCTCTAACCATGCCGGAAACTGAACTGGTGTCCTAGACTGCATTTGGATATCAATTCTGAACTCGCATGTTATTGCGAATACAACGCAGACGTTGACATTCCCCTACTTTGTATGTTTGCGTGGAAGCCATGTTGGGCTATATGTTGAAATAGCGATTCTTCTTAGTTTGCTTTCTCTTCAATCATACAGAGAGTAATGAAAATGCATGCATTTCCAGATTCTCCTTTCCAAGCAGAACATGAATCATCACTGTCTTTCAGATATGGTCTTTCACTGGGCTGCAAACTCGAGTTGTAAAAGTTGAATTCTACCTTCTCATTGATAGGGCTTATACGAGTTGTTGAGAGCAGGCCTCCCTGTAACCATGCCGGAAACTGAACTGGTGTCCTAGACTGCATTTGGATATCAATTCTGAACTCGCATGTTATTGCGAATACAACGCAGACGTTGACATTCCCCTACTTTGTATGTTTGCGTGGAAGCCATGTTGGGCTATATGTTGAAATAGCGATTCTTCTTAGTTTGCTTTCTCTTCAATCATACAGAGAGTAATGAAAATGCATGCATTTCCAGATTCTCCTTTCCAAGCAGAACATGAATCATCACTATCTTTCAGATCTGGTCTTTCACTGAGCTGCAAACTAGAGTTGTAAAAGTTGAATTCTGCCTCCCCATTGATATGGCTTATACGAGTTGTTGAGAGCAGGCCTCCCTGTAACCATGCCGGAAACTGAACTGGTGTCCTAGACTGCATTTGGATATCAATTCTGAACTCGCATGTTATTGCGAATACAACGCAGACGTTGACATTCCCCTACTTTGTAAGTTTGCGTGGAGGCCATGTTGGGCTATGTGTTGAAATAGCGATTCTTCTTAGTTTCCTTTCTCTTCAATCATACAGAGAGTAATGAAAATGCATGCATTTCCAGATTCTCCTTTCCAAGCAGAACATGAATCATCACTATCTTTCAGATCTGGTCTTTCACTGGGCTGCAAACTCGAGTTGTAAAAGTTGAATTCTGCCTTCCCATTGATTGGGCTTATACGAGCTGTTGAGAGCAGGCCTCCCTGTAACCATGCCGGAAACTGAACTGGTGTCCTAGACTGCATTTGGATATCAATTCTGAACTCGCATGTTATTGCGAATACAACGCAGACGTTGACATTCCCCTACTTTGTATGTTTGCGTGGAAGCCATGTTGGGCTATATGTTGAAATAGCGATTCTTCTTAGTTTGCTTTCTCTTCAATCATACAGAGAGTAATGAAAATGCATGCATTTCCAGATTCTCCTTTCCAAGCAGAACATGAATCATCACTGTCTTTCAGATATGGTCTTTCACTGGGCTGCAAACTCGAGTTGTAAAAGTTGAATTCTACCTTCTCATTGATAGGGCTTATACGAGTTGTTGAGAGCAGGCCTCCCTGTAACCATGCCGGAAACTGAACTGGTGTCCTAGACTGCATTTGGATATCAATTCTGAACTCGCATGTTATTGCGAATACAACGCAGACGTTGACATTCCCCTACTTTGTATGTTTGCGTGGAAGCCATGTTGGGCTATATGTTGAAATAGCGATTTTCTTAGTTTGCTTTCTCTTCAATCATACAGAGAGTAATGAAAATGCATGCATTTCCAGATTCTCCTTTCCAAGCAGAACATGAATCATCACTGTCTTTCAGATATGGTCTTTCACTGGGCTGCAAACTCGAGTTGTAAAAGTTGAATTCTGCCTTCCCATTGATAGGGCTTATACGAGTTGTTGAGAGCAGGCCTCCCTGTAACCATGCCGGAAACTGAACTGGTGTCCTAGACTGCATTTGGATATCAATTCTGAACTCGCATGTTATTGCGAATACAACGCAGACGTTGACATTCCCCTACTTTGTATGTTTGCCTGGAGGCCATGTTGGGCTATGTGTTGAAATAGTGATTCTTCTTAGTTTGCTTTCTCTTCAATCATACAGAGAGTAATGAAAATGCATGCATTTCCAGATTCTCCTTTCCAAGCAGAACATGAATCATCACTATCTTTCAGATCTGGTCTTTCACTGAGCTGCAAACTAGAGTTGTAAAAGTTGAATTCTCCCTCCCCATTGATAGGTCTTATACGAGTTGTTGAGAGCAGGCCTCCCTCTAACCATGCCGGAAACTGAACTGGTGTCCTAGACTGCATTTGGATATCAATTCTGAACTCGCATGTTATTGCGAATACAACGCAGACGTTGACATTCCCCTACTTTGTATGTTTGCGTGGAAGCCATGTTGGGCTATATGTTGAAATAGCGATTCTTCTTAGTTTGCTTTCTCTTCAATCATACAGAGAGTAATGAAAATGCATGCATTTCCAGATTCTCCTTTCCAAGCAGAACATGAATCATCACTGTCTTTCAGATATGGTCTTTCACTGGGCTGCAAACTCGAGTTGTAAAAGTTGAATTCTACCTTCCCATTGATAGGGCTTATACGAGTTGTTGAGAGCAGGCCTCCCTGTAACCATGCCGGAAACTGAACTGGTGTCCTAGACTGCATTTGGATATCAATTCTGAACTCGCATGTTATTGCGAATACAACGCAGACGTTGACATTCCCCTACTTTGTATGTTTGCGTGGAAGCCATGTTGGGCTATATGTTGAAATAGCGATTCTTCTTAGTTTGCTTTCTCTTCAATCATACAGAGAGTAATGAAAATGCATGCATTTCCAGATTCTCCTTTCCAAGCAGAACATGAATCATCACTGTCTTTCAGATATGGTCTTTCACTGGGCTGCAAACTCGAGTTGTAAAAGTTGAATTCTGCCTTCCCATTGATAGGGCTTATACGAGTTGTTGAGAGCAGGCCTCCCTGTAACCATGCCGGAAACTGAACTGGTGTCCTAGACTGCATTTGGATATCAATTCTGAACTCGCATGTTATTGCGAATACAACGCAGACGTTGACATTCCCCTACTTTGTATGTTTGCCTGGAGGCCATGTTGGGCTATGTGTTGAAATAGTGATTCTTCTTAGTTTGCTTTCTCTTCAATCATACAGAGAGTAATGAAAATGCATGCATTTCCAGATTCTCCTTTCCAAGCAGAACATGAATCATCACTATCTTTCAGATCTGGTCTTTCACTGAGCTGCAAACTAGAGTTGTAAAAGTTGAATTCTGCCTCCCCATTGATAGGTCTTATACGAGTTGTTGAGAGCAGGCCTCCCTGTAACCATGCCGGAAACTGAACTGGTGTCCTAGACTGCATTTGGATATCAATTCTGAACTCGCATGTTATTGCGAATACAACGCAGACGTTGACATTCCCCTACTTTGTATGTTTGCCTGGAGGCCATGTTGGGCTATGTGTTGAAATAGCGATTCTTCTTAGTTTCCTTTCTCTTCAATCATACAGAGAGTAATGAAAATGCATGCATTTCCAGATTCTCCTTTCCAAGCAGAACATGAATCATCACTATCTTTCAGATCTGGTCTTTCACTGAGCTGCAAACTAGAGTTGTAAAAGTTGAATTCTGCCTCCCCATTGATAGGTCTTATACGAGTTGTTGAGAGCAGGCCTCCCTGTAACCATGCCGGAAACTGAACTGGTGTCCTAGACTGCATTTGGATATCAATTCTGAACTCGCATGTTATTGCGAATACAACGCAGACGTTGACATTCCCCTACTTTGTATGTTTGCCTGGAGGCCATGTTGGGCTATGTGTTGAAATAGCGATTCTTCTTAGTTTCCTTTCTCTTCAATCATACAGAGAGTAATGAAAATGCATGCATTTCCAGATTCTCCTTTCCAAGCAGAACATGAATCATCACTATCTTTCAGATCTGGTCTTTCACTGGGCTGCAAACTCGAGTTGTAAAAGTTGAATTCTGCCTTCCCATTGATTGGGCTTATACGAGCTGTTGAGAGCAGGCCTCCCTGTAACCATGCCGGAAACTGAACTGGTGTCCTAGACTGCATTTGGATATCAATTCTGAACTCGCATGTTATTGCGAATACAACGCAGACGTTGACATTACCCTACTTTGTATGTTTGCGTGGAAGCCATGTTGGGCTATATGTTGAAATAGCGATTCTTCTTAGTTTGCTTTCTCTTCAATCATACAGAGAGTAATGAAAATGCATGCATTTCCAGATTCTCCTTTCCAAGCAGAACATGAATCATCACTGTCTTTCAGATCTGGTCTTTCACTGGGCTGCAAACTCGAGTTGTAAAAGTTCAATTCTGCCTTCCCATTGATTGGGCTTATACGAGTTGTTGAGAGCAGGCCTCCCTGTAACCATGCCGGAAACTGAACTGGTGTCCTAGACTGCATTTGGATATCAATTCTGAACTCGCATGTTATTGCGAATACAACGCAGACGTTGACATTCCCCTACTTTGTATGTTTGCCTGGAGGCCATGTTGGGCTATGTGTTGAAATAGCGATTCTTCTTAGTTTCCTTTCTCTTCAATCATACAGAGAGTAATGAAAATGCATGCATTTCCAGATTCTCCTTTCCAAGCAGAACATGAATCATCACTATCTTTCAGATCTGGTCTTTCACTGAGCTGCAAACTAGAGTTGTAAAAGTTGAATTCTGCCTCCCCATTGATAGGTCTTATACGAGTTGTTGAGAGCAGGCCTCCCTGTAACCATGCCGGAAACTGAACTGGTGTCCTAGACTGCATTTGGATATCAATTCTGAACTCGCATGTTATTGCGAATACAACGCAGACGTTGACATTCCCCTACTTTGTATGTTTGCCTGGAGGCCATGTTGGGCTATGTGTTGAAATAGCGATTCTTCTTAGTTTCCTTTCTCTTCAATCATACAGAGAGTAATGAAAATGCATGCATTTCCAGATTCTCCTTTCCAAGCAGAACATGAATCATCACTATCTTTCAGATCTGGTCTTTCACTGGGCTGCAAACTCGAGTTGTAAAAGTTGAATTCTGCCTTCCCATTGATTGGGCTTATACGAGCTGTTGAGAGCAGGCCTCCCTGTAACCATGCCGGAAACTGAACTGGTGTCCTAGACTGCATTTGGATATCAATTCTGAACTCGCATGTTATTGCGAATACAACGCAGACGTTGACATTACCCTACTTTGTATGTTTGCGTGGAAGCCATGTTGGGCTATATGTTGAAATAGCGATTCTTCTTAGTTTGCTTTCTCTTCAATCATACACAGAGTAATGAAAATGCATGCATTTCCAGATTCTCCTTTCCAAGCAGAACATGAATCATCACTGTCTTTCAGATCTGGTCTTTCACTGGGCTGCAAACTCGAGTTGTAAAAGTTCAATTCTGCCTTCCCATTGATTGGGCTTATACGAGTTGTTGAGAGCAGGCCTCCCTGTAACCATGCCGGAAACTGAACTGGTGTCCTAGACTGCATTTGGATATCAATTCTGAACTCGCATGTTATTGCGAATACAACGCAGACCTTGACATTCCCCTACTTTGTATGTTTGCCTGGAGGCCATGTTGGGCTATGTGTTGAAATAGCGATTCTTCTTAGTTTCCTTTCTCTTCAATCATACAGAGAGTAATAAAAATGCATGCATTTCCAGATTCTCCTTTCCAAGCAGAACATGAATCATCACTATCTTTCAGATCTGGTCTTTCACTGGGCTGCAAATTCGAGTTGTAAAAGTTGAATTCTGCCTTCCGATTGATAGGGCTTATACGAGTTATTGAGACCAGGCCTCCCTGTAACCATGCCGGAAACTGAACTGGTGTCCTAGACTGCATTTGGATATCAATTCTGAACTCGCATGTTATTGCGAATACAACGCAGACGTTGACATTCCCCTACTTTGTATGTTTGCCTGAAGGCCATGTTGGGCTATGTGTTGAAATAGTGATTCTTCTTAGTTTGCTTTCTCTTCAATCATACAGAGAGTAATGAAAATGCATGCATTTCCAGATTCTCCTTTCCAAGCAGAACATGAATCATCACTATCTTTCAGATCTGGTCTTTCACTGGGCTGCAAACTCGAGTTGTAAAAGTTGAATTCTGCCTTCCCATTGATAGGGCTTATACGAGTTGTTGAGAGCAGGCCTCCCTGTAACCATGCCGGAAACTGAACTGGTGTCCTAGACTGCATTTGGATATCAATTCTGAACTCGCATGTTATTGCGAATACAACGCAGACGTTGACATTCCCCTACTTTGTATGTTTGCCTGGAGGCCATGTTGGGCTATGTGTTGAAATAGCGATTCTTCTTAGTTTCCTTTCTCTTCAATCATACAGAGAGTAATGAAAATGCATGCATTTCCAGATTCTCCTTTCCAAGCAGAACATGAATCATCACTATCTTTCAGATCTGGTCTTTCACTGAGCTGCAAACTAGAGTTGTAAAAGTTGAATTCTGCCTCCCCATTGATAGGTCTTATACGAGTTGTTGAGAGCAGGCCTCCCTGTAACCATGCCGGAAACTGAACTGGTGTCCTAGACTGCATTTGGATATCAATTCTGAACTCGCATGTTATTGCGAATACAACGCAGACGTTGACATTCCCCTACTTTGTATGTTTGCCTGGAGGCCATGTTGGGCTATGTGTTGAAATAGCGATTCTTCTTAGTTTCCTTTCTCTTCAATCATACAGAGAGTAATGAAAATGCATGCATTTCCAGATTCTCCTTTCCAAGCAGAACATGAATCATCACTATCTTTCAGATCTGGTCTTTCACTGGGCTGCAAACTCGAGTTGTAAAAGTTGAATTCTGCCTTCCCATTGATTGGGCTTATACGAGCTGTTGAGAGCAGGCCTCCCTGTAACCATGCCGGAAACTGAACTGGTGTCCTAGACTGCATTTGGATATCAATTCTGAACTCGCATGTTATTGCGAATACAACGCAGACGTTGACATTACCCTACTTTGTATGTTTGCGTGGAAGCCATGTTGGGCTATATGTTGAAATAGCGATTCTTCTTAGTTTGCTTTCTCTTCAATCATACAGAGAGTAATGAAAATGCATGCATTTCCAGATTCTCCTTTCCAAGCAGAACATGAATCATCACTGTCTTTCAGATCTGGTCTTTCACTGGGCTGCAAACTCGAGTTGTAAAAGTTCAATTCTGCCTTCCCATTGATTGGGCTTATACGAGTTGTTGAGAGCAGGCCTCCCTGTAACCATGCCGGAAACTGAACTGGTGTCCTAGACTGCATTTGGATATCAATTCTGAACTCGCATGTTATTGCGAATACAACGCAGACCTTGACATTCCCCTACTTTGTATGTTTGCCTGGAGGCCATGTTGGGCTATGTGTTGAAATAGCGATTCTTCTTAGTTTCCTTTCACTTCAATCATACAGAGAGTAATAAAAATGCATGCATTTCCAGATTCTCCTTTCCAAGCAGAACATGAATCATCACTATCTTTCAGATCTGGTCTTTCACTGGGCTGCAAATTCGAGTTGTAAAAGTTGAATTCTGCCTTCCCATTGATAGGGCTTATACGAGTTATTGAGACCAGGCCTCCCTGTAACCATGCCGGAAACTGAACTGGTGTCCTAGACTGCATTTGGATATCAATTCTGAACTCGCATGTTATTGCGAATACAACGCAGACGTTGACATTCCCCTACTTTGTATGTTTGGCTGAAGGCCATGTTGGGCTATGTGTTGAAATAGTGATTCTTCTTAGTTTGCTTTCTCTTCAATCATACAGAGAGTAATGAAAATGCATGCATTTCCAGATTCTCCTTTCCAAGCAGAACATGAATCATCACTATCTTTCAGATCTGGTCTTTCACTGGGCTGCAAACTCGAGTTGTAAAAGTTGAATTCTGCCTTCCCATTGATAGGGCTTATACGAGTTGTTGAGAGCAGGCCTCCCTGTAACCATGCCGGAAACTGAACTGGTGTCCTAGACTGCATTTGGATATCAATTCTGAACTCGCATGTTATTGCGAATACAACGCAGACGTTGACATTACCCTACTTTGTATGTTTGCCTGGAGGCCATGTTGGGCTATGTGTTGAAATAGTGATTCTTCTTAGTTTGCTTTCTCTTCAATCATACAGAGAGTAATGAAAATGCATGCATTTCCAGATTCTCCTTTCCAAGCAGAACATGAATCATCACTATCTTTCAGATCTGGTCTTTCACTGAGCTGCAAACTAGAGTTGTAAAAGTTGAATTCTGCCTCCCCATTGATAGGTCTTATACGAGTTGTTGAGAGCAGGCCTCCCTCTAACCATGCCGGAAACTGAACTGGTGTCCTAGACTGCATTTGGATATCAATTCTGAACTCGCATGTTATTGCGAATACAACGCAGACGTTGACATTCCCCTACTTTGTATCTTTGCGTGGAAGCCATGTTGGGCTATATGTTGAAATAGCGATTCTTCTTAGTTTGCTTTCTCTTCAATCATACAGAGAGTAATGAAAATGCATGCATTTCCAGATTCTCCTTTCCAAGCAGAACATGAATCATCACTGTCTTTCAGATATGGTCTTTCACTGGGCTGCAAACTCGAGTTGTAAAAGTTGAATTCTGCCTTCCCATTGATAGGGCTTATACGAGTTGTTGAGAGCAGGCCTCCCTGTAACCATGCCGGAAACTGAACTGGTGTCCTAGACTGCATTTGGATATCAATTCTGAACTCGCATGTTATTGCGAATACAACGCAGACGTTGACATTCCCCTACTTTGTATGTTTGCGTGGAAGCCATGTTGGGCTATATGTTGAAATAGCGATTCTTCTTAGTTTGCTTTCTCTTCAATCATACAGAGAGTAATGAAAATGCATGCATTTCCAGATTCTCCTTTCCAAGCAGAACATGAATCATCACTATCTTTCAGATCTGGTCTTTCACTGGCTGCAAACTCGAGTTGTAAAAGTTGAATTCTGCCTTCCCATTGATAGGGCTTATACGAGTTGTTGAGAGCAGGCCTCCCTGTAACCATGCCGGAAACTGAACTGGTGTCCTAGACTGCATTTGGATATCAATTCTGAACTCGCATGTTATTGCGAATACAACGCAGACGTTGACATTCCCCTACTTTGTATGTTTGCGTGGAAGCCATGTTGGGCTATATGTTGAAATAGCGATTCTTCTTAGTTAGCTTTCTCTTTAATCATACAGAGAGTAATGAAAATGCATGCATTTCCAGATTCTCCTTTCCAAGCAGAACATGAATCATCACTGTCTTTCAGATATGGTCTTTCACTGGGCTGCAAACTCGAGTTGTAAAAGTTGAATTCTGCCTTCCCATTGATAGGGCTTATACGAGTTGTTGAGAGCAGGCCTCCCTGTAACCATGCCGGAAACTGAACTGGTGTCCTAGACTGCATTTGGATATCAATTCTGAACTCGCATGTTATTGCGAATACAACGCAGACGTTGACATTCCCCTACTTTGTATGTTTGCCTGGAGGCCATGTTGGGCTATGTGTTGAAATAGTGATTCTTCTTAGTTTGCTTTCTCTTCAATCATACAGAGAGTAATGAAAATGCATGCATTTCCAGATTCTCCTTTCCAAGCAGAACATGAATCATCACTATCTTTCAGATCTGGTCTTTCACTGAGCTGCAAACTAGAGTTGTAAAAGTTGAATTCTGCCTCCCCATTGATAGGTCTTATACGAGTTGTTGAGAGCAGGCCTCCCTGTAACCATGCCGGAAACTGAACTGGTGTCCTAGACTGCATTTGGATATCAATTCTGAACTCGCATGTTATTGCGAATACAACGCAGACGTTGACATTCCCCTACTTTGTATGTTTGCCTGGAGGCCATGTTGGGCTATGTGTTGAAATAGCGATTCTTCTTAGTTTCCTTTCTCTTCAATCATACAGAGAGTAATGAAAATGCATGCATTTCCAGATTCTCCTTTCCAAGCAGAACATGAATCATCACTATCTTTCAGATCTGGTCTTTCACTGAGCTGCAAACTAGAGTTGTAAAAGTTGAATTCTGCCTCCCCATTGATAGGTCTTATACGAGTTGTTGAGGGCAGGCCTCCCTGTAACCATGCCGGAAACTGAACTGGTGTCCTAGACTGCATTTGGATATCAATTCTGAACTCGCATGTTATTGCGAATACAACGCAGACGTTGACATTCCCCTACTTTGTATGTTTGCCTGGAGGCCATGTTGGGCTATGTGTTGAAATAGCGATTCTTCTTAGTTTCCTTTCTCTTCAATCATACAGAGAGTAATGAAAATGCATGCATTTCCAGATTCTCCTTTCCAAGCAGAACATGAATCATCACTATCTTTCAGATCTGGTCTTTCACTGGGCTGCAAACTCGAGTTGTAAAAGTTGAATTCTGCCTTCCCGTTGATTGGGCTTATACGAGCTGTTGAGAGCAGGCCTCCCTGTAACCATGCCGGAAACTGAACTGGTGTCCTAGACTGCATTTGGATATCAATTCTGAACTCGCATGTTATTGCGAATACAACGCAGACGTTGACATTACCCTACTTTGTATGTTTGCGTGGAAGCCATGTTGGGCTATATGTTGAAATAGCGATTCTTCTTAGTTTGCTTTCTCTTCAATCATACAGAGAGTAATGAAAATGCATGCATTTCCAGATTCTCCTTTCCAAGCAGAACATGAATCATCACTGTCTTTCAGATCTGGTCTTTCACTGGGCTGCAAACTCGAGTTGTAAAAGTTCAATTCTGCCTTCCCATTGATTGGGCTTATACGAGCTGTTGAGAGCAGGCCTCCCTGTAACCATGCCGGAAACTGAACTGGTGTCCTAGACTGCATTTGGATATCAATTCTGAACTCGCATGTTATTGCGAATATAACGCAGACGTTGACATTACCCTACTTTGTATGTTTGCGTGGAAGCCATGTTGGGCTATATGTTGAAATAGCGATTCTTCTTAGTTTGCTTTCTCTTCAATCATACAGAGAGTAATGAAAATGCATGCATTTCCAGATTCTCCTTTCCAAGCAGAACATGAATCATCACTGTCTTTCAGATCTGGTCTTTCACTGGGCTGCAAACTCGAGTTGTAAAAGTTCAATTCTGCCTTCCCATTGATTGGGCTTATACGAGTTGTTGAGAGCAGGCCTCCCTGTAACCATGCCGGAAACTGAACTGGTGTCCTAGACTGCATTTGGATATCAATTCTGAACTCGCATGTTATTGCGAATACAACGCAGACCTTGACATTCCCCTACTTTGTATGTTTGCCTGGAGGCCATGTTGGGCTATGTGTTGAAATAGCGATTCTTCTTAGTTTCCTTTCACTTCAATCATACAGAGAGTAATAAAAATGCATGCATTTCCAGATTCTCCTTTCCAAGCAGAACATGAATCATCACTATCTTTCAGATCTGGTCTTTCACTGGGCTGCAAATTCGAGTTGTAAAAGTTGAATTCTGCCTTCCCATTGATAGGGCTTATACGAGTTATTGAGACCAGGCCTCCCTGTAACCATGCCGGAAACTGAACTGGTGTCCTAGACTGCATTTGGATATCAATTCTGAACTCGCATGTTATTGCGAATACAACGCAGACGTTGACATTCCCCTACTTTGTATGTTTGGCTGAAGGCCATGTTGGGCTATGTGTTGAAATAGTGATTCTTCTTAGTTTGCTTTCTCTTCAATCATACAGAGAGTAATGAAAATGCATGCATTTCCAGATTCTCCTTTCCAAGCAGAACATGAATCATCACTATCTTTCAGATCTGGTCTTTCACTGGGCTGCAAACTCGAGTTGTAAAAGTTGAATTCTGCCTTCCCATTGATAGGGCTTATACGAGTTGTTGAGAGCAGGCCTCCCTGTAACCATGCCGGAAACTGAACTGGTGTCCTAGACTGCATTTGGATATCAATTCTGAACTCGCATGTTATTGCGAATACAACGCAGACGTTGACATTACCCTACTTTGTATGTTTGCCTGGAGGCCATGTTGGGCTATGTGTTGAAATAGTGATTCTTCTTAGTTTGCTTTCTCTTCAATCATACAGAGAGTAATGAAAATGCATGCATTTCCAGATTCTCCTTTCCAAGCAGAACATGAATCATCACTATCTTTCAGATCTGGTCTTTCACTGAGCTGCAAACTAGAGTTGTAAAAGTTGAATTCTGCCTCCCCATTGATAGGTCTTATACGAGTTGTTGAGAGCAGGCCTCCCTCTAACCATGCCGGAAACTGAACTGGTGTCCTAGACTGCATTTGGATATCAATTCTGAACTCGCATGTTATTGCGAATACAACGCAGACGTTGACATTCCCCTACTTTGTATCTTTGCGTGGAAGCCATGTTGGGCTATATGTTGAAATAGCGATTCTTCTTAGTTTGCTTTCTCTTCAATCATACAGAGAGTAATGAAAATGCATGCATTTCCAGATTCTCCTTTCCAAGCAGAACATGAATCATCACTGTCTTTCAGATATGGTCTTTCACTGGGCTGCAAACTCGAGTTGTAAAAGTTGAATTCTGCCTTCCCATTGATAGGGCTTATACGAGTTGTTGAGAGCAGGCCTCCCTGTAACCATGCCGGAAACTGAACTGGTGTCCTAGACTGCATTTGGATATCAATTCTGAACTCGCATGTTATTGCGAATACAACGCAGACGTTGACATTCCCCTACTTTGTATGTTTGCGTGGAAGCCATGTTGGGCTATATGTTGAAATAGCGATTCTTCTTAGTTTGCTTTCTCTTCAATCATACAGAGAGTAATGAAAATGCATGCATTTCCAGATTCTCCTTTCCAAGCAGAACATGAATCATCACTATCTTTCAGATCTGGTCTTTCACTGGCTGCAAACTCGAGTTGTAAAAGTTGAATTCTGCCTTCCCATTGATAGGGCTTATACGAGTTGTTGAGAGCAGGCCTCCCTGTAACCATGCCGGAAACTGAACTGGTGTCCTAGACTGCATTTGGATATCAATTCTGAACTCGCATGTTATTGCGAATACAACGCAGACGTTGACATTCCCCTACTTTGTATGTTTGCGTGGAAGCCATGTTGGGCTATATGTTGAAATAGCGATTCTTCTTAGTTAGCTTTCTCTTTAATCATACAGAGAGTAATGAAAATGCATGCATTTCCAGATTCTCCTTTCCAAGCAGAACATGAATCATCACTGTCTTTCAGATATGGTCTTTCACTGGGCTGCAAATTCGAGTTGTAAAAGTTGAATTCTGCCTTCCCATTGATAGGGCTTATACGAGTTATTGAGACCAGGCCTCCCTGTAACCATGCCGGAAACTGAACTGGTGTCCTAGACTGCATTTGGATATCAATTCTGAACTCGCATGTTATTGCGAATACAACGCAGACGTTGACATTCCCCTACTTTGTATGTTTGGCTGAAGGCCATGTTGGGCTATGTGTTGAAATAGTGATTCTTCTTAGTTTGCTTTCTCTTCAATCATACAGAGAGTAATGAAAATGCATGCATTTCCAGATTCTCCTTTCCAAGCAGAACATGAATCATCACTATCTTTCAGATCTGGTCTTTCACTGGGCTGCAAACTCGAGTTGTAAAAGTTGAATTCTGCCTTCCCATTGATAGGGCTTATACGAGTTGTTGAGAGCAGGCCTCCCTGTAACCATGCCGGAAACTGAACTGGTGTCCTAGACTGCATTTGGATATCAATTCTGAACTCGCATGTTATTGCGAATACAACGCAGACGTTGACATTACCCTACTTTGTATGTTTGCCTGGAGGCCATGTTGGGCTATGTGTTGAAATAGTGATTCTTCTTAGTTTGCTTTCTCTTCAATCATACAGAGAGTAATGAAAATGCATGCATTTCCAGATTCTCCTTTCCAAGCAGAACATGAATCATCACTATCTTTCAGATCTGGTCTTTCACTGAGCTGCAAACTAGAGTTGTAAAAGTTGAATTCTGCCTCCCCATTGATAGGTCTTATACGAGTTGTTGAGAGCAGGCCTCCCTCTAACCATGCCGGAAACTGAACTGGTGTCCTAGACTGCATTTGGATATCAATTCTGAACTCGCATGTTATTGCGAATACAACGCAGACGTTGACATTCCCCTACTTTGTATCTTTGCGTGGAAGCCATGTTGGGCTATATGTTGAAATAGCGATTCTTCTTAGTTTGCTTTCTCTTCAATCATACAGAGAGTAATGAAAATGCATGCATTTCCAGATTCTCCTTTCCAAGCAGAACATGAATCATCACTGTCTTTCAGATATGGTCTTTCACTGGGCTGCAAACTCGAGTTGTAAAAGTTGAATTCTGCCTTCCCATTGATAGGGCTTATACGAGTTGTTGAGAGCAGGCCTCCCTGTAACCATGCCGGAAACTGAACTGGTGTCCTAGACTGCATTTGGATATCAATTCTGAACTCGCATGTTATTGCGAATACAACGCAGACGTTGACATTCCCCTACTTTGTATGTTTGCGTGGAAGCCATGTTGGGCTATATGTTGAAATAGCGATTCTTCTTAGTTTGCTTTCTCTTCAATCATACAGAGAGTAATGAAAATGCATGCATTTCCAGATTCTCCTTTCCAAGCAGAACATGAATCATCACTATCTTTCAGATCTGGTCTTTCACTGGCTGCAAACTCGAGTTGTAAAAGTTGAATTCTGCCTTCCCATTGATAGGGCTTATACGAGTTGTTGAGAGCAGGCCTCCCTGTAACCATGCCGGAAACTGAACTGGTGTCCTAGACTGCATTTGGATATCAATTCTGAACTCGCATGTTATTGCGAATACAACGCAGACGTTGACATTCCCCTACTTTGTATGTTTGCGTGGAAGCCATGTTGGGCTATATGTTGAAATAGCGATTCTTCTTAGTTAGCTTTCTCTTTAATCATACAGAGAGTAATGAAAATGCATGCATTTCCAGATTCTCCTTTCCAAGCAGAACATGAATCATCACTGTCTTTCAGATATGGTCTTTCACTGGGCTGCAAACTCGAGTTGTAAAAGTTGAATTCTGCCTTCCCATTGATAGGGCTTATACGAGTTGTTGAGAGCAGGCCTCCCTGTAACCATGCCGGAAACTGAACTGGTGTCCTAGACTGCATTTGGATATCAATTCTGAACTCGCATGTTATTGCGAATACAACGCAGACGTTGACATTCCCCTACTTTGTATGTTTGCCTGGAGGCCATGTTGGGCTATGTGTTGAAATAGTGATTCTTCTTAGTTTGCTTTCTCTTCAATCATACAGAGAGTAATGAAAATGCATGCATTTCCAGATTCTCCTTTCCAAGCAGAACATGAATCATCACTATCTTTCAGATCTGGTCTTTCACTGAGCTGCAAACTAGAGTTGTAAAAGTTGAATTCTGCCTCCCCATTGATAGGTCTTATACGAGTTGTTGAGAGCAGGCCTCCCTGTAACCATGCCGGAAACTGAACTGGTGTCCTAGACTGCATTTGGATATCAATTCTGAACTCGCATGTTATTGCGAATACAACGCAGACGTTGACATTCCCCTACTTTGTATGTTTGCCTGGAGGCCATGTTGGGCTATGTGTTGAAATAGCGATTCTTCTTAGTTTCCTTTCTCTTCAATCATACAGAGAGTAATGAAAATGCATGCATTTCCAGATTCTCCTTTCCAAGCAGAACATGAATCATCACTATCTTTCAGATCTGGTCTTTCACTGAGCTGCAAACTAGAGTTGTAAAAGTTGAATTCTGCCTCCCCATTGATAGGTCTTATACGAGTTGTTGAGGGCAGGCCTCCCTGTAACCATGCCGGAAACTGAACTGGTGTCCTAGACTGCATTTGGATATCAATTCTGAACTCGCATGTTATTGCGAATACAACGCAGACGTTGACATTCCCCTACTTTGTATGTTTGCCTGGAGGCCATGTTGGGCTATGTGTTGAAATAGCGATTCTTCTTAGTTTCCTTTCTCTTCAATCATACAGAGAGTAATGAAAATGCATGCATTTCCAGATTCTCCTTTCCAAGCAGAACATGAATCATCACTATCTTTCAGATCTGGTCTTTCACTGGGCTGCAAACTCGAGTTGTAAAAGTTGAATTCTGCCTTCCCGTTGATTGGGCTTATACGAGCTGTTGAGAGCAGGCCTCCCTGTAACCATGCCGGAAACTGAACTGGTGTCCTAGACTGCATTTGGATATCAATTCTGAACTCGCATGTTATTGCGAATACAACGCAGACGTTGACATTACCCTACTTTGTATGTTTGCGTGGAAGCCATGTTGGGCTATATGTTGAAATAGCGATTCTTCTTAGTTTGCTTTCTCTTCAATCATACAGAGAGTAATGAAAATGCATGCATTTCCAGATTCTCCTTTCCAAGCAGAACATGAATCATCACTGTCTTTCAGATCTGGTCTTTCACTGGGCTGCAAACTCGAGTTGTAAAAGTTGAATTCTGCCTTCCCATTGATAGGGCTTATACGAGTTGTTGAGAGCAGGCCTCCCTGTAACCATGCCGGAAACTGAACTGGTGTC